>NC_064848.1:168717866-169017866 GCF_024139225.1 Suncus etruscus | reverse complement strand
AAGCCCAACTGTGCACAGGAGTTGTTTCTTCTACACTCAGGAATTACTCCTGGCAGTGCTCAGGGAATCGTTTGGGATACCAAAGATCAAGCCCAGGTCAACTGTATGGAAAGTAAGCACCCTATCCAGTATACTATCTCTCTGGCCCCTGATCTGTTTTTATAAAGAAATATTGAAAACACAAATAAATTTTTAAAATAAGTAAAAACATAAAGAAATACTGAGGGTCCAGGGAGATGGTACAGAGGTCAGGAGGCCATGTGATATGTGCAAGGCTCTAAGCTCTATTGTTGACATAACATGACCCACCACCCCCATCCCTATGCTCCAGCTCCACCAATCAATATCACATCATTGAGAATCACTGGGCCCTGTTGGCCAAGTATTACTGCAGTGGTCCTTAGGGCTCCCTAAGCATTGCTTAAGAGCCCTCCCCCATATAAGCATAAAACAATAACAACAAAAATATATTCTGGTTACTGTATAGTCCTGGATCACTGGGGGTTAATCAAGACCCCTTAGAAGAGCCTGCAATATCCAGTCATGATTGATGGGACTGGGCCCAGGAGGAAGAGCTAGAGGTAGACAGTGAGCAGCTTATGGGAGCTACTTGATGGCTAGAACTAAAAGGACAAACTGAAAAAGAGATGAGCTTTTAGAAACTGAGTGGTGAAATAAGCAGAAGCTTGAGTAACAGGAGGAGGATGATACAAGTTACAAAACTGGAGACTTGTCAGGGATGAGAAACAAACCAGGGGGTAAGAGCAGGAGTTCTATGTGACCAAAAAACACTGAAATGTCCATGTGACACACAGAGTCTGGAGTTGGCTAAGGGAGGCTGGGTGTCAGGAAAGCATCACAGTGCAGTTCTAAAATCCTGGACAACTTGGGATCTGCTGAGGAGTGTTTAGTGAGCAAAGGGACTCAAGCAAGGGGAACCAAGGGCAGGAATGGGAAAGGAAGAAGAAGGCATGACCAGGAGAAGGCACCCCAAATAAAGAAAGTAAGATAAAATAGCCTTAGGATCCAAGGGACCAAAGAGATAGCATGGAGGTAAGGCATTTGTCTTGCATGCAGACGGACGGTGGTTCGAATCCCTGCATCCCATATGGTCCCCCGAGCCTGCCAGGAGCAATTTCTAAGCGTAGAGCCAGGAGTAACCCCTGAGTGCTGCTGGGTGTGACTAAAAAAAACAAACAAACAAAAAAGATAACCTAAGGATCCAAAAGAAGGAAATAACTCAAGAAAGGGGGTGTGGAGAGACAAGTGTTCTGACTATTTGCAGATAATATGATACTATATTTAGGAAATCCTAAAGTCTACCAAATAGCTCCCAGAAACAATAGATAAACAATAATAAAGGGTCAGGCAACAAAATTAATATGCAAAAGTTCATAAAATTCCTACTTGCAAATAATGAAAGAGAAGAGAGAAAGAGTTCTTTTTCTTTTTTTTTCTTTTTTTTTTTGGTTTTTTTTTGGGGGGGGGGGCCACACCCGGCATTGCTCAGGAGTTACTCCTGGCTGTCTGCTCAGAAATAGCTCCTGGCAGGCACGGGGTACCATATGGGACACCGGGATTCGAACCAA
Source organism: Suncus etruscus (assembly GCF_024139225.1). Taxonomy (NCBI): domain Eukaryota; kingdom Metazoa; phylum Chordata; class Mammalia; order Eulipotyphla; family Soricidae; genus Suncus; species Suncus etruscus. Next base: position 169,016,277 of record NC_064848.1, on the reverse strand, counting down.
CCACCTTTGGTCCTGGATCGGCTGCTTGCAAGGCAAACGCCGCTGTGCTATCTCACCGGGCCCAAGAGTTCTTTTTCAATCTCATTCACAACTGTGTCTCAGAAAATCAAGTACCTCTAAAGAAGATTAACTAAAGAGGTAGAGGACCTATCCAAAGAAAACTACAAAACTTCAAGAAATAAAAGAGGCCATGAGGAAATGAAAATGCATCCCCTGCTTATGGACTGGGAGAATTAATATCATCAAAATGGCAATACTCGCCAAGACATTGTACAGATTCAATGCGGTTTCTATAAGGATATCATAACTTTTTATTCAAATAAAAAGATCAAGCACTAATGAAATTCATATAGAAAAATAACCCCACTTCAAAATAGCTAAATCCTTGGTGGGGAGAAATGAAAGGCCGCTCTTTACCCAACTTAAAACTTTTCTACAAAGCAGTAGTAATTAAAACAGCATGGTACTGAAATAAAGACAGACCCTCAGATCAATGAAACAGAATTAGATATCTTTTTTTTTTTTTTTTTGGATCTCAACCAGCGGCAGCGGCGCTCAGGGATTACTCCTGACACTGAGCTCAGAAATTGCCCCTGGTTGGTTTGGGGAGATCCCATGTCGAAGGCCTTCTCCCTAACTTGGGTTGCTGAGGGCCTTAATAGGCCCCCAGCTGTCCCGTCTTCTGCCCCCGGGCCTCCAGGCCTTCCTTCCCTGGGTGCCAGCCCAGGTGGCCAGACAAGGTGGGTGTCCGGTGGTCCCCCCTGGATGGGGTCCCAAGCTTTCCCCGCCCTTCCCCCAGCACTAGGTGGGAAGGGCATAGGGTGGAGGGTAGGCAGATCCTGGCTTCCGGCTCTCTACCGAATCCTTTCTTAATCTGGAGACTAGCTCTAGCAAGCATGGGTGGTGGGTCCTAACTTGAGGTGTGCTGAGATTTGCTCTGTTGCACTAAGGTTGTCACTGGCAATTTCTTACCAGTCTATATGTTCAAAACATATATATATACATATATATATACATATATTAAGAGTATTTCCTATCCTTAAGTTATGTTTTGCGTATGCGGAATGTCCATTTTGTATTCTGCCCTTTCGCACACCCCTACAAAGCTCATTTTTACTCCTTAACTTTCTCACCCCCCCCCCACCATTAGTAACCAACATTACTCTTTTTAACTTCAGTACCGCAAAATCTTAATCACAAACCAAAGCCGTGCATTGGAACTAACAACCCCCAACTATTTCAAAAGACATAAAATGGACACGTATGTCTTTTGAATATTTATGTGTTTTTTTCTCTGAAAGCTATAAGTCTTACTAAATATTCTCTTATACAGTGACAATTCTAACAAATTTTTATCTTTTCTTCTCTTTGTGAGCTGTTCAATAAGGAATTTTGGTGAAAGAGTCCTCCAGTTTAATGCTTATGATTGAACCATGTCATGGGGATTGTTGGACTTTTTCTTTTTTTTTTTTTTTTTTTTTTTTTTTTTTTTTTTTTTTTTGGTTTTTGGGCCACACCCTGTGACGCTCAGGGGTTACTCCTGGCTATGCGCTCAGAAGTTGCTCCTGGCTTCTTGGGGGACCATATGGGACGCCGGGGGATCGAACCGCGGTCCGTCCTAGGCTAGCGCAGGCAAGGCAGGCACCTTACCTCCAGCGCCACCGCCCGGCCCCCAAAATGTTTTTTTTTTTTTTTTTTTTTTTTTTTGGTTTTTGGGTCACACCCGGTAACGCTCAGGGGTTACTCCTGGCTATGTGCTCAGAAGTTGCTCCTGGCTTGGGGGACCATATGGGACACCGGGGGATCGAACCACGGTCCGTCCAAGGCTAGCGCAGGCAAGGCAGGCACCTTACCTTTAGCGCCACCGCCCGGCCCCGGACTTTTTCTTATTACCCCCATATATAACATCACGTGGCATTGTTCCTTGTTTGCATAGGCACATTAAAATGGGAAAATACTATACATATAAATAAGATCTTATCTAATAGAGATTGGAACACACAAATCTTGTAGTGCAACGGGACCTTACACCCTGAACATTGACACAATGACCTGTCACATACCTCAGAAGAATGGTCATTCTCCATTCACCCCTGAACCAGGGAAGCCATCCACAAAACATCCAATTTTGTCTATAACATCACCTGGAAGCAATCCTCTACTAGGGAAGACCCTACTGCTGTTCTGGCTTCTACCTGCTCAAAAGAGACTTCCCTTAACAATGAGAAGACTTAACAACAACGACGACCTGCTTACATAACAGTGCTCTCTGCATTGCCCTTTAATTGTGAGGTGAACTAGAGGATGCTCCACATCCTGACTTCAACGTAGGATATGTAGATTCCAGGATCTTTAATACAGAAATATGATACCAACAACAGAGACTGTGTGAAAAATAAAAGTGTGTTGGCACTACAGACAATGTCTTGGATTGGACAAACTAGCTTGCCTGGAGCCTAGAGTTGGTCTTATGCCAGGAAACTTCAGGGGTAGGGTCTCGTATTTAGGCCAAGGTTTATCCTTTCCATGTCCCTCATATTTTGGTGGGCCTATGCAAACAATAATTGCCACTCTAAGACCGTTTTTACTGTGCTCCTTTGACTCTAATCCTTAAAAAATAAACCACTTAAACTTTTTAGGTTAACTTAAACTAATATGCATGTGCATGAAAATGTAAAAAAAAAAAAAATACTATGCCTTTAATGTCTAAGGATTATGTAAGTTTTATGGCTTTAGATTGCTTTGTGTGCTGCTAAGAAATATTATAATGTATTACAATCTGGGAACTTGAGGTACAAAGTAATTGTACATGGGTTCTGTTTTATTTATCGTAATGTTCTTTGGCTGCAAGTTCAAAGTTAAGATATCAGCAAGGGGACTTCTTCTGAGAATTCTGTTTATGGGTGATTATCCTTCCACTGTAACTTTACCTTGTCCTCTTTCTTTGCATCTTTGTTCTCATAATTAAAAATAAAAAATTAAAAAAGAAAAATAAATAAAAAAAGAAAAGAAATTGCCCCTGGCAGGCTTGGAGGACCATATGGGATGCCAGGATTCAAACCACCATCCATCTACGTGCAAGGCAAACGCCCTACCACTGTGCTATCTCTCTGGCCCCCAGAATTAGATATCCTTTTTTTTTTTTTTTTTTTTTTTTTTGGTTTTTGGGTCACACCCGGCAGTGCTCAGGGGTTATTCCTGGCTCCAGGCTCAGAAATTGCTCCTGGGGGGCCGGAGAGATAGCATGGAGGTAAGGCGTTTGCCTTTCATGCAGGAGGTCATCGGTTCGAATCCCGGCCCCCATATGGTCCCCTGTGCCTGCCAGGAGCAATTTCTGAGCCTGGAACCAGGAATAACCCCTGAGCACTGCCAGGTGTGACCCAAAAACCAAAAAAACAAAAAAGAAATTGCTCCTGGCAGGCACAGGGGACCATATGGGCGCCGGGATTCGAACCGATGACCTCCTGCATGAAAGGCAAATGCCTTACCTCCATGCTATCTCTCCGGCCCCAGAATTAGATATCTTAAGACAAACCTTCAGGTATTTGATCCAAGTTTATCTACAATAAAGGAGCAAAAAATATAAAAGTGTTTTTTCAATCCATTTTTAAATATGAAAATGTTTTACAATAAAGGAGAAAAATATAATCCATATTTTGATGATCCAAAAATATTTTGATGATCCAAAAATCCATATGATCCAAAGAAGTAGTGTACTTCAAAAATTGGTGCTGGGACCAGAGCCTATAGCATAGTAGTGGGGTGTTTGCCTTGCATGCAACCAACCCGGGATGGACTCAGGTTTGATTCCCAGCATCCCATAGATCCCCCGAACCTGCCAAGAGTGAATTCTGAGTGCAGAGCCAGGAGTAACCCTTGAGCACCACCGGGTGTGACCCAAAAAACAAATAAAAGAAGTGGTGATGGGGAAATTGGTCAGCTATGTCCAAAAAAAGTAACTCAGACCTCTTTTCTAATGTCACACACATACAACACACACACACACACACATCAGATCAATACAAATTAAAGGCTTTAGTATCTGACCTGAATCCATAAGGTACATAGAGAAAAATTGTGAGGGATGAAAACTGAGAGTAAAACAAGGTGATGAAGATTTATTTATGGTCACAAGAAAAGGTGAAAATAAGAGAGAGAAGATTTAAGGGTTTATTTACTCAAATCATTAAAGCTAGAAACTGAAGCTTATTGCAGAATCCTTAGGTCTTCAGAGCCAACAAGCCATAACTGTAATTTTGCTTGTGAAAACCCACATATTTACTTGCTCGCTTGCTTATTTGCTTTCACTTTTGAAGACATAAAAATAGAATGTACCCTTTGTTCAGGACTAAGAACTTTTAGGGCTACCTAAATAAACTCGGTCTGAGCAAATAAACTCTTTCTCCACTATATTTGGCTGCAATCTCAAATTTTTTTGGCTTTCCCTAACAAATGTAGGCAGAACTTTCCATGACATTGAAGCTAAAGGCATCTTCAAGGGTGAAATGCCGTTGACCAACCATGTGGAAGTATAATAAACATGGACTGACTACATTAACAAATTAAACAAATGGGGGACTACATTACTACTACAAATTGAAGTACTACCCTACATGTGGGTAGGGCATCTTGCCTGCATGTTCAGTCCCTGGCATCCATTTTGGCCCCCCCGAGCCTTCCAGGAGTGATTTCTGGCACAAGAGTCAGGAGTAACTCAGAGTGTGGTCATAAACAAAACAAAACAAAATAGCTTCTACACTTGAAAGAAAATTATGACCAGGGTACAAAGACAGCACATAAAATGGGAAGAAAACTACCCAATACTCGTATGAAAGGAGGTTAATATCAAAAGATACATTAGGTATGAGTAGAAAGAGATACAACCTCATGAAAATATGTGGAGAAAAGATGAATAGAAACTTCCTCAAAGAAGAAATAAAAAGGCACATGAAAAAGTGCATCACTAATCATCAGGGAGATGCAAATAAAACAGATATCTCACATCCAAAGACTGGCACACATCAGAAAGAACAAAAACAACCAGTGTGGCGTGGATGAGAGGAGAAAGGTTCTGAGCACCGTCAGGCATAACCGCTAGTCAAAAAAAAAATTTTTTTTTTGAGAACCTAGTAGGTGCAGACTGGTAGGAGGGAGGCAAATGGAGGTAGGGGTGGGGATCATTTGGTGAAAGGAAGTGAACCCTGGTGAAGGGATCATTAATGAAACACTGTATGCCTGAAACTAGATAATGAATAATTTTATAATGTCACTGCGACTAAATTTTAAAAAGAAAAGAGAAAGCACAGAGCTAAGATGAAAGGTGTAAGCCCTTGGTGGAATTCAAATTTCACATACCCCAGTAGCAAAAATTAAAAGGAAACAGAACCCACGAGATATACCCCTTCTAGCTGTCAATGAGCAGTGAGAGCAAGGGTTTACTCCAGAGATGTAATTTACAATCCTCAAGTCAGGGAAAAGTGACTCCAAAGAAGCTGCTCCTAGGATGCGTTGGTCAGCAGTGCCACCCAGTGGTGGATCTCTAAAATAATTCTTCAGTGTTCTTTAAAGGGCCTATGGGACATTTTCAGGATATAAAAATATATATAGTATGAAAATAAGACCCAAAGACAATAGAAATGAGAGCCAGGAAGATAGGTCCGTGGTAAGATTTCCACAAAGATGTGGGAAAATTCATTTAGGATAGAAAAAGATATCACTATCATAATGATAGTTAGAAAAGATCACTGGGACAAGATATGGGTGCTAAAAGAAGGTAAAGTGATATACATGATATCCTTTCAGTAACAGTATTGCAAAATACAGTGCCTAAAAGAAAATTTAAAAGAGATGAGTGTCTGCCATAATGTAGGCAGGAGGATGGCAGGAGAGAAACTGAGGACGTTGGTAGTAGGAAAAGTACACTGGTGAAGGAATGGGTGTATGACTGAAACTCAACCATGAATAACTTTGTAGCTATATATCTCAGAGTGATTTGATTAAAATGGAAAGAAATAAAGAAAGGAAAGATTTCAAAATTCTCTTTAAAAATGTTTTCATTATTTTATGCAAAATAAATAGGAACCTTGGGATTGTCTAAGACAGGGGTGGCTAACAAGTTCGACACAAAGAGCCAAAATTTTAAACTGTGAGAGTCAGAGAGCCACACCACAAAGTGACCTGCCAAAACAGACACTCACAAAAAAGCATATAATTTTAACAATAATATATTAAACACATATTGCATTTTGTCATTTTGAGTGAGGGTAAAAATCCTGTTCGCCACCCCTAGTCTAAGAAAAGGCCACAAATTCAGGGGCCAGAGAGATAGCATGGAGGTAGGGTAATTGCCTTGCATGCAGAAGGACATTAGTTCAAATCCCGGCATTCCATATGGTCCCCCAAGTCTGCCAGGAGTGATTTCTGAGAAAGAAAGAAAAGAAAGAAAGAAAGAAAGAAAGAAAGAAAGAAAAGAAAGAAAGAAAGAAAGAAAGAAAGAAAGAAAGAAAGAAAGAAAGAAAGAAAGAAAGAAAGAAAGAAAGAAAGAAAGAAAGAAAGAAGAGAGAGAAAGAGAGAGAGAAGAGAGAGAGAGAAGAAAGAAAGAAAGAAAGAAAGAAAGAAAGAAAGAAAGAAAGGAAAGAAAGAAAAAGAAAGAAAGAAAGAAAGAAAGAAAGAAAGAAAAAAGAAGAAAGAAAGAGAAAGAAAGAAAGAAAGAAAAAGAAAGAAAGGTCCACAAACTTATGCTTATTAACATATGAGTATACACATCCTGTAGTGATGTGTTCTATAAATAATAAAGTCTAGAGTCAGACTGATAGTATAGTGAGTAGGATGTTTGCCTGGTTAGCCCAGGTTTGAACCCTGGTATTCAATATGTTCCCCCCTCCTAGTTAAATCAGGAGTACTTCTGGGTATGGCTGGAAATCAAAAGTCTAATAGCAATAAAAGCCAAAAATAAATGATTTAAAATTAATAAAGACTAAGTCCAGGGAGTGAGTTCAAAGGCTTAGTGGGAAGCTGTGTGCTGAAGTCCTGGATTCAATCCTCAGAACTATTCAATCCCTAAACATTGCTGGGCGTGACCTGGAGCTATGTACCACCAGGTGTGGTTCCAAAACCTCCATAACAAAACACTAACCAAGAAAAAGAATCTGATATGAATATCATTTTAGGAGACAAGCCCACCTCTAGCCTGGAAAACTGAGAACTTAGCAAGCTAACAAGAATATTGTCCTGCAAATAGAAGCTATAAACTCTGAGAAGAAATGTTTTCAATACAGTTGAACATTCAAGGGGCTCCATTGAAGTAGACAAGCTCAGAAATAAAACAGCAAGTGGGACACTTGCCTTGCATGCAATCAACCCAGGTTTAAACCACAGTACCCCTTATAGTTTCCTGAGCACTTCCAGGAACGACCCAAAAACCAACAAATTACATATCAGCTAAAAGTTAAATAAGAAACTTACGAATCAGGGGAAGGAGCCTGATGCAAAAGTGACATCTGAAGAGTAAGAAAGAACTCCAGTAACAAAGAAAAAACACAGCAAAATAAAATTCCAAATTCTGTGCATAATCTTCACCAAGTTTTTAGCCCTGACCCCTGAACCATCTGTATTTGGGGAAACTGAAAGCAACTTGAAATCCAAACCTTAAGAATGAAAGCATGAAAACCTTAAGCATGAGGGCCGGAGTGATAGTACAGCACCAGGGCTTTTGTCTTGCATGAGGACAACCTGGGACAGACCTGGGTTCAATCCCTGGCATCCCATATGGTCCCCTGAGCCTGCCAGAAATGACTTCTGAGTGCAGAACCAGGAGTAACCCCTGACCACCACTGGGTGAGGCCCAAAAACAAACAAACAAACTTAAGCATGAAAGTTTTCTGTTTGAATCTAAATTAATGACCCTGTTAAAATGGAATTATCCAAATTGCTCACTGAGTGGCATTAAAATACATATGGGGGATAGACAGGCAAACAATAGTTGAATTCCCTGGTAACTCATATGGTCCCCCATATGGTTCCTCAAGGATTCCTCAAGCATTGATCCCTGAGCATCAGAGTCAGGATGAACCCCTAAATACCAACAGGCATTGCCCCAGAAATATATATAGTATTCAGCGTCATTATATATATATAATATATATAATAGTATAATACATATACATATACATATATATACAGTATTCAGTGTCATTGATTTGGCTGGGTTAGGTCAGCTAGACTTAGCCTAACTTAAACTGCTTAGCTCTGCCATTCTCCATCTCTACAGTCAGAGGATAGATACCTGCAGAAAAAATATGCAGTGCAGCAAGGCGGGCTATTCAGCCTACTATGAGAAAGGAAGCAGACATAGAAAGACAGGGAAAGAAGAATGGGGTAAATCTTGGGCTTTTGCCAAAGAATTTACTTAGCTGATCTCTATTTAAGAAGAATTAAGATCTGCTCAAAAGTGGATCTAGGAGGGGCCGGGCGGTGGCGCTAAAGGTAAGGTGCCTGCCTTGACTGCGCTAGCCTCGGACGGACCGCGGTTCGATCCCCCGGCGTCCCATATGGTCCCCCAAGCCAGGAGCGACTTCTGAGCGCATAGCCAGGAGTAACCCCTGAGCGTCACCGGGTGTGGCCCAAAAACCAAAAAAAAAAAAAAAAAAAAGTGGATCTAGGAGTTGGAAAAATAGTATAATGGATAGGCACTTGTCTTGCATGCAGCCAATCTGGTTTGGTCCACAGCACTACATATGGTCTTGCACGCCTCCAGGCACAAATTATGGAGTAAGTCCTCAGCAACACCAAGTGTGTCCCAAACACACACGCGCACACATACAACCCATGACCATTTTTAAAAAAGAATTAATCTAATTAATCTAGGGAAAGTCTCTGGGAAGGAAGAACCCCTCCAAAGAATGGAGTGTTGTGACCAACTTTCAGTTGTAACCACATTTCTAGCAACAACAGCTCCTATAGGCTTAGGGCTTGCCTGCCTGTGTCTTCTTCACAGTCTGATTACTAACTGCTTTTTGCCTTCTTAGTTCTGAGCTGATATTTACTCCCGTCTCTCATCTTCTTCCTGGGACCACTGGACCTGCCCCAGCTCCCAATTTCTTGTGTCAGCAAATGCAGTAGGGACACAATCCAAGCAGAGAGAACTCCTTTCAGGCTTCTTGAAACTCAGCCAGCCCCTCATCCCCACCATGGACATTTTTACACAATACCAAAGTAACCCACATCCTGATCCTTCTTCCCCAAAGAGTGAACCAAATCACAGGAAAACCTCCCACATCAATCCCTTTTTGGGCTAAGGGCTGACAGAATGTGATCAAGAAAGATTTAAAAATCCAGTTTTCAGGCCTGAGCAATAGCACAGGAGGGAGGACATTCATTTTGTGTCACGTCATGCAGCTAGATACGTCCATTATAGGGGAAGCTAGCCCACCAGATGTGTCAATTGACTTTCCTGGTGCAGTGAGCTGATATTCCCCCAAGAAATATTTTAGCCAGCAGGCCCAATTGGTGGGTGTTAATTATACCCTCTATGTGGTATATATATAATCTACATAGATTACTGGCAATATTTCTGATATTCAAGACATAATAATGACAACACAATTTCTTATTATTTGGCACATTCTCTCCCTTGTAAAAATCACAGGCCAAAATAGGGCCTCTATCAAATTCCTTTTCCCAGAGAAATCTCTGCACCAAATAAGACAGGCTTGGTCTCTTTCTGTCAGCCTATTTACTGCTAAAGGCCAAGTCAAAACATAGCATCTTCAAGACAGTGCCTTCTCTCCTTGTCTTTGAGCACCACAGCAGGATGACTTTGCCTCAGGGATTTTCCCTGTCACTTTGAATACCTGCTAACAAACAGGTTTGGCCAAAGTAGAATTAGGCTATTTACTAGGTATAATCCTGTACCCCTATCATAAGTTTTATCTCTTTCTATAACCAGACCATAGGAAGTTGACCTTAGCCCCTAGCTAGAAAACTATTCCCTGAGTTTAAGAATATTTATTATTATAAAGAAAACTAGGATTCCTGCTATCCCTTAATTTACATCAGTAATGACACCTAAGGCCAGGAACTACTTTGATATGTAAGAAATTAGCCTTCCTTTTATCCTCTGGCTCCTCACTGAACTTTATTCTATTCTAAGATTACAAACCACCTAAAGCCATGTGTATTTGTAGTTCCTGTACTTTGAAAGAAACCAATGTGGGCATTCCTTTCATAATATGACTATCCCTTTACCCTTTATATACTCCCAGCCTGGAGAGTAAATTCATCTCACATCTATTGCAGATGCAGATCCCCATACAATGTATTTTGTGTGGTCTCATTATTTCATATTTTGTCACCCGTACAATCCACTCTCCCTAAAGTGGATTCATTGAAATCCCACTAATGGCTGTAAGACAGAAGCCACCTCCAGCAATTTTGTCTTGCACATGGCTGACCCAGGTTTGATCCCCAGCATCCTCTATGTGCCCTAAGCATGCCAGTAGGAATTTCTTTTTTTTTTTTTTTTTTTGGTTTTTGGTTTTTGGTTTTTAGTTTTTGGGCCACACCCTGCGTTGCTCAGGGGTTACTCCTGGCTGTTTGCTCAGAAATAGCTCCTGGCAGGCACGGGGGACCATATGGGACACCGGGATTCGAACCAACCACCTTTGGTCCTGGATTGGCTGCTTGCAAGGCAAACACCACTGTGCTATCTCTCCGGGTCCCCAGTAGAGATTTCTGAGTGTAAAACCAGGATTAATCCCTGAGCACTACTGAACATGCCAAAATAAAATAAATAAATAAACAGGTAGAAAGAAGAAAGGAAAGGAAAGGAAAGGAAAGGAAAGGAAAGGAAAGGACAGGAAAGGAAAGGAAAGGAAAGGAAAGGAAAGGAAAGGAAAGGAAAGGAAAGGAAAGGAAAGGAAAGGAAAGGAAAGGAAAGAAAGAAAGAAGAAAGGAAAGGAAAGGAAAGAAAGAAAGGAAGGAAGGAAGGAAGGAAGGAAGGAAGGAAGGAAGGAAGGAAGGAAGGAAGGAAGGAAGAAAGGAAGGAAGGAAGGAAGGAAGGAAGAAGGAAGGAAGGAAGGAAGGAAGGAAGGAAGGAAGAAGAAAGAAAGAAAAAGAAAGAAAGAAAGAAAGAAAGAAAGAAAGAAAGAAAGAAAGAAAGAAAGAAAGAAAGAAAGAAAGAAAGAAAGAAAGAAAGAAAGAAAGAAAGAAAGAAAGAAAGAAAGAAAGAAAGAAAGAAAGAAAGAAAGAGAAAGAAGAAAGAGAGAGAAAGAGAAAGAAAAAGAAGAAAGAGAGAAAGAGAAAGAAAAAGAGGAAGAGAAAGAGGGGACCAGAGAGATAGCATGGAGGCAGGGCATTTGCCTTGCATGCAGAAAGATGGTGGTTCGAATCACAGCATCCCCTATGGTCCCCGGTGCTGCCAGGGGTCATTTCTGAGTGCAGAGCCAGGAGTAATCCCTGAGCACTGCTGGTGTAACCCAAAAAAAAGGAAAGGAAAGGAGAGGAAGGAAGGAAGGAGGAAGGAACGAAGGAACGAAGGAAAAAAGGATAGGAGGAAGGAAGGAGGGAAGAGATGGAGGAAGGGAGGGAGGAAAGAACAAAGGAGGGAAGAAGAGAGGGAGGAAGAGAGAACGAAAGGAGGGAAAGAAAGGGAGGGAGGGAAGGAGAAAGAGAGGAAGGGAAGAAGAGGGAGGGAAGGAGGGAGGAGGGAGGGAGATAAGCCATTGTCCTGATGAAGAGTGTCCCTTCTCCCTTTAACCCCCTCCCTCAGCAGGATCACAACTTGTCACATGCTGTCACTCCATCTATTGGGAGTTGAATTTGGGGACCAGGAATCCTATTCTTAAATGAGAACACCTTTAGGAAGCAAGTATGTTTGCTCCATCACATCATCCTGAAGATAGAAGGCTTTGAAAACAGGAGTCAAGAGGATCAACAGCCTAGGAGAGGTGGACTGAAGAGGCTGGCTAACATGGGGTCCCTTCAGAAGCTGGAAGCAAAATACTTCAGGGAGGAGAGATGTCCAGATTCATCACAGTTATATGCATACATACATACATGCATGCATGCATATGTATATACATACATATACACACACCTCTGTTGCCTGAAGCTACAAGGAGGACTAGGAGGGAGTCAAAGCAATTATTAATTGTGCATGGCCCCCTTAGAGCTCTCTGACAGGGGGCCGGAGAGATAGCATGGAGGTAGGGTGTTTGCCTTGCATGCAGAAGGGCAATGGTTCAAATCCCGATATCCCATATGGCCCCCTGAGCCTGCCAGGAGCGATTTCTGAGTGTAGAGCCAGGAGGAACCCCTGAGCACTGCTGGGTGTGACCCAAAAACCAAAAAAAAAAAAAAAAAAAAAAAAAAGTAGAGCTCTCTGATACCCCCTCAAAGGGCACCCTCAAAAGCCCTTTGTCTAAGGCCTCCTGGGACAGGGTCCTACAGAGAAGCCTGTTTCTTCATACAGAGTTCACAACCCTCTTCCCCATTTGGTGCAGCCAGTCCTTTCCAAATCAAGCCACTGCCTGGCTTTGAACTGAACTCAGAATCCAGATGACTCCTCTCCTTGGATATCCTCTCATGATACAAAGACTCCAGTTCTAGGTCACCAGCCTCTGGCATATCTAACTAAATGGCACAATCCCAATGCCACAACCTTGAGAAATCACAAAGCCTCTCCCAGGAGTTCCTTCCGTTTCTTTTGGCTTTTTTTTTTCTTCCTCTCCAACCAGGAGTCTCCCTCAAACTCAGCTCAGGGGTCATCTTGCCTGAACAAATGTCTCTGAAGACTGGTTTCTCTCTTGCCCCTTTGGAGGAAGTCTCAAGAAAGAGAAAAAGCCAGTGCCTCCTTGAAAAGGAGGAAGGTAGGATGTACATCAGGTGGAGAACCGGAAACCCAGCTCTTTCTGTGCCCAAAGAATGAAGCAGAAGCACAGAGAAGTGGGAAGTGAGAGCTGTGAAAACCTCCCTTCAGAGATGGAACGATACAGAGAAAATTAGCATGGCTCTTGCGCAAAACTGACACGCAAATTCGTGAAGCATTCCATATTTTTAACAAAAACAACCCCTTCCCCTCAATATTCTTGGAATATATAGTAAAAACAAGGAGAAGCTGGAAAAAAAAATACATGCTGTTGGGCCAGAGACATAGTACAGCAGCTGTAGGGCGTTTGCATTGCATGTGGTTGGCCTGGGTTTGATTCTCAATCCTATGGTCCCACAAACTTCACAAGGAGTGATCCCTGAGCACAGTCAGATGTGCAACCCATTTCCCATAAAGAGTACATGCAGTGTCAAATAGTGACCTCTGGTGATGATATTCACTAAAATAACATGAGAGAAACATGAGAGAACTGCCATTCCCAGCAGTGCTCAGGGCTTACTGGTTCAACACTAAGGGATCACCCCTGGTAATACTTTTCAATGTTATGGGTTGACAGAATAGAACCAGGTCATCAATATTCAAGATTAGAGCTCTCCCCACTGTACTGTATCTCCAGCCCATATAAGAAAAACTTGGTGAATGAAAGTATATTTCTGAACCTAGAAAGAATTTCAGTCAATACAAGTTATTTTTTGCTACAGGTGTCTTGCTTCTCAGCATCTCTAGTGGGGACGAATTCCTTCACAAAAGGAAAGTGGGCATACGAAAGGACAAATATGAAATATGAAATAATGAGACCACACAAAATACATTGTATGGGGACCTGCATCTGCAATAGATGTGAGATAAATTTACTCTCCAGGCTGGGAGTATATAAAGAGTAAAAGAGGCAGTCATATCATGAAAGGAATGCAATGTACATTGTTTGATTTCAAAACAAATACACATGGCTTTAGATGGTTTATAATCTTAGAATAGAATAGGTTTCAGTTAGAAAAGCTAATTTCTTTCTTTTTTCTTTTTTTTTTTTTTTTTGGTTTTTTTGGGCCACACCCATTTGGCACTCAGGGGTTACTCCTGGCTATGCGCTCAGAAATCACTCCTGGCTTGGGGGGACCATATGGGACGCTGGGGGATCGAGCCACAATCGGTCCTAAGCTAGCGCTTGCAAGGCAGACACCTTACCTCTAGTGCCACCTTTCCGGCCCCAAAAGGCTAATTTCTTACATATCAAAATAGTTCCTGGCCTTAGGTGTCATTACTGATATAAATTAAGAGATAGCAGGAATCCTGGTGTTCTTCCTAATAACAAATATTCTTAAACTCAGGGAATAGTTTTCTAGCTAGAGCAAAAGTCTTACCTATGGTCTGGTAATAGAAAGAAATAAAATTTATGATAGGGGTACAGAATTATACCTAGTAAATAGCCTAATTCTACATTGGCCAAACCTGTTTGTTAGCAGGTATTCAAAGTGACAGGGAAAGTCCCTGAGGCAAAGTCATCCTGCTGTGGTGCTCAAAGACAAGGAGAGAAGACATTGTCTTGAAGATGCTATGTTTTGACTTGGCCTTTAGCAGTAAATAGGCTGACAGAAAGAGACCAAGCCTGTCTTATTTGGTGCAGAGATTTCTCTGGGAAAAGGAATTTGATAGAGGCCCTATTTCAGCCTGAGATTTACAAAGGAGAGATAGCCAAATAATGACTGAAAATGTAATGCCAAGCATCTCTTCAGAAATTCCTCAACCACCCATGCAGGGGAAAAAGGCGTCCACAGAGGGCCTTTTGAGGAAACCCATGGGGATTGTTTCAGTTCTCCCCACCAGGAAAATCTGAGGATACATCTGATGGGCTGAGCTCCCCTAAAAGTTTATGTATGCCGTGGCAATGTTTCCATAGCAGGGTTTGTTGTGTTGGTTTTTGGGTTTGTTTTTTGTTTTGTTTTTTTTCAATAAGGAGCTGAGGAGGGTGTCAGGGAACAGATGGGGATAGGAGAGAAGTAAGGCAAAGATGCAGTTTTGTGTCTACTTCGAAGAGATTGTTTAGACGTTAGGAAAGAAAAGATTGTCTCTGTTGGTTCCTAATCTGGTGTTCTTATTTGAGGGGCCACCCAATGATGATCAAGGCTTACTCCTAGTTCTGAATGAAGGATCATTCCAACTGGTGCTCAGGAGACCAGATGGGGTGTGAGATCAAACCAAGGTTGGCTGCATTCACATGCCTTACCTGCTGTACTATCTCTGGTCCTGCTGGCTTCTTCAAATGGTAAAAAGGAGAAGAAATACCATTCTGTGTGGAGGACTTCCTTTAAAGAACTCAAACAGGTTCCCCAGGTACCCACATAGAAGTACAGGACAAGTCACTTCTCCCCAGAGCTGCCAGTGGGAAAGTCAGACTCCACATGCTACTTCTAGAGTGATACTGCCCCATTTTCGTACTTTCTACCGTCCTTCATTCAAGCAGTGGGTCTGTCTCTTGCAGCTCCTCCACTACTGTCCTCCATGCAGACAGGAAGCTGGGCAGGGGCAAATCTTCAAGTCTCTTCAGGTGGGTTGTTCTCAAAAATTCCAGGGCCCCAGCAGAAAGATGAAAAAAGATGATTCCAGATACATACATCTCTTCTTCTCCAGAATTAAAGTGTGAAGATTTCTTCCAAGTCAAATAAGAATCCTGGGTCAGAACAATACTATATTCAAAAAGGTGTTTGTCTTGCAGGCAACAAATCCAAGTTTGATTTCCAGTGCGACATATGATCCCCAAGCCCTCAGGAGTAATAACTGAGTGCAAAGCCAGGAATAAGCCCTGTACACTAGAGGATTCTGGTTAGGGAAGGGAGGGGGCAATGGAGACTTGTTCAACCTGTGCATCCCAACATCACTACCAATGATCAGGGAGACTCCAAAGAGGAAGAATTGATAGAAGCAACCCCACAGCTTGACCACAGAAGCCCTGAGGTTTCTGTATCCTCAAGTGTGACCCCAAACATCAGTGGCCAAACCCACAGGAGCCACAGGCCAGACTAATCCCATGCAGGAGGGCTCAGCAATCATGGCTATGTTTGATCAGGTGCCCCTCTCCCCAGGCAAACACCTGGACACACCCCCAGAAAGACTGCAGTTGACACTTCCCATCATCCAGCCAAGGGCAGGATAGGACATATAAGCAATTAAGTCCCAGAAGACCCCAGTGTTCTTTCCTCAAGTCCCCAAATAGTCAGAATCTGGCTGCCTCTCTGGAAATGCTGTCTGTCTGGTCGGTCCCATCCTTGAAACCTTTACTCCTGTTTCTCCACTGGCATTTGCCTTGCATCATTTCACTTGCCCTTATTATTGCCTACTATCACTGGCATAGCCACCCAAAAGGGAAGGAAGAGTCAGGAAGGGGATTCCCACATACCGGGGTTCCCCTAGACATATCTGACCTAGAGCTTCCACACACAGGGACTCCAGTTGCTTTCCTCCAGTACACCCAGCCAGCAGCTGGCAAAGGCCCCAGAGCCTCCTTCCTGCCTGGCCTCAGGACAAGGCTCCTGTCAGCCCATGGAATCAGCTGTTCTCTCCACCCAGTCACCCAAAATCCCCCACTGGATGCCTTGCCTAGAGTTTTCCCAGGTCACCTAACAGTGTCAAGCATGGTCATCCCAAGGCCTGTCCCAGAGTGTGAAGGTAGAAGTTCTGAATCTGAAGTCTTTCTGTTCTCCTAGTCCAGCTACAGCACTACCCATCATCACTTGCTGAGGTTCAGCTAGCTGCTGGTAAAACAATTTCCAATTTTATAGTACAACTCCTTGGGCCTGGAGCAAGGGCTAAACTGGGGGTAGGATGGTCAACTGGAAGTTAAAATCGACAAAGTTCTCTGTGCCACCAGCTATGTGGCAGGCACTTGGTGCTCACCAGTAGCAGTCAAAGATGGTGGCTGTGGGTACTAGGAGAGGTCCAAGTTTGGCGCCATACTATGTTTTGATTTTTGAGTTTCCAGTTCATTAATTTCTTTTCTAAGCTTTATTATTTCCTTCCATCTGCCTTTTTTTTTTTTTTGGTTCATTTTGTTGATCATTTTCCAATTTTTTGGGGGGGGTTTTGGGTTTTGGGTTTTGGGTCACAGCCAGCAGCACTCAGGGGTTACTTCTGGTTCTATGCTCAGAAATCCTTGTGTAGGGGCCATGCTAATTTTCTCTGTATCATTCCAATTTTAGTATATGTACTGCCAAAGGGAGCACCCCAGCCTTTTTAAGGGAATTGTTTGCTTGAGTGATTGTCCTCCAACCTTTGATTTTGAGTCTATTTTTTGCTCTGACTATTCAGATGTGTTTCTTGCAGGCAACAAAATGTTGGGTTCAATTTTTTTGCTCCATTTTAGCACTCTGTTCAAAATGGCTATTGTTTTTTTTAGTCCAAACTTCACCCACAACACAAAGCCACTCTTTCTGAGATCACACATCTCAGTTCCCTTTAACTTATTTTTATAAGGGCCTCCCCAGCAGTGCTAGGCAAGGAGATGGCCTGAGGTGTCCCCCAATTTGGTGTTCAGGTATCACCAGGATTATACTTCTGGTGCTGCAGAGGCTGTGTGGATCCTAGAAAAAACTCAAGGCCTCAGATGTGCTGGCATATGCTGTACAGTTTGCACCATTTCTGTTCCCTGGGTCATTCTTTAATTCTTGCCACACCCCTTGACAACCAGGGCCTTTGTGGTAACACTACCTGAAGTATTCCCAGATTGTTAGATGGTACTGTAGAGGAGTTTACCAGAAAGCAGCCTTCGTTGGATGCTTGACTAACCTTGGTAAACAAATCAATTTGTTTTCACACCTGGGAGAGGGTACTACTCTGATTCTCCCTCCAGTTTCCAGAGAATGGGCCCTTTGCCATGACAATCTGCTTCCTTCCCCAATTTCTGTTTCCTTCCTACACCACTTTCACATCCATAAAACAACTTGTACTCATCTCTTGCTTTGCCTCTAGAGAGGCTTGGTCCCTAAGAATGGAGCAAGAAAAGAAGTCAAGAATGACCCCCAGCATGACCAAAGCAATAGCACAATGGATAGGGCATTTGTCTTGTGTGCAGCCAACCCAGGTTCAATCCCAGGCATCCAATATGATTTCTCTAGCCTGCCAGGAGTGATTTCTGAGAGCAGAGCCAAGAGTAATACCTGAGCACCACCGAGTATGGTCCAAAAACAAACAAAACAAAATACAAAAGAATGATACCCAGAACTGAAAGGAAATAAAGTGATATGCATGATACCCATTCAGTAACAGTATTACAAATCATGGTACCGAAAAATAAAAAATGTGAAAAGAAAAAGAGAGGGAGACAGAGAAAGAAATGTCTTCCAAGGAGGCAAGTTCAGGAAGGGAGGAGGAAACGAAAGGGAAACTAAAGAAACTGGTGGCAGGAAATGAACACTGGTCTTCATCAGTGGGTGTTGGAACATTGAATGACTGAAACTCAGCTAAATACTTTTTAAATTCTATTTCTCTAGTGATCTATTTTAAGAATTAAAAAAAAAATAATGATCTCAGGGTCCTAGGAGATAGCTCAAAGTGCTAGTACCAAAGATTGCAGGCAGGACTTAGGGCTTCATTTCTAAATGGCTCCCTAGGCACCTACCAGGAGTAGCCCCTGAGCACTACCACATGTGGACTCTCTAAAACCAAGGTTGTTGATCTAGAAAAGAGTGCCTGCTTGTTGTAGCCAAGCAGCTGTATTCCCTGAACATTTGCCATATGCCAAGAACTCAGTGAGTTACTTAGAACAGCTTAACCAGAGATCATATGGCCCCCTGTGAGCAGGATATTCCAAGGAGGCCACAGAGGAAAATCACCTAAAAGGAGGATCCACAACAGGAAACTTAAAGTCAGTCAGTAGGGGTGGGATCACAAGGTGGCAGATGAGAAAGGCCACAGGAAGGAAACAAGGTCAAAAAAGGATCATATGGGCCCAGAGAGATAGCACAGCGGCGTTTGCCTTGCAAACAGCCAATCCAGGACCAAAGGTGGTTGGTTCGAATCCCGGTGTCCCATATGGTCCCCCGTGCCTGCCAGGAGCTATTTCTGAGCAGATAGCCAGGAGTAACCCCTGAGCACCGCCAGGCGTGGCCCAAAAACCAAAAAAAAAATAAATAAATAAAAGGAACATATGTGTCCTGGATTAAAACTTGGGGTTTCCTACATGCTAATCATGTACTCTACCTCCAGATCCATCTCCCTGTGTCACAATAGAGATTCTTGGTGGGATGAGGTGACGGTGAAGGAGTATGGACTAGAGTGAAGGGTATATGGACTAGAGGTACCATATGGTGCTAGAATACTAGGGGTGGAACAAAGCTCTCCTCTTTGGGCGGGGGGGGGGGGGAGGGCTCATACTCAGCAGTGCTCTGGGATTACTCCTGGCTCTATGCTCAGAAATCGCCCCTGGCAGGCACAGGGGGGGACCATATGGGATGCCGGGATTCAAACCACCGTCCTTCTGCATGAAAGGCAAACGCCTTACCTCCATGCTATCTCTCCGGCCCCTTGAGCTCTCCTCTTATGATTCCACAATAGCAATTCATTATCTTACTCTAGCCTTTTTGTTTGTTTTGGGGTCACACCCAGGGGTGCTTAGGTCACTCCTAGCTCTGTGTTCAGGATCACTTCCTGTGGGCTGATTTGAGTAGGTCCATATGGGATGCCAGGAATTGAAGCGGCGTCAGCTGTGTGCAAGGAAAGATCCCTGCCTGTTATACTATAGTTATCTGGGCCCTACACTAGCCATTCTTTATGGTACCATCATTTACTTTTTCACTGACAGAGTGGAGGTAAAAAGAGATCAAGAAAGACCAAAAATTTTAGAACCAGAGCCATAGTTCAGTGGATAGGTTGCTAACTTTGCACACAGCAAATCCAGATTCGATCCCCAGCACTACATATGGTTTTTCTAGCCCCATCAGGAGTTATCCCTAAGCACAGAACTAGAAGTAAAACACCTAGATGGGGGGTGAGGGGACAGAAAAACCTGAGAGGAAGGGAAGAATAATTAAATAATTAGTCTACCTCACAGTGGTTTAGCTTCAGCTTTTTTTTGGGGGGGGGGGAGTCACATCAGGCAGTGCTCAGGGGTTACTCCTGGCTCTATGCTCAGAAATCGCCACTGGCAGGTACAGGGGACCATTTGGGATGCCGGAATTCGAACCACCCTCCTTCTGCATGAAAGGCAAGCGCCCTACCTCCATGCTATCTCTCCAGCCCTTCAGCTTCTATTTTTAAGAAACTTCTTTCAATGGGTTTTAGCAATAGCACAGTGAGTAAGATGTTTGCCTTGCATACAACCAACCCAGGTTCAATCCCCAGCATTCCATATGGTCCCTGAGCCGGTCAGGAGTAATTTCTGAGCACAAATCCAGGAGTAACCCCTACATACCACCAAGTGTAGCCCAAACACAAAACAAAAAAAAATGTTTTCTTTCTTTTTAAACAAGGAAGTTCGACATCCTACTTTTTGAGCACTTCTTGCCTGGTCCCTGAGAAAGTCAATCCTCATGAAAAGGGTTGAAGCCATCAAAGGACCACTGGTGATGTCACAACTTCCTCCCACTGCCCCAGGCAGGTGCTATTCCAGCTCAAACACTCCAGGACCAAAATATCAGCATCCACAGCCCTCCTTCCCCAACACAGGGAACATCATCACTATACTTTGGACATCAACAGACTGAGCTTTGGGTCTGGTGAACCCCTCTAAAGACCTACCTACTGCTTAGGAAAGAATGGAGTGAGGGGCAGGTGAGAGACACTGTGAGTTAGTATAGTTCTGGTAGTCTGGCCCAGAGAATGCAAGACTCCATCCAGATTCTGGGATCCTAAACCCTTTCAAGTGGATCAGAAATCCCCTGGACATGTCTAGCCATTAAACTTTTTACAAGCAGATGAAGCATGTCCCAAAGACACAGATACACAGTGAGAGGAGGTGTACCTCCCTTCACCCCCACCCTCTAGCCCCCCACCATGGAAAGGGAACTGATTATTAGCAGTTCCTAGGAGGCTCCAAAAGAGCTCATGCAAGGCTGAAGGTAAGGCAACTGCCTTACTTGGCAACTGATACCAGTTCAATCCCCATACCACATACAGTCTCCAGAACTCTGAAAGGAGTGAACCAGGAGCACAGAGCCAGGAGTAAGCTCTGAGCACTGCCAGGCATGACCCAAAACAAAACAAACAAAAATGAGAAGCTGATGCCTATTACATTACACATCAGGGCCCGGAGAGATAGCACAGCGGTGTTTGCCTTGCAAGCAGCCGATCCAGGACCAAAGGTGGTTGGTTCGAATCCCGATGTCCCATATGGTCCCCCGTGCCTGCCAGGAGCTATTTCTGAGCAGACAGCCAGGAGTAACCCCTGAGCACTGCTGGGTGTGGCCCAAAAACAAAAAACAAAAAACAAAAAAACTAGCTACATCAGAGTAATTCAAACCCAACTTATATCCCAAGATACAAGTATAAGCCTATGTTTTCTTTCCTCTCCTTCCCTTTAGTATTATGATGAGCAAGAGTCACACATAGTTGGCTGAGGTGCTCACATTCTCAGTCCAATTGCTTACAAGAGTTGTGCAACTCACCATTCTAGTTTAGGTGCTGGGGCAGGAGGTATTGGTCACATACATGTGCTCACTGGGGTGACAGGAGTAACATTTCTTGACCATGGTGTTCACACATTCTTTAGATGAGCTGCTCCCTGGGGGCTGCAACTTTAGTTGGCATGCTCAAACACCCCTGGCTGTGTGGTGGAGATCACATTCTCTGTGGCAACACCCAGAGGCCATGACAGCAAAGTCCTGGGAACCTTTCTCAGCATATGTGAGCAACTACCGTGATTAAACTTAGGGCCTCACTTTTTGCCACTGAGCCAAAAGCAGAGCCCAATTCTAAAATTCCTTTTATAAACATGCAGCACACTACAAAAGTCTTCCGACCCCTCTTTGAGGAGGGGGCACCCCTAGTAGTACCTGGGGAAGCAGGTAGTGCCAGAAATGAAACCCAGAGTCTCCAATGTAAAGCATGCATTCCAGCCATTTAAGCCATCTTCCCTGCCTCCAGTCTTGTTTCCTTGACTTTGTGCATCTTAAAAATCATTCTGTGGGCCCGGAGAGATAGCACAGTGGCGTTTGCTTGCAAGCAGCTGATCCAGGACCAAAGGTGGTTGGTTCGAATCCCAGTGTCCCATATGGTCCCCCGTGTCTGCCAGGAGCTATTTCTGAGCAGACAGCCAGGAGTAACCTCTGAGCATTGCTGGGTGTGGCCCAAAAAAAAAATTATTCTGTAACTTCATATAGGAAGCTTCCTACCATTTCGTTGTCTGCAAATGTCCGAATTACTTCCTCAGACCCCTACGGATGAACAATTAAGTTGTATCCAATCTTCATTTCAATATCCATAAACATCCTTGTATGTAGCATTTTGGACAGGTGAGCACAGGTGTAAAAAAAACTTCTAGGGGCCCGGCGGTGGCGCTAGAGGTAAGGTGCCTGCCTTGCCTGCGCTAGCCTTGGACGGACCACGGTTCGATCCCCCGGCGTCCCATATGGTCCCCCATGCCAGGAGCGACTTCTGAGCGCATAGCCAGGAGTAACCCCTGAGTGTTACCGGGTGTGGCCCAAAAACCAAAAAAAAAAAAAAAACAAAAAAAAAACTTCTAGATGTACAATAGCTAGTGCCAATAACAAATGCCCAAAAGCAAGAGGAATTAAGAATGTGTCTTCAATAGGAAGCTTGCCATAGAGAAAATGGTGGGAGTTAGGGAAAAGGAGGAATGTATAGATGGAGACACTGGTGGAAGGTGAGGTGCTGGCATGATTAATGCAAGAAATCTTACCATTAAGAGTATTATGCCTCAAATGGTGTCTAGAATAAAATTAATTTTTAAATACAATATGGGAAGTCAGAATGATAATACAGCAGGTATGGCCAACCAGGATTCAATCCCTGACATTCCTTATGGTGCCATAAGTATTCCCAGGAGTAATTCCTAAGCATCACCATGTGTGTCCCCCCAAAAAATTATTGTGGTCTGGAGTGGGGCTGGAGTGGTAGTACAGTGAGTAGCCTTGCATGTGACTAACTGGGTTTCACTGTCACATGAGAGACTGAACAACCAACCACCAAGAGTGGTCTCTGAGTGCAAAGTCAGAATTAACCCCTGAGCATTACCTGGTATGGTCCAAAAACATAAAATAAACAAACATAATAAAAAACTTACAGGGTCAGTGAAGTAACTCAAGGATCTGGAATGCATACCTGGTATGCATGAGACTCTTAGTCCCTGGCACCATATGCATGTCTACATCCACATGAGCTCCCTACACCTCTAGGCTAGAACATTGAACTGTTCAACCTGCACACTCAGGCCAAGTATCATTGAGAGCATTTTCCCCAGGCTCCTGAGCACTCCTTGGGAGCTCACTTTAAAGTGTTGATTTATTTATGCCTTTGCTTGTTTTTGTTTTGTCTATACCGCATCCATTCCTCCTCCAAATTTCACCATAACATTGTTTTGAAAATTCATTTCTCGGGATCGGAGAGATAGCATGGAGGTAAGGCATTTGCCTTGCATGCAGAAGGTCGGTGGTTTGAATCCCGGCATTCCATATGGTCCCCCTGAGCCTGCCAGGAGCAATTTCTGAGCACATAGCCAGGAGTAATCTCTGAGCGCTGACCCAAAAAAAAAAAAGATAAAGGAAAAAAGAAAATTCATTTCTCACCAAGGGTAGAATGGCTCAGGGTCCTAGGAACTAGCTGCTCTATCTTGCCTCAACCAAGAAGCAAGGGAGGGGCACGAGCTTGGCCACTTAACCCCCCTCCTTAGAACAAGAGCCCTTGTCTGAGGACATACACACACACACCTCCACCCCATACACACATATGTACACACATACACACACACACACCTCCACCCCATACCATCAACTCCCAAAGCCCCAAAATGGATGCTCACCACCATTCTTTCCAGGGAATTCCAGAGGCTCCATTCAGTCAGGGAGCAGCTCTACACACCCAAGCATGAAGACATGAGTGAGTGGCAAGTTTGGGGGGAAAGAGAGGAGTGAGGGATCATAGAGGAGGGGAGAGGGGGCCAAGGGTCCTGGGCTCGCCTGCCTGGAACTGAATTCATGACGAGACAAGAGAAGCCTGAGACAGATGTGAGGAACAAAAGGCATAAGCCTTTCTGCATGAGCTGGAGGATGTAGTAAGCTGATTCTCAGGATGACAGGACCCTTCTTCCATATCTATCTCTAGGTCACAAGATGCTTGTGTTTTATATAGAAGAAAGGTTTCTGCAATAGTATTGTCGGTGCTTCCTTTTCCCAGTAAGGAAACTGAGGCTCACCTCAAACAAGCTGCTTGCTGAACCTCACAAACTGAAAGCCACACAGCAGGGGTGGGAGCTGGCCCTGGACTATAGTTCCAGCTTCTATCCCATCTTCAGTTCATTGCTCATCTCCCCACCCACAGCTGCCTCTCAAGAGTGAGTAAGGCACAGAGCTTCCCAATTCATGTGTGGGGAAATTCCTCACAAGAGACTTCCTCAGGCCTCTGGAGGCCCTCAAAAATAGAAATGGCGGGCCCGGAGAGATAGCACAGCGGCGTTTGCCTTGCAAGCAGCCGATCCAGGACCAAAGGTGATTGGTTAGAATCCCGGTGTCCCATATGGTCCCCCGTGCCTGCCAGGAGCTATTTCTGAGCAGACAGCCAGGAGTAACCCCTGAGCATCGCCGGGTGTGGCCCAAAAACCAAAAAAAAAAAAAAATAGAAATGGCAGGGAGATGACCTGAAGGGCTGAAAAAGTGCCTTGAACTGCACAACCCTCCCCTGGCATGCCGGGGTGGACCCCATGTCACCCAGCACCCCTGAGTGCCCAACAACACAGCATTACTGGTCCAAGACCTAAGCCATTAGACTGTGCACAATCAAGCAGTGTCATAGAAAGAGCTCCAGGCCAACTGCATCCCAAATGGCAAGTGTCTCCAAAGGTTTTAAGGTCCCTACGATAGCCCGAAAGTGCTGCAGGCCTCAGCACTAGACCAGTGCAAACAAGGGCCAGCCCATAACAACCCACTCTGTACATTTCTGAAATCTCACTTTCTGTGTAAGCCTGTCCCTGAAAGGCTTTGTTTGGTTGGTTTTGGTGTTAGTTTTGTTTTGGGGCCATACCCAGTGGTGCTCAGGGCTTATTCCTCCTGGCTTGATGCCCAGGGATCTCTCCTATGGGCTGGAATATGTGATGCTGAGGATCAAACCTGGTTAAGAAGTGAGCAAGGCCAGTGCTTTACCCACTGCACAATCTCTTTGGCCCCTCTGATTCACTTTGAAGAGGCTTCTTTGCATTGGCCTAGAGTGCAATCAAGGGAGAAGAAGGGGGACCATGTCTCACAACAGCCAAAGATTAAGAACAAATTAAGGTTTTGCACCTGAGTGGGCTGACAGAGGGTAGAAGAGCCGAATCAGTGTTTCCTCTGTCCTTTCTCATAAGGACAGAAGTCTGGTGTGAAGTCTGGTGCCCTAGAGTGCATGGGGGATTCTGAGTGCCACCTTGCAAGAGTGAAGACCTCCATGGGGCCGGAGAGATAGCATGGAGGTAGGGCATTTGACTTGCAAGCAGAAGGACGGTGGTTCAAATCCTGGCATCCCATATGGTCCCCCGAGCCATCCAGGAGTGATTTCTGAGCATAGAGCCAGGAGTAACCCATGAAGACCTCCGCTAGGGGAGAGAGAAAGTCGTGGAAAAAAGCTGAAGGGAGCCCCCACCTCATCCTATCCCCACCCCCAGACAGCTCTGAGTCTCTGAATTGTGCACCTTTTGCCCATCATCTCTAGGTCAAACTTTGAGGAGTTGTTGTATGTCTGTTGGATGCTAAGAGAAAAAAAAGGTGGAGAGCTGATTGTCTGCCAAAGACCCTTCTGGGAGCAGTGGATGAGCTTGTCCTTCCCCCAAAATGTATGCCCCCCCACCATACCTTTGGAGTTCAAGGAGGGCAGCTTGGGGAATCTGCTTCAAGAAAGAAGTTTCAGGCAACAAGAGGAAGGAAATTTAAAAAAGGAAGAAAAACAAAAACTGCATTGTCTGGAGGAATAGACTGATGCCTTTGGACACTGGGCCCAAGGCCTCCCCCAACCTCAGCCACCTGTGGGAACCCTTACAGTAACAGGCCACAAAAACCCACACATACACCTAAAGCTGCCAGGATGTCAGGCACCCCGCCCTGCTGGGGAAGGTGAGAAGTTGGGGAGAGGGCAGTCTGAGTGTGGGTGTGAGAAGGATAGTTAACAGAATAAACATACACACACACACACACACACACACACACACACACACACACACACACGCAGAGGCACAAGTAAGCAGAGGTGAAGGAAGAGACATAGAACAGAATGGCCGGGAATAAACCAGTCAGAACAGGTCCAGAGCAGGCCCTGGCTTGGGCCACAGCATTAAGACAAAGGGGACAGCATTTGCCTTGCACATGGCAGACCCAGATCCCAACCCCAACATCCCATAGGTCACCTGAACCCTCCAGGAGTGATTTCTGAACACCTCCAAGTATGACCCAAAAGCTTAAAAAAAAAAAAAAAAAAAAAGCCAGGCTAGAGAGAGCAAAACGTGTCCTGGACAAGAGATTGACTCCTGCATCTTCCTAAGCTGAGGGGAGGCCTCTGCATACGTCCACCCTGTGGACCTCAGCAGGTCCACATTCTTGCTTTAGTGTAAATAATGACACCACATCTAGGCAGTTTGGGGGCATTGCACTGGAGTAACGGAGAGGTAAGGTGTGGAAATAAATTTGCACCCATGGGATTTGCCCAACTGGGATTCCTGGTGGGACTTTCCCTGCTGACAACTGTGTTTTTATAAGCTTCCTGAGAAGCCAGAGCTACTCTCTCACAGGGAGGGAAAGTCCAGAGCAATAGAGCCAGCTTTGGAATGAAAAGAGAACAGGAATTTCACTTTTCTTTGGCCCTGATGTGACAGCCAAAAGCATGTCAGATTGTGAGCTCAGCTTAGCTCCAAGACAATGAAGAAGCAACCAGATTCAGTGGCAGAGAGGGAGTTTACTTTCTCAAGGAATAAGCTAGAAAAAGGGAGAGGAGGAAGAAAGATGCTGTGAGGGTGGATGAGAATTTGCCTGTGAACCAGAGAGTCCAACCACATCCTGCCAGATCTGTGTGCCCTTCTTAAACAGGTTTCCCAGCTTGAGAATAGAGTCCGAGCTCTGTGCAAAATGTTCTTTGCTTGAGTCAATTCCAAAGGATTCCATTCACCATCACAGGAGAAACAGAGAAAAAGTGTCTTGCCCTGGGGCCAAGGCCATAGTAGAGGGAGTAGGATGTTTGCCTTGACCCGAGTTTGGTCCTCAGCATTCCAGATGCCAACATCCTATATGGTCCCCTGTAAAATAAAAATTAAAAAATATTCACGAGTTGGGGTGGGATTGCCCAGGCACCATGAAAAGAGGACAGGTCTGATGAAGCAGTGTAGCAAGTGGAGAAATAATACACCAAGCAGTAAGGAAAGTATTAACTAGAGTCAGCCTGCTTTTTTCTTCATGGCCTTTCTCTGTGCTTTCTGTCTGTCATATGATCATTATTCTCTAGAGCCCAAAGCCAGACCCTTTTCTTGATTCAAACCAGCAGCCCCAATCCCTGGTGGATTTTTATTTTTGGGTCACACCCAGCAGCACTCAGGGGTTACTCCTGGCTCTGTTCTCAGAAATCGCTCCTGGCTGACTCAGGGGAACATATGGGATGCCAGGATTTGAACCACTGTTGGTCCTGCAACAGCTGTGTGCAAGGCAAACGCCCTACAGCCGTGCTATCTCTCTACCCCCCCCCCCAATGGATTTTTACATCTCAAAGAAAGAGGTTAGGGAACAAGGAAGTTGTTACAGGGCCCACCCCTCCAAGCAGGGACAGGAGTAATTCCTGAGTGCAGAACCAGGAGTAACCCCTGAACATCACTGGGTATGGATTCCATCAAAAATAAATAAATAGGGGCTGGAGAGATAGCATGGAGGTAAGGCATTTACCTTGCATGCAGAAGGTCAGTGGTTCGACCCGGCATTCCATATGGTCCCCTGAGCCTGCCAGAAGCGATTTCTGAGCATAGAGCCAGGAGTAACCCCTGAGCGCTGCTGGGTGTGACTCAAAACCAAATAAATAAATAAGTAAACAAGTAAATAAATAACTTATAGCATCTGATTGAGTCTAAAGGCTCCTAAGTCCAAAACCCAGCTTGAGGTGCTGGAGAAATAGTACAAGGACAAAGCATTTGTTTTGCAGGGGGCCAGCTTTGGTTGTATTCCCAGTAAAATATATGGTCATCCCTGTCCCCCAACAGCTAACGGCCTAATGCCTGAGCACAAAATAGAAAACAAAAGTCAGCTTAAGGGCTGTAGGATGTGGTTTGGTGGGAACATGCAGGCCTTGCCTGTGATCTAGGTGTGTGTTTAGACAGCTTACAAATAAAAAAAGAGAAAAGAAAAGTAACCCACAAAGCTATTATTGTGCATCCTTTTCTCTGTACTCCAACCAAGACTCAGTCTTAATAACTTCTTAGACTGGCGTGATAGTATAGCACATAAAGCATTTATTTGCCTTGCACACTGACAACCTGGATTAGATCCCTAGTTCCCTGTATGATTCCCCAAGTACCACCAAAAGTGATTCCTGATTGGAAAGCCAGGAATAATCCTTGAGCATCACCAAAAAAAAAAAAAAGTGCACAAAGACAAATAGAAAAGGAAGGGCTGAGAAGAGTTAGGTAAGACCAGTGGGGTCACAATAGAAGTGTATGCCTTTAGTTCTTTATTACCAGACACACACACACACACACACACACACACACACACACACACACACACACACACACACCAGAAAGGGTTGGCACCAGGACATAGAAATGATGATTAAGTGAATCCCTTGCCTCTATTCTCTGCAGATCTAGCTTAGAGCAAAATCCTTTCTTCCTTAAAGAGGGAAACTGAAAGCCAGGAAAGGAAACATAAACAGAGATCACATGGAAGAACTAAACCATAGCCAAGTTTTGGCGATTTCTCTAAAAACCACACGGTGTGATTAAGAGTCTCTGAACCCAGACAGACTGGTACTCCTTGTTTAGTTCTACCACTGTATATCAGTTGCCCTTAATGAAGAAAACCCCCCACCCCCTAAACTCTCTGAGCCTTCATGATTCAGCTGAAAAAATGTCAGGGTTTTTACATTTGAGCCTCAGCACTGGTCACCCAAGCACTTCCAGGAATAATACCTAAGTACAAAATCAGAATAAGCCATCTGTGGCCCCAAAACTAGAGACTAAGTCTTTCACTAATAAAGTTCATAATCTGTATCAATTGAAGATCTGTCTAGATTGCTGAAAATACAGAACATCCTTAAAGAAACTGTCATTTTCTTTTTTCTTTGTTTGGTTTTTAGGCCACACCCAATGGTGCTCAGGAATCACTTCTGGCAGAGTTCAGGGGAATCATATGTGGTGCCAAGGATCAAACCCAGTCAGTCACATGCAAGGCAAGCATCTTACCATTGTATAACTCTCTAGGCACTGTCTCATTATTCTTTTTGTTTGTTTGTTTTTGGGTCACACCCGACAGTGCTCAGGGGTTACTCCTGGCTCTATGCTCAGCAATCGCTCCTGGCACGCTCAGGGGACCATATGGGATGCCAGGATTCGAACCACCGACCATTTGCATGAAAGACAAACACCTTACCTCCATGCTATCTCTCCGGCCCCTCATTATTCTTTTTGTTTGTTTTTGAGTCATATCCAGTGGTGCTCAGGCCTTACTCCTGACCTTACTGCCTTATTCAGGGAACCATATGTGACACCAACAAACAAATCCAAGTCACTTGTGTGCAAGGCAAGTGCCCTGCCTGCTGTACTAAACCTGATTTACAAAAAAAGCTGAGCACAGCAAGAGTAAGAAACTGGTCTGGGGCCACCTGGCTAGTGAATGAATCAAACTCTAATGCCTCTGCTCAGATCCTCAGATTCTGCAACCCTTCACACTAACACAGATTATTCTGGAAGCAAACCACTGAAAAAGGTACCACATTTATGTGTGGATGAACCAACATTTCTAAAGGACCTGAGATAAACTTCTCCCGGTGGAGCACTGTACTAACAATTGCTCATGGGTGAGAGGTGTAGGATGGACTGAAATACTTGTCACTAGCATCTATCTGTACATCCCCAGAAGGTCATTTTCACTGCTGATTGCCTCACTGCCGGGACTTGGTACCAAGAACCAGAGCCTGAGTTTTAGAAATTCCTGCAACTCAAAACTTACAAAGGAGCAGAGTGCTCTTGTGGGCCTCATAGATAACCTCCTGAGGTTTCTCAGTTTCTCAGTTTCTCCTTCTCTTAAAGGAAAAAATTGACCACCCTGTTTCAGCATCATTTTGAGACAGAAACGACTAAGGAACTGAGCAGTTCCATTCCCTCAGTCACCATGTCACCCAGGAGACAAGCACTAACATAAAAAACCTCACTGGTGGCTAAAGCAGTAGTACAGTGAGTCGAGTGTCTGCCTTGCATGGTCATACTGGGATCAATCGCTGGCACTACATATGGTCCCCTGAGCCTCACCAGGAGTGATCAGGAGTGATCCCTGAGCACACAGCCAGGAGTAAGTCCTGAGCACTGCTGGGTGTGGCTGCAAACAAGAAAGAAAATAGGAAAGGAAAAAAGAAAAAAAAAAGGAAAGAGAGAGGAAAGAAAGACGAAAGAAAGAAAGAAAGAAAGAAAAAGAAAGAGAAAGAAAAGAAAGAAAGAAAGAAGAAAGAAAGAAGAAAGAAAGAAAGAAAGAAAGAAAGAAAGAAAGAAAGAAAGAAAGAAAGAAGAAAGAAGAAAGAAAGAAAGAAAGAAAGAAAGAAAGAAAGAAAGAAAGAAAGAAAAGAAGAAGAAAAAAGAAAGAAGAAAGAAAGAAAGAAAGAAAGAATGAAGAAAGAAAGGAAGAGAAAGAAAGAAAGAAAGAAAGAAAGAAAGAAGAGAAAGAAAGAGAAGAAAGAAAGAAAGAAAGAAGAAAGAAAGAAAGAAAGAAAGAAAGAAAGAAAGAAAGAAAGAAAGAAAGAAAGAAAGAAGAAAGAAGAAAGAAAAGAAAGAAAGAAAGAAAGAAAGAAAGAAAGAAAGAAAGAAAGAAAGAAAGAGAGAGAGAGGGGCCGGAGAGATAGCATGGAGGTAAGGCGTTTGCCTTTCATGCAGGAGGTCATCAGTTCGAATCCCGGCGTCCCATATGGTCCCCCGTGCCTGCCAGGAGCAATTTCTGAGCCTGGAGCCAGGAATAACCCCTGAGCACTGCGGGTGTGACCCAAAAACCACAAAAAAAAAAAAAAAAAAAAAAAAAGAAAGAGAGAGAGAGAGAGAGAAAGAGAGAAAGAAGAAAGAAAGAAAGAAAAGAAAGAAAGAAAGAAAGAAAGAAAGAAAGAAAGAAAGAAAGAAAGAAAGAAAGAAAGGAAAGAAAGAAAGAAAGAAAGAAAGAAGAAAGAGAGAAAGAAAGAAAGAAAGAAAGAGAAAGAAGAAAGAAAGAAACAAAGAAAAGAAAGAAAGAAAGAAAGAAAGAAAGAAAAAGAAGAAAGAAATAAAAAGAGAAGAAGGAAAGAAACAAAGAAAAGAAAGAAAGAAAGAAAGAAAGAAAGAAAAAAGAAAGAAAGAAAGAAAGAAAAAAGAAAGAAAGAAAGAAAGAAAGAAAGAAAGAAAGAAAGAAAGAAAGAAAGAAAGAAATGAAAGAAAGAAAGAAAGAAAGAAAGAAAGAAAGAAAAGATAAGAAAGAAAGAAAGAAAGAAAAGAAAGAAAGAAAGAAAGAAAGAAAGAAAGAAAGAAAGAAAGAAGTTAAGAAAGGGCTGAAGATAGAAAGATCTCACAAAAGTAGAGGCACAGAACAAAACCCTTAATAATGCAGCTAGCTGACAGCCAAGTGTGGTCCAGAGCCCCACCACCACTCAACAAGCCCTGTAACCAAAATCATGCACAAGTTTAATCTGAGGATGAAGGGAAGGGAATGAGTCATTTTTTCCTGCTGAAAATTAGAATCCCCACCCCAAACACACCACAAACCCCCACACTTAGACCTATCTATTCACATGGTAACTGAAGTGCAGATCCAAACCACCCCCATTCCAGTTACACATCCTGTCTCTTTCAGAGGCCACATGTCTAGGGACTACTCCTCCCCCCCTTTCTCAGAGAATCACCTTCCCACCAGCACCCATTCATGGATAAGAAGAGGGACACAGATCTTGTAGGCTAAACCCCACTGAAGTGTTTCTGGTGCAGTCCCCCAGAAAAACAGGTACTCGAGCGAGCCACCACCTCCCCTCTTAGAGTGTGAAACTGAGGCAAACAGCAGAGACGGAGGCCTTCTCCCCGGACAGTGGGAGTGGGAGATTTCCGGGAGTGATTTCGGTTTTCTTTTTCATTTGCTGTGACTTCAACTACTTAGATGAGACAGTGTGGGTCGGCTGAATTGGAAACTCCCTGTGGGAAGTGCCCCCCCTCTTACTGGCCCCTGCACCCTATATAAAGCCTCAGAGCTGCAGACAATCTTTGCAGAAGATCTGAGACAGCAGTGAACCTCCCAAGCTTGGAGCCCAGGTACCATGCAGGAGTCCACTGTCGCCCTCGTTCTCACCCTCGCCTCCGCGGTCCTGTTTGGATCTACATCCGCCTCCCCATGTAAGTGCAGATTTTGACCCTCAGCCGGGCACAATCCTCACCCTCTTTCCAGCTCTTTATCCTACGATTGACATTCTTTTTTTCTTTTTTTTTTTTTTTTTTTTTTTTTTTTTTTTTTTTTTTGAGGGCAGGGATCACCCACACAGAATTCAGAAGGCCCAAAGGCTTCTCTCAGTGACTCTGCCAACTAGGCCAGGTAGTTTAATGCCAAAACTCAAGGATACAGAGCTTCTCGACATTTGCAGTGCCAGAGACCACAGGGTCAGACACAGTAGAGTTCAGGGGACTCTATGGAACCAGTGTTCAAACTCGGGTCCCTGGTGCATAAAAAGACTTGGCTTCTGATTTCTGAGCTAACTCCCCAGCCCCTAATTTTTTTCTTTTGGAGAGGTGCAGAGAGGTATCCAGCAGAGCTCAGGGCTTACTCCTTCCTGGCTCTTGCTCAGGGATCATTCTCAGCAGCATTGAGGGAATATTATGTAGTGCCAGAAATCAAACCCAGAGCTATATGCAAGGTAAGCATATGCTATAACTAATACTATCTATTCTATATCTTAAACCCCTGGTTTACTTTTTTTGTTTTGTTCTGGGGCCACACCAGAGACGCTCAGGGGTTGTTCCTGACTCTGTGCTCAGAAATGGCTTGTGGCAGGTTCTGGGGACCATATGAGATGCCAGGGATCAAACTGTGTTGGCTGCATGCAAGGCAAACATCCTACTGCTGAGCTATTGCTTCTGCCCCCAATGTACTTCCTTTTTTTTTTTTTCTTTTTTGTTTTTTGTTTTTGGGTCACACCTGGCAGTGCTCAAGGATTTCTCCTGGCTCTGCACTCAGAAATTGTTCCTGGCAGGCTCAGGGGACCTTATAGGATGCCGGCATTCTAACCACCATCCGTCCTGGATCGGCTGCATGCAAGGCAAACGCCCTACTGCTGTGCTATCTATCCGGCCATGGTTTACATTTTTATATATTGCTTATTCAGATATTCAGCTGTCCCTCAGGGACCCTTAAGCCACCCTACAGTGGACTTCTCAGATCAACTTCCTGTGCCTTTCAGTTCCATCCCAAAAGTTCATGTGCTCATCAAGTGTACAGCTACACCAAGTCTGCAAGGTGGCTCCTGCCTGGGGCAAGAGGTTTCCTGCTTAGATACCTCCTGAAATAAACAGACTCCCTATTTCACAGAGCAGAAAAAAAAAATGGGTTTGAGAGAGGATAATCAAACTAATTAAATATTTAGATGGAGCAAGTATGGTGCTGATTGTTTTTACATTTATTATCTTAAGAATAGTCACCAGAGAGATAGCACAGCGGTGTTTGCCTTGCAAGCAGCTGATCTAGGACCAAAGGTGGTTGGTTCGAATCCCGGTGTCCCATATGGTGCCCCGTGCCTGCTAGGAGCTATTTCTGAGCAGACAGCCAGGAGTAACCCCTGAGCACCGCCAGGTGTGGCCCAAAAACAAAAAAAAACAAACAAAAAAAAAAAGAATAGTCACAACTAGGACTAGAGTGTTAGCAGTGGTAGGATGTTTGCCTTGCCTTGCACATGGCTGACCCAAGACAGACAGATGTGGATTCGATCCTCAGCATTCCATATAGTCTCTCAAGCCAGGAGCGATTTCTGAGTGCAGAGCCAGGAGTAACCCCTAAGTACCACCAGGTATGGCCCTAAAAAAACAAGCAAACAAAAAAAAGAATATTGGCAACTAGGGCCGAAGTGATAATACAGCAGGTAGAGCATTTGCCTTGCACATGGCCTACTCAGGTTCAATCCCCGGCATCCCATGTAGTCCTCCAAGCCTGCCAGAAGTAATTTCTGAGTGCAGCGCCAGGAGTAACCCTTGAGCATCACAGGGCGTGGCTCGAATTTTTTTAAAAAATTTAAAAAAGAGGGGCCAGAGCATTTGTCTTGCAAGTGGCTGCCCAGGACGGACCTGGGTTCTATCCCCGGCGTCCCATATGATCCCCAGAGTCAGGAGCGATTTCTGAGCGCATAGCCAGGAGTAACCCCTGAGCGTCACCTGGTGTGGTCCAAAAATAAAACAAAAAAAGTTAAAAAAGAATATTCACGGGGCCGGGCGGTGGCGCTAAAGGTAAGGTGCCTGCCTTGCCTGCGCTAGCCTTGGACAGACCGCGGTTCGATCCCCCAGTGTCCCATATGGTCCCCCAAGCCAGGAGCAACTTCTGAGTGCATAGCCAGGAGTAACCCCTGAGCGTTACTGGGTGTGGCCCAAAAACCAAAAAAAAAAAAGAATATTCACAACTAGAGCTGTGGAGGCAAAACAGTAGGTAGGATTCTTGCCTTGCATACAGCTGACTCAGGATCTAGCTCCAACATCCTATATAGGCCCCCAAGTAGCACAAGCAGTATTTCCAGAGTGCAGAATCAGGAGTAACCCCTAAGTATCTTCAGGTGTGCTCCCAAAACCAAAACAAAAAATATTTACAACTTTGGGTGTGAGAGAAATAGTACAGTAGTTAAGATGCTGCTAGTATACAGCTGCAGCCAAGAACCTAGTTGTATCCCACACCACATATGGTCTCCAAGGCACCACCAGGAGTGGTTCCAAGCACAAATTGAAGTATGAGCCCTGAGTACTGCTAAATTCCCCACTCCTAAAAACGAATAATAATAGTAATCACAACTTTAAGCAGCAAGATGAGAAGATCCAGAGATAACAGGTCACTTAAGAGCACATGGCTAAGAATTGCAGAAAGTTGGTGCTCCTGCTGTTTCTGGTTGGTTCTACAGGGAGCGTGGCACTTCCCAATGTCATCCTGAATGAAGTCTCTGTTCAGAAACTTCTCCTGGAGCTTCCTTCCAAAAGAATACTTCTCTTCAGGATTCCCTTGCTAAAACCTATGGGGAGATTCCCATAGCCATCCTAGGCCTCAGAGAAACCAAGTTTCTTTGGATCCAAGTAGGGACAAATAAGGTCAGTGACCCCAGGACAAGCCTGCGGGAGGCCAAGCAGAACCTGGGAGCCAATGGCATGGGAGACTAATTAGTGGCAACCCAGGGTTAGAGATGAAGCCAAGGAAATGTTTGGAACTCCCAGTCTGCCTATGTCATGACATTACCTCTTTGAATCTCGGTTTCAGCTGAAGAAGGATGCTGTTCTCAACTAGGAAAGTGCTAGAATATGTCTAGTACAATACTCAATGAGCTCTGGCAATGCAAACAGTTCCCTCTTTTCCCAGACGCCTCGGACACCACTCCCTGTTGCTTCGGCTACATCAACCGCTCCCTGCCACAGGCCCACGTCCGGGAATATTTCTACACCAGCAGCAAGTGCTCCCTACCAGCAGTTGTGTGAGTAACAGTCTGGGGACCCTCCAGAGCCACTGCCTGGAAAATGCTCTTGGACTTACCACTCTCCCTCCAGCTGTGCCCTTAGCCTTGCCTCCTCCTCCTTGACTTCGCCTCTTCCTTGACTCCTGTACTGTCCTTTGTCCCATTCCCTGAGCACATGTTGAAGGAGATTGTAATTTTTTCAGAGGACTCTACAGCCATTCCACCCTAAATGCATTTAATCTAGTCTACAAGGTTTTTTCTGGGGGTGGGGGGGATTTTGGATTTTTGGGCCACACCCAGTGGTGCTCAGGGGTTACTCCTGCACTCAAGAATCTCTCCTGGCGATATATATATGAGATGCTGGATAGAATCCAAGTCAGTTGCATTGCAAAGCAAGTGCCTTAACCACTGTATTATCAGTCTGGTCCAAATCTGCAATTTTTCAGAAGTGTCTCCTCTCTCTGATCGGGCTGGATCGGGCTTCCAATCTTCACAAGTGTATCATGGGTTTTGTTAAGTTGGTTTTTAGGGGACTTTTAAAGGGAGAAGCCACACCCAGTAGTACTCAATGCTTACTTCTAGTTCTGTACTCAGAGATCAGTACCTAGAGGGCTCAGGGATCCATAGATAGGGTGCCAGGCATTGAACCCAAGTTGACTGTGTACAAGAAAAGAGTTATACTATCACTCCAATTATACATGTATGATTTTTTAACTTGAATATTATTTGCCATGGAAAAGGTCAACTCCATCCTCCCTTTTTCAGTTAAGAACCCCAGAGTGAAGCTAGAGCCTGTATCAGATAGGGTGCTTGCCTTGCATGCAATTGGATTGGATTCAATCCCCTGGCATTATATGGTCTCCCAATTACTACCATGAGTAATTAATTCTTAAGTGTAGAGCCTGAAATAACCTTTGAACACTGCCAGATGTGACCCCAAAACAAAAAAAATAAATAAAACGAACAAAAAAGAACCCCTGTGTGCCCTCAGATCCCCGATCCACTGAAATTCACCTACAATCTAGGTTGCAGTCAGGTGTGTATAAAAATAAAAATATAATTGCTACCAGTTAGTGATGAAACACTGAAATGAGATTCTCCTTGAAAGAGGCAAGCCAGGGAATTACCCTGGGAAATCCAGTCCCCCAGCTCCTGTGGAGGGCTCTAGTGTGTCAGAGTCTCAGTGACAATGCAGGGATCCCTCTTGGCTTCACATTCTGCAGCTCAGTCTATGGGTCTAAAAATGTCCGAGGCTGCCTACTAAGTAAAGGACAGAGCTCATCTCTGGAGCATTCTCGCTCCACAAAAATAAGACCCTCAGTAAGAACAGCTGAAGAAATGTAAGGTCAGAGAGTCAGAGAATGAAAACAGTCAGCACTGGACTGGAGAGAGAGCACAGTGATAGGGTGTTTTCCTTGCATGCAGCCGACCCGGAGGGACCCGGTTCAATTCCCAGCATCCCATATGGTCCCCCAGCCTGCCAGAGGCGATTTCTGAATGTAGAGCCAGGAGTAACACCTGAGCACCACTGGGTGTGGCCCAAAAATAAATCAATAAATAAATAAAATAAAGTTTAAAAAAAAATAGCACGGGCCCGGAGAGATAGCACAGAGGCGTTTGCCTTGCAAGCAGCAGATCCAGGACCAAAGGTGGTTAGTTCAAATCCTGGTGTCCCATATGGTCCCCCGTGCCTGCCAGGAGCTATTTCTGAGCAGACAGCCAGGAGTGACCCCTGAGCAATGCCGGGTGTGGCCCAAAAACTGAAAAAAAAAAAAAAAAAAAGAGAGAGAAAAAAAAATAGCACTAGGATTTTTCTATAAAGTGCCAGTTTCTTTTAATCCCAAACTTCTGTGATCCTGACAGTCAGAGGTATTCAGAATGGACCTCTGGCTCTGGTAAACCAGAAGGGGCCAGAAGCAGATCAGAGACAATACAAGGAGAGACAATACAAGACAATACAAGGAGAGACACTTGTCTTGCATATTGTTGTGGGTAACCCAGGGGTGTTTACCCTAGTTTGTTTGCTCTTTGGCTACACCTGGCAATGCTCAGGGGTTAATCCTGGCTCTGCACTCAGGAATTACTCAGGAATGGTGCTTGGGAAACCATATTGGATTGGGAATCTAACCAGACCAGCTGTGTACAAGGCAAGCACCCTACCTGCTCTGCTATTGCTCCAAAATATTTTGATAAGGAGGACAGCGTAGGAGCAATGTCTGACACGAACAAAGCCCTGAATTTGATTCTTGCTACCATATGGTCTCCTGGGCACCATTAGGCAGAGCCCTAGTGAGTCCAGACTCCCCACACCCCCAAAAAATTACAAAAGGGGCAAGAAAAAAGACCAAGGGTAGGTGTGGGTTGTGGAAGCCCCTAAGATTGGCCTGCCCTAGTATTTGAGCCCAAATCACTGGCACAATGGGCAGAGGGAGTGTGGCCAGAAGGCTGTTTGCTTTGTATTTGTGTTTTTGTTTTGTTGCATTTGGGGGCCACATCCAGCAGTGCTCAGGGTTATAATCTATGCAGGAGAATAGGGAGCAGGCCCACATCTGGTGGTACTTGGGGCTATCATGTGATTATAGGGATCAAATAAATATCAGCCATAAACCAGATTTGCCCCTTACGCTTTATAATCTCTGTAGCCCCATAACTCTGCTTTAGGTGGAGTCTCAGAGAAGGAAGGCGATGGGGGCTGGAACGAGCAAAAGAGAGGAAACTGTTAGTGCTGTGAAGTATGACAGAAGTATGCTGAATTGATGCCCTGCTCAGATGCTATGTCCTTTTCCCCACAAGAGACCCTGAAGGCCAAACAAGAGCTGAAGGGAAGGGAAGGAGAGGCAGGGATAAGAAGTTTCAGCGGCAGCATAACATAGACCCAAGATGGCTGGAGCAGTGTGGGGTGCCCTGAAGTCTGGAGAAAGAGACGTTGAAGGAGGCAAGAGACACTGGGGAAATATCTGGAAGGGCTGGGGGCAGGATGAGGAGTTACAACCAGGGAGGATTCCCCACCCAGCCTCACCTCTTAGAGCCACTGTCTAGGGAAGCTGGCTCTAAAGATGGCGATCATGAGCCAGGTCCCTGCTCTCCCATCTCCCAGCCTGTTCCTTCTTCATGAGCAAGTGGAGTAAAAGTACTACTCTCAAGGGGTACAAATAACAAGGTAAAAGATGAGATCAAATGCTGCTTTTCACAGTGTAGGTTCCTGGCAAGTGTTCATTTTTTATCCTCTTCTTCTAGCTGGATTGTTCCATACACAGAAGTGACAAGTCAGGGGACAAAGATGACAAAGGGAATGACTATTTTGTATGTGGCTGATGCTGACTAGTTCCCTAACTCTATGGATGGTCCCCTAGCACTACTTAGAGTGGCCCTGAGTACAGAGCCAGACACAGTCCCTGAGCACTGCTGAGTGCAGCTCAAGCCCTCCCGACAAAGTGACAAGTGATGATGTAGAGTAATGGTACCCCTGATAAGGTGTTTGCCTTACATTCTACTGACCCAGGTTCAATCCCTGTCATCCCATATGGTCCTGAACCTGCCAGGAGTGATTTTTGAGTGCAGTGCTAAAAGTAAGCCTGAGCACTGCCAAATACAAGCAGTCCCCCCCGCAAAAAAAAAGAAAGTGACAAGTGAAACATGTTGGTGTGAGGCATTCAGTAAACATCTATTAAGTGCCCACTGTGTGCTGGAGCCCATACCAGAGACTTGCAAGAAAGCCAGAAAAAAGGGCCAGCAAGTTTGGACACATATGCTCTCTTGGGGCACATCCCCACAACACTGAGCAGAATGAGGGAAGTCAGGTAGGGAAAGGTCCCCAAAACATTGACAGGGAGGGAAGGCAGCAAGGTGAGACCACTTTTTGCAGCTCACATTCTTTTTTTTTTTTTTTTTTTTTGGTATTTGGGCCACACCCGGCGGTGCTCAGGGGTTACTCCTGGCTGTCTGCTTAGAAAGAGCTCCTGGCAGGCACGGGGGACCATATAGGACACCAGGATTCGAACCAACCACCTTTGGTCCTGGATCGGCTGCTTGCAAGGCAAACACCGCTGTGCTATCTCTCCGGGCCCTGCAGCTCACATTCTACAAGGAGGAGGAGGTGGGACTGGTGGACTGAACAACCCTCACTCCTTGTTGGTTTTCTGACCTTTTCACTTCCTGGCCACCAGCAAGAAGAGGGGTAGTGAGGGTGACAGGATTTCCTGAGTAACCACTGGCTGAACTAGAGGGTGGGGGTGAGGGGATGATTCTGAAACTAACTGCAAGAGCCTCCTCTGCAGGTGGAAGAGAGATACTGAGTGGCTCAGAGTGAGACTCAGAAAAGAGGCAGTAGCTTCCTAAAGCTAAAGCTACCTATGGGACAATAGTTCAGTAGGGAGGGCACTGGCCTTGTACGAGGTCAACCCAGGGTCTATCCTCGGCATCCCATATAGCCCCCTGAGCCCTACCAAAAGTGGCCTCTGAGTCCAGAGTCAAAGTGTGAGCAATGCTGGGTGTGGCCCCAAAAATAAAGAAGTTACCCCTGATAAAATCCTAAAGGAGATGAAGAAATCTTTATCTTCATCAAACAACCTAAGCCTTCGCCCTTCATTTTGAAACATCAGGGCTCAAAAAGTCAAATGAAGGAATTGGAGAGATAGTCTGGAAGACAGGGTGCTTGCCTTGTTCATGGCATATCCTGATTTAAGTCCCCCAAAAACCTCCTGAGAGAAGAGGGAAGAATAGGCCCTGACCAGTGATGGATGTGCCATCTCCAAAAAAAAAAAGTCAAACTGAGGACAGTCTTAGTGACTAAAGCTTACCCACAGGTGACATGGATGTTGGCAAAACTGTTCCCCAGACTGAGGCCTCCTTCAGCTAGATCCAGTCTCCCTGCATATAAGCCCCAGGCTTTTACACCCCCAAATTACAATAGTTTGAGACAGGGCCTTTCACTCTCATCAGTTCAATGGTAAAGTGTCTTGGCAATGCCACATTCTTAGGGTCCTCAAGTTATATAAGTAGAGGGGCCACCTCATTTCAGCCACACCCATGATTTCTATTTCTCTAAACTACCTCCCAAAGACACTCTCATTTGACTCTCAACACAACAATTCTCAATTCCACCAATGTTTGAGAACTCAGCCAATAGACTCAGAAACCCAAGTTATCTAATGAGGGAACCAGTGCTGGAATAAAAATTCAAACTTAATAGCCAAAGAAATAGTACAGCATGTAGGACATTTACCTTAGACACAGCTGACCCAAAATTGATCCCTGGAACCCTCATATGGTTCTGAAACTCCCTAGGAGTCATCCCTGAGCATGGAACCAGAAGTAAACCCTAAGCACCACTATGTGTGGCACACACACAAATAAAAACATTGCTCAAGTTCAATTTCAAGTCCTTCATTAATTTGCCCACACATATCTAGTATGCATCCACTTGTTGACTGTCTACCCTCTGCCAAGCACTGTATTGTTTTTTTTTTTTTGGTTTTTCGGGCCACACCCATTAGATGCTCAGGGGTTACTCCTGGCTACGTGCTCAGAAATTGCCCCTGGCTTGGGGGGACCATATGGGACACCGGGGGATCGAACCGTGGTCCTTTCCTTGGCTAGCGCTTGCAAGGCAGACACCTTACCTCTAGCGCCACCTCGCCAGCCCCGCACTGTATTGTTTGAAGTCACATTACTTACATCTGTATAACTAATTCTCTCCCTCTCTCTTGCT
Source organism: Suncus etruscus (assembly GCF_024139225.1). Lineage (NCBI taxonomy): Eukaryota > Metazoa > Chordata > Mammalia > Eulipotyphla > Soricidae > Suncus > Suncus etruscus. The sequence goes on along the minus strand of NC_064848.1, from coordinate 168,974,671 downwards.
CAATAATGACTCAGTTCTTGAATTCAGTTCTTCCTTTCCTCTTCATCTTGAGTGCAAGGTCTGATATAACAGGACTGAGGTTGATCCAGGTTGACCAGCTTCATCCTGGACTCCTTGGGGTTCATATCCCATGTAATCTGGGTATTGCTTGGGTTTCCTAAAGTACACACTACTCTATTTCTGGCTTGGAGCCCTTGACTCCAGCCTTTGACTTGGCAGCCCTTGACTGCCAGAAGAGGCAGTCCTTTCCTTAAATCCTTTCCTTAAGCTCCTTCAGAGCTCCCAGAACACCCTCATCATTTCTCCATTAGCCTCACAGAGTCTGTCCCAAAACTCACCCTCTTCTCCTCTTCTCCCATAGCTTTGTCACCCGAAGGAAACGCCAGGTGTGCGCCAATCCAGAGGACAAATGGGTGCGAAAGTACATCAATTCTATGGAGATGAACTAGCACAGCAGACATCTTGAATCTGAACTTAAGCATGCCTTTGCACAGCTTCTTGCTCTCCTTCTGAAGAGCTTGGAAATCCCCAGCACCATCACCCTAATGCCACAACACTCCTTCCTGGTGGACATGGCTTCCACCTTTCAGCAGCAGCAATGAAAGCCACCCCCTGCCTATGGCAGGAAGGTCCTAGGCTCCAGGCCCTCTACTTGGCCACAAACCTGCCCTCAGCACAGTTTTTGAGGCAAAGGGGAGAAAACTGGAATATTATGGTGTAGCCCTAGGATCAAAGCTTCCGTCTGGGCTTCCCCCCAGTCAGGGCTGATTAGAAATTATGTGCTCTTGCTTGCCAATAAAATTCAATACAGTTATCATGCTGGCTCTGAGTGTGATGTTCTCCTAAGGCATTCTCCTCCTTCACAAGCATTCATTTTACAAGTCCAGAGCTTGCATCCTACTGGCATCCATTCTAGCCTAAGCAGCTACTGCTCCACAGTGAGCAAGATTGGAAAAGAGAAGCTCTGAAAAGGGCAGGACAGAGCAAGTAAAGCAGCAAGTAACTTTTCTTTTTTTTTTTTTTTTTTTTTTTTTTGGTTTTTGGGCCACACCCTGTGACGCTCAGGGGTTACTCCTGGCTATGCGCTCAGAAGTTGCTCCTGGCTTCTTGGGGGACCATATGGGACGCCGGGGGATCGAACCGCGGTCCGTCCTAGGCTAGCGCAGGCAAGGCAGGCACCTTACCTCCAGCGCCACCGCCCGGCCCCCACAAGTAACTTTTCTACTTGGGAAGAACAAGTCACCCCAATCCCAAACCCCCAAATTTCTCTGTCCTTGCCGGAGCATCCCTGCTTTCTCAGACTTTGAAGGACACTTCTACCCACTCTGTACTGTGCGTGAGGGCGCGCGCGCACACACGCGCGTACACGTACACACACACACACACACACACACACAGAGTACCTTATTACACAATGATTTACAAAGTTGACAACAGATCTTCAGAGATTGGTTTTATTTGAGGGCTACACACAATGATGCTAATGGCTTATTCCTGGCTAGGAGGTTAGAGATAATTCCTGGCAGGAGTCACAGAACAAGATGGGGTGCCAGGGATTAAACCTGATTGACTGCATGCAAGACAAGTACCCTACACATTGTACCATCTCTCCAGCCCAAACATGAGATCTTTTGTGGTTCCCTTTTTGTTTTTTTGGGGGGAGTTGGGAAACACTCAGCAGTGCTCCAGGGTTACTCCTGGCTCTGCACTCAGAAATCATTCTTAGGAGCTGGAGAAATAGCACAGTGGTAGGGCGTTTGCCTTGCATGCAGCTGACCCAGGACAGATGGTGGTTAGATTCCCGGCATCCCACATGGCAAATATCCACCGCTATGCCATTGCTCTGGCCCCGGGGAACTATTTCTAAGTGTAAAGCCAGGAGTGACCTAGAGAACCGCTCGGTGTGGCAAAAACATACATACATACATACATACATACATACATACATACATACATGTTGCATCAAGCCCTTTGGATGGGCTTGGATGGAGGTGGATGGTGAAAGAAGGGGCCTTTCTCTGCAGTCCCTGGCCACGTGGCTCCAACCCCCTGCAGCCGGCTGGTATCTGGGTTCAGGAGAGAGGCGGGTAGAAAACTCACAGGCAGTCTTCAGGGTATATCATCTTTATTCCAGGCCCTGGCCAACATGTGTGGCCTATATCATAACCATTTATGCATGCTATCCTCAGCTAGTCTTGTGTCTTAGCTTCTTTCAGCCACCTCTCCTCCTGTCATTTTTCTGCTGCAGCCTCCTCTCAATTCCTCCTCAATCCAAATCCCCTTTTCCTTCCAGACAAAGCCTTTTGTTATCTACCAAAGACCTCTCCCAGAAATGGAAGGTCTATTAGCAGGTAAGGTTACAAGAAGGATGGGGGGGGGGTGAGGTAACACATACATACATACATTCATAATAAAATAAAAACAAAAACAAAAACCTCAATTCTTAAATACTGGTACGTAGAATGAATTGTGTGCTAGCCACATATGGAGGAATTGTGGGCCACACACCAAATGATATACTGGGTATCAAACCCAGGTCCCTCTCAGGTCAGCCTTGTGCAAGGCAAATGCCCTACCACTGTGCTATCTCTCTGGCCCCTGTTAGTCTTATATTTCAAGTTAAAGTCTAAAAGTCCTTTATTTTTTTTGTTTGTTTTTTTGTTTGTTTTTGTTTTGTTTTTGTTTTGGGGCCACACCTGGCGGTGCTCAGGGGTTACTCCTGGCTCTCTGCTCAGGAATAGCTCCTGGCAGGCACGGGGAACCATATGGGACGCCAGGATTTGAACCAACCACCTTTGGTCCTGGGACGGCTGCTTGCAAGGCAAACGCCACTGTGCTATCTCTCCAGCCCAAAAAGTCCTTTTTTGTTTTGTTTTGTTTTTTTTTGTTTTTGTTTTTGGGTCACACCTGGCAGCACTCAGGGGTTACTTCTGGCTTTCTGCTCAGAAATCGCTCTTAGCAGGCATGGGGACCATATGGGATGCTGGGATTTGAACCACCATTGGTCCTGGGTCGGCTGCTTTAAGGCAAAACACCAGTACTACTGCTGTGCTATCTCTCCAGCCACTAAAAGTATAATTTTTATGTGAAGATAACATAAAATGAATTCTAAATGAACTATCTCATCTGTTCAGTTTCGATACCCAAAAAGCTAATTATAATGTGAAAATCTGTACAATAAATTATGAACCCAAAAAGCTAATTATTATGTGATAATATGTACAATAAACTATGAACCTGAAAGGGCCAGAACGATAGCACAGCAGTAGGGCATTTGCCTTGTACACAGCTGGCCCAGGATGGACCTCGGTTCAATCCCCCGGCATTCCATAGAGTCCCCCAAGCCAGGAGTAATTTCTGAGCACATCGACAGGAATAACCCAAGTGTCACTGGGTGTGACCCAAAACAAAAAAAGGTGGGGAGGGAAATTATGAACCTGGAAAAAAATAAAAGATCCACAAATTCAAAGACCATGTTTTCCCCCAACACATCTTTTATTCACCATTTTTCAAATCTTCAAGAATAGCCCACTGCCCTTCACCTAGGGTCAAATAATTAACAATTGAGGCCAACGAGATTGTTCAGAGGGACACTTGCCTTGTATATGGTCAACCTGCGTTTGATTCCAACACATGGTCCCCAGAGCTTTGCTAGGAATGGCCCCTAAATGACAAACCAAGAGTAAGCTTACCAAGTATGATCCAAAAATAACAATAAAAAGTTAATATTTTGCCCTACTTGCTTTATGTGCCTATGTATATATATGTGTACATATTTTTATATATTTTTCCTGCATTTGAGAATAAGTCAACCATGTGATGGTTTGCAAAGCAACCTTATTGGCTGTACTGTCTTTTTTTTTTTTTTTTTGGTTTTTGGGTCACACCTGGAAGAAATCACTCTTAGCAGGCTCGGGGGACCATATGGGATGCCAGGATTCGAACCACTGACCTTCTGCATGCAAGACAAACACCTTGCCTCCATACTATCTCTCCGGCCCCTCCCCAAGATAATTTTTTATAATGTTTTTAAGATTGAAAAGGGACCAGAGAGGTAGTACAGTGAGTAAAACATTTGCTTTGCACGTGGCTGACCTGATTCAATCTCCAGCACTACATATGGGTCCCTGTGCAAGGAGTGACTGATCCTAAGTGCAGAGCCAGGAGTAAGTCCCAAGAACCATCAGTTAGGGTGCTCAAAACTTTTTAAAGGGGAGCAGAGGAGGCTAAAGCGATAGCACAGGGGTAGGGCTTTTTCCTTGCATGCAGTAGCCTGGGGCGAAACCGGGTTCAATTCCTGGCATCCCACATGCCACCCCCTCCCGAGTCTGCCAGGAGCAATTTTTGTTTGTTTGTTTGTTTTATTTGGAGGGGAAGCTGGGTCACACCTGGAGGCGCTCAGAGATTACTCCTGATTCTGAACTCAGAAATCACTCCTGGCAGGCTCAGGGGACCATGTGAATTGCTGGGATTCAAACCACTGTCCTTGATCAGCTTCATGCAAGGCAAATGCCCCACTGCTGTGCTCTCTCTCTCTCTCTCTCTCTCTCTCTCTCTCTCTCTCTCTCTTACTCATTCTCTCTCTCTTTCTCTCTCTCTCTTTCTCTCTCTCTTACTCATTCTCTCTCTTTCTCTCACTCTCTCTCTCTCTCTCTCTCTCTCTCTCTCTCTCTCTCTCTCTGGCCCCTAGGAGTGATTTCTGAATGCACAGCATGAGCGCCACCAGGTGTGACCCAAAAACCATGAAAAAAGTGGGGAAAGAAGAGAGTACAGCAAGCAGGGCACTTGCCTTCTATATGGTCAACCTGGATTTAATCCCCAGATTCCTATATTTTACCCCAGGACCATCAGGAAATTTGATTCCTGAGTACAGAGCCAGGAGTAATTTCCGAGCATGGTCAATCATTTTCTTGAAGAATCCTAACATTCGCTTCTTCCAATAAACCTTGACTTTCTTTTCTAAATTATGCCTCCCCAGCTAGTGACTCATCCACTCTGTGAGAAGAAGACTCTCCCCTTAGGCGGGCAGTTTGGACTTTCCCGTGGAAAAAAAAAAAAACAACAACAAAAGTTCACAAAGAGAAGATGATTCATTAACAGCCACAGGCCCTACATAGCCCAAGCATCAATTCCTGGAAGCCTTGGAACCTCGTTAGCATCACTAATAGCTCTGTTTGTACCCAGCACTGCAGACCCAAGCAGGCCTCAGAATGTACTGAATGGACACCTGAGTTGGTTATCACCAGTAATGGTCCCAGGGACTTCCTCACCAGCACTTTAGAACAGCTCCTAAAAAATAAAGCTGAGAAAGACCACAAGCTGATAGATGCCTGGCTGGGGCTGCAAGATAGAACTAGAAGGTTCTGTTTCCTAGGAGATCCAGTTGCTTGGTTTTGGGATCCTCTACCGCCAATTCTTTCTGGTCTCTCTGATCGCCCCAGTGGTGCTCCACATCCCTACAGTCTTGTGCTCTCTCCCTAGTTCCTAACCATGGTGCCTGAAACAAGAGCTGAGACTTTTGACTTCCCGAGGTTAATGAACAAGTGTCTATGGCTGGACTATCCAGAAAGGAACGAAGGTGAGGAGGGAATAGACAGGAAAGAAGTCAGGGGCTTGGACCCAGAAAAGAAAAGTACCAAGCTCCTGCTCCTAGGGAAAAAAATGGGGCTATTGAGGGAAGGTAGCAAATCTATTAGCAGGGCTGTGCAGACACACAACTCTGCCATAGCACCCACAGTTCTCAAGGTGAATCTCCAGCGCCCTTTATGGTGCGACAGAGGCACCTAGCTCTGCCTCTCTAGCCTTAGTGCCCCATTTCCCTTCCCCTACTGGATCAGTGGATAAGATTCAACTTTTTCTACTCCAGGAACTCTTCCCTGAGCCACCCAGCCAGATAAAGGGTCCCTCATCTGTACTACCTCTATATATTGTCTACTGTCCATCTTCCCATCTGTTTCCCATGTTCAGTAGAAAATGAATGCTTTAACAAACTCTTGGGAAATCTGAAGCCAAATAAACATGTTTGAGAACCACTAAGCTAACTATAAGCATCCTCTTGGGATAGTACAATGTGTAGGGTGCTTGCCTTGCAGGCGACTGACCCAGAGTTAGAAACCGCACATCTGGTCCCATGCATAAATCATAAATCATTCCTGATAGGAATTCCTACCAGGTAGGAATGATTTATGCACTCAGAGCCAGGTGTAACCTTTGAGCATCACCACTGGGTATGGCCCCAAAACAAAAAAAAATCAACAACAAAAAAACCTAGACTTCAGATAGTCTCATTTCATTTGTCTGATGTAGATCTTTTACATGTCCAAAGCTGCCCATCCCCAATCATCCTAATATGCATGGTTTGGAAGCAAAGTCTGCTGACCAATGTTTCTCAAACTTCAATCTGCATAGGATAAGTGTTCTAAGGGCATTCTAATCCAATAGTCCCTGAGATTCTGCATTTTGAAACAATTCCCAACTATGGCATTGTGTTGTACTTCAGTCTGGAAAACCGCAGATCATTCCATAGAATGAGGCTTGCTTTAGCCCATTCAGACCCAGGACAAGGGCTCATCAAATGATGAACAAATAAATACCTCAATGCACGATCCTTTAACCCTCTTTTCCAATTACCATCTCTTCTGTACCACAGAATTCAGAAAAGCCATGTTGCCTGTTCATCTACCCGTATTTCACTACCAGGTAAGACCCTAACTTTTGTCATAATAGGTGCTCTATTACTGGAAGAAGAACCACAGATCATCCCACTGCATTAAGAACCCTGCTATGCTCACATACATACCTGGGGCTACCATTAATGTCATGTGACCTAAGAGACAAGTTACTTGCCCTTTTTGAGCCTCAGGAATTTCAAATTTCACAGATCAGCCATGTGCAGTGTGGCTCTAACACCAGGCAGATCTAATAGAATCATGACTATGCATTATGCATATGGTTAGTGCACAGGGCTCCACATAGTAAGAACTGCCAGATAAGGGGCTGGAGAGATAGCCTGGAGGTAAGGTTTGCTTTGCATGCAGAAGGTCGGTGGTTCGAATCCCGGCATCCCATATGGTCCCCGGAGCCTGCCAGAGCAATTTCTGAGCATAGAGCCAGGAGTAACCCCTGAGTGCTGCCAGGTGTGAGCCAAGAATAAAAAAACAAAAACAGGGCCTGGAGAGATAGCACAGCGGTGTTTGCCTTGCAAGCAGCCGATCCAGGACCAAAGGTGGTTGGTTCAAATCCCGGTGTCCCATATGGTCCCCCGTGCCTGCCAGGAGCTATTTCTGAGCAGACAGCCAGGAGTAACCCCTGAGCACCGCCAGGTGTGGCCCAAAAACAAAAAAAAACAAAAAAAAAACAAAAACAAAAAAAAAACCTGCCAGATAAAATACAGGCCTACTTAAATCTGAATTTCCAATAAAGAATGAATTATTTTAGTGTACATATATGATGTTACATTTATTTTGTGCCATCCAAATTTAACTGGGCATTTAAGTTTGTTTCATATAGACTATATATAACCATCCTACTCAATGTTCTAGTTTCTAAAATCATGATAACCTCTAGAGAACTCATCAACTTGAGTATTACTGTCAAGTGCCTCTTTTTGTGGGGAGCTGGATTTGGACCACACATGGCAGTGTTCAGGATAACTTCTGGTTGTAGTTGTAGCAGTATGTGGGATCAAACCAGGATCGACGATATGCAAGGCAAATGCATTCCCTGATGCACAATCTCTCTAGTCCAGAAGTGTCTCTTTTTTGTGGCCCAAAGAAATGTATGTAAATAGAGACTGGCTGGAGTGAAGAGACAGGGCTAAGACCTTAATTAGATTTTTAGTGAGAGCCCCTGACCCTCCACTAATCAGAGCTGCAGTTTTACAATTATTGAAAGTCGAGCTGCTGGGGCCGGAGAGAGAGCACAGCGGCATTTGCCTTGCAAGCAGCCGATCCAGGACCAAAGGTGGTTGGTTCGAATCCCGGTGTCCCATATGGTCCCCCGTGCCTGCCAGGAGCTATTTCTGAGCAGACAGCCAGGAGTAACCCCTGAGCACCGCCGGGTGTGGCCCAAAAACCAAAAAAAAAAAAAAAGAAAGTCGAGCTGCTTCAACTGTGGATTTTGAGTAATTTGTTTGAAAATAAATTTCTGATTATCAGTAAGTGATTTTCATGCCTATTTTATTCATTTGTTTGTTTAGGGGTCACAAAGGGATTCCTCCTGGTTCTGCACTCAGAAGTGGCTCCTGGCAGGCTCGGGGGACCATAGGGGACGTCAGGATTCGAATCGCGGTCTGTTTGGGTCCACCGCAGACATGATAGGCGCCTTACCCTTTAGACCATTTCCAATCTGTTTTCACGCCTATTTTAATATAACTTTCTCAGGCAAAAAGAGATCACGAGTGGAAAAAGTTTAAGATTTAAAAGATTGCTTGAGGGAGCCAGAGTGATAGTACATTGAATAAGGTGTTTGCCTTGCAACTGATCTAGGTTCAATCCCTAGAACCCCATATAATCCTTGAGCACTGTCAGGAATGAGTCTACACTGAGTGTAGAACCAGGAGTAACCCTAAGCATTGTCAGGTGGGTGACCCAAAAATAGACAAAAAATTAAATTTAAAAAACAATATTTGGGGCCAGCGAGGTGGCGTTAGAGGTAAGGAGTCTGCCTTGCAAGTGCTAGCCAAGGAAGGACCACGGTTCGATCCCCCAGCATCCCATATGGTCCCCCCAAGTCAGGGGCAATTTCTGAGCGCTTAGCCAGGAGTAACCCCTGAGTATCAAATGCATGTGGCCCGAAAAAACAAAACAAAACAAAACAAAACAAAAAACAATATTTGAAAATAAAAGTCTGGTTTTATTTTTCTTTATTTTTTATTTTTTTATTTTTAATTATGAGAACAAAGATGCAAAGAAAGAGGACAAGGTAAAGTTACAGTGGAAGGACAATCACCCATAACATAATTCTCAGAAGAAGTCCCCTTGCTGATATCTTAACTTTGAACTTTCAGCCAAAGAACATTAAGATAAATAAAACAGAATTCATGTACAATTACTTTGTCCCTCAAGTCCCCAGATTGTAACACATTATAATATTTCTTAACAGCACACAAGGCAATCTAAAGCCATAAAACTTACGTAACTCCTTAAACATTAGAGGCATAGTATTTTTTACATTTCCATGTACATGTATATTAGCTTAAGTTAACCTCAAATTTTAAGTGTTTTTTTTTTTAAGGATTAGAGTTAAAGGAGCACAGTAAAAAAGGGTGTTAGAGCGGCAATTGTTGTTTGCATAGGCCCACCAAAATATGAGGGGCATGGAAAGCTGGTTTTATTTTTCAACAAAACCCTTTTTTGCGGGGGAGGGTCCACACCCAGCAGTGCTCAGAGGTTACTCTTGGCTCTACGCTCAGAAATCGCTCCTGGCAGGCTCCGGGGACCATATGGAATGCCAGGATTCGAACCACCGTCCTTCTGCATGCCAGGCAAATGCCTTACCTCCATGCTATCTCTCTGGCCCCAACAAAACCCTTTCAATTCCAAGAAGCAGAACAGTAAACAGCATCCCCAGGACCTAGCACAGTGCTTGGAGTATAGTAGGTGTTTACTGAGAACCTATAGCCAAATAAACTGAATGAACAGCAACCTGACATTCCCCTGCTTGCTTCTGCATCTTTTTACCCTTGGCCTTTCCATCTCCTTTAAATGCGCAGAGAACTTTTTTTTACAGGGCTTTTGACATCTATCTACTCACCAACTTGAACTCAGATCCACTTATAGATCACTAAGAGCAGGGCCAGAGAGATAGCACAGCAGTAGGGAGTTAGCCTTGCACGTGGCCCACCCGGGACAGACCCATGTTCGATTCCTGGCATCCCATATGGTTCCCCGAGCCTACGAGGAGAGATTTCTGAGTGCAGAGTCAGTAGTAACCCCTGAGCACCACCAGGTGTAGCCCCAAAACAAACAAAACAAACAAAAAGGGGCCAGGTGGTGGCGCTAGAGGTAAGGTGCCTGCCTTGCCTGTGCTAGCCTTGGATGGACCTCGGTTCGATCCCCCGGTGTCCCATATGGTCCCCCAAGCCAGGAGCGACTTCTGAGCGCATAGCCAGGAGTAACCCCTGAGCATCACCGGGTGTGGCCCAAAAATAAAAAATAAATTAAATAAATTAAAAAAAAAACAAAAAAAACAAAAAAACAGATCACCAAGAGCTTTATCAAGCCGGTTCCTTACAATCATCTTGGCAGGAATAAAGATGAAGAGCCATTAGCTCCTCCATCTGAGGGAATAAAGTCCCATGTCCAAGCCAGGCCATTCAGGAGGTGACAGGAAAGGGAGACAGAACCCATGAGAGGACTAAGGATCTCGTTTGTGCAAGCATGTGGCCCTTTCACCCCAGTCCTTTTTCCAATGCTCTGCCTCTCACATTCCCTCAACAGAGGACAATGGAAAAGTTGCCCCCAAGTCCAGGGCGCTGGAGACAACACCCTAACAAGCCTGGAGCAGTGCCCTATTGCTATGCCCAAAAACCAGAGAGCTGCATGCACTGGTTCAACTGGTATTCTGAAGACAAAGAGGCCAGCAGAGTGTTATGGAAAACACGAGATCACCCCAGGTGTGCTCTGCTTCTCCACTGTTCTCCATGCCCTGAAAGAGGGGGGATATGTCAGCCTACCAATGGATTCTGGAGAAGACTTTGGATCCAAAGGGGTACAGCTGAACCCTCAATTTTCTTTCTCTGTCCCCTTCTCTGAATTGGATGGACAACCAGGGACAGAGGGGAGTTTGTGACACAAAGATGGCCTGGGGAAAAGGGATCAAGGTTGTCCAATGTCATTTCTCACATAGGTTCCTCAAAGAGAATCCCCCTCCTATAAATTTTATCTCCCCAGGAGCAAGCCCATCCTACACTTCAGGGTCTCGAGCACTGAAGATCCCCTGAAGCAGAAAAGATTAAAGGTCAGGGATAGGGTATGGGAATGTTGGGGAGGCCCTCCCTACAGTGCTCTGGCCTGGCCCGCCACAGGCCCTGCCCCTGCCTACAAACTTAGTCCATGGGTAAAAGGGATAGAATTGAGGAGCTACTTTTAGTGCTCCCCAGGCCCTTGTCCCTTCCTTCCCTCCCAATGGTACCTACTTGCAGGAACTGACCCAAAGCCTGACCTCACCCCTTGAGGAAGAGCAGCACTATGCAGCCCAGGTGAGAAAGCAGGAGAGAGCTGGGCTGTGAAGGTGTTTGACAGGAGGAGAGGATCCAACCTGCTGTCACCAGAAGGTCTCTTCAGAACTAACACTATCCCTGCTGTCACCAGAGGGTCACTTCCTGGCAGGGGTAGACAGAGTCTCTCTCTGTCTCTCCTCCTTCCTTCCTTCTCTCCCTTCTGTTCCTGCAGGCTCTGGGGTGTCTGGGCATCAGGGATCAGTTTATCATGGAGGCTCTGCTTTGGGCGGTGAGTCTGAACAACCCAGGGTTCAAGAAAGATCAAGTTCTGAGAGGTGGGCACACACAGGTCCCTGGGTTTCAAGGATAAAGGGTCAGATCCAGTGAGAAGATCTTTGGCTCTCTTCAAAAAGCCATGAGATTCAGACTGGTGAGATAGGTTAAGGCACTTGCCTTGCAATGCTGTTAATGCCAGTTCAATCCCAGCATCACATATGGTCCCTGGTGCACCACCAAGGATCCCTCCTGAGTAGAAATAGCCCCTGAAAACTGCTGGGAACAAGCCTCAAAATAATCAAATAAACACCAAAAAAAAAAAAAAAGCCACAGGATCCAAGAGTGGGAAAAGGAGAACCTAAATAAATTTGTGACCTAAAACATAAAGAAACTGAGCTAAAAATGTAATGAAGAGGAGATCCCATGGTTCCTTTCCTCCATCCCCAAATCCATGACTGAATCCATGTATACCCATGCCCCTGCTTTTCAGCTAGGCACAATCCCAACTCACTGTTTCACTTATACCTCAAAACAAAGACTATTTGTATCTGCTTCTACTGAGAATGGGAACAATAAACAAGGACACTTGTCCCAAGGCCTTTACTGAACTATAGTTTAACTCCTGGATACCTTTACTCAGCCAACCTGTTTGCGTCCTGTTTGAGCACAGACTGATTGCTCTCTAGCCTATTTCCTCATTTGTAAGATGAAAAGTTAAACTGAGGGGCTGGAGAGTTAGCATGGAGGTAGGGCATTTAACTCGCATGCAGAAGGACGATGGTTCGAATCCTGGCATCCCATATGGTCCCCTGAGCCTGCCAGGAACGATTTCTGAGCATAGAGCCAGGAGTAACACTTGAGCGCTGCCGGTGTGACCCCCAAAAAAACAAACCAAAAAAAGTTAAGCTGAGATGATTCTGAAAGCACTGACCTCCTTCATGTTATGGCCTCATTCCGCCACCTTTTCTTACTGCAGGCCCACAACAGCCCAGAGAGAGTGAGGTATGAGGCGTGTCGAAGCCTGGCCATCTTGGGTGAGTCCATCCTCTCCTGGGACAGCAGTTTAATGGGAAGGGAAGGAAGACAGTCAAAAGAGCAGAGCATCCCCAGATGACCTAGCACAGCCTGGAAACTCTCTTAGGCATCATTGGTCCCAGAGAGGCAGTGTGCTGAGAAGGGAACAGAGGGACGTAAAGGGACATTCCCAAAATGTTGACCACATTCCACACCAGCTGCTCTGGAATTGAGAATTAGGACTTGGGACTGTGAAATTGTTTCTTTTGGGGGCGAGAGGGGAGATGAGGGTGAAATGATAGTGAGAAAGTTGCACTGGTGAAGGAGGTTGAGCATTTTATGGCTGAAACCCAGTTATGAACATGTTGGTAACCATGGCGCTTAAATAAAATAAAAAAAAAAAAAAAAAAAAAAAAAAAAAAAAAAAAAAAGGCTAGCCCTAGCTCTGTAGTGACACCTGGTGGTCCTCTGGGCACCACACCAAGGATTGACTAAGTACCTGGGATTAATGCCTGCTGGACAAGTGCCCTACCGTCCTATCTCTCTGCTCCTTGGAACACTGCTGAATCCAGGGCATCTACTCTGCTCTAACCAAAGAGCCTTCCCCATCCAGGTTGCCTAAATGAGATCGTGATCCACACTCTCATCAAGCAGCTCAAAGGGCAAAATGAGGCGCGAAGGCTGGACACACTCAGAGGGTTACGTATTGCTCTTAACTTCTGGAGTGCTGCCCCCCAAAACAAGGTGATTCAGAGTTAAAAAAAAAATGGTGCATAGGAGGATAAGGTGTCACTGACTTGTGGGAGGAGGGAAAGATGGTCAGGTCAGGACCAAGGTAACCTAAGCTCTGAGCCTTGGTGGGGAAAGAGTAGAGGGGTTCCCTGGGGTTGAGATTGAGGGGTGGCCCTGAGTAGAAGCAACACATTTGCTGCCACTGTCACAGCCTCCAAAAGCCAGATCTCAGAACATCAGTCTGTCCCCCCTCTACAAGGGAAATAATGATTGCAGAGCACAGTGGAGGTCAAATGAGATCACATTCCCAAACCCTCATGGTACCCGTGCTCTGGACTTTAGGGCTTTAACTGCAATGGGAGCTGTTAATAGCACTAAAATAAGTTTGTCAAGAAAAGATAGGACAAGACTATGCTAACACTACTTTTGAGGTTCCATCCTTTTTAGGGTCCTCTTACGCTGACCTCACCATTGACCCAAATAAAAGAGGCATCCTCATGTATCCATGTATTCAACCAGTAGAAACATTCGTTTGGAAACATGCTGTCCAAGTTCATTAGGAATCAAACTGGAGTCAGCCACATGCAAAGCAAGCATCTTAACCCCTAGTCTATCTTTCCAGCTGCCAATATTTTTAAATTATGATTGAACATGAGCTATAAAAGAAAGGAAACATGATGAAGCCAAGTTTTTGTTTTGGTTTGGTTGGGTTTGGTTTTTTGTTTTTTCCCTTGCAAGCAGTACCCAAGTATCCAGGTGCCACACCTGACAATACAACACCTGGCTCTCTGAGCTGAATGGTTCAGTTGCTAAGACCGGATAATGTAATGCTGTTTGGACTTCATAGGCCTGGAGACAAGACACATCATACCTGATGATCCCTGAGGGTAAAATGGAGCTCAGATTGAATTCTGAGCTTTAACATGCAAGGCATATATTCCAGCCCCATTTTTTTTTGGGGGGGGGGGGGCATATCCAATGGCACTCAGGGGTTAATCTTGGCTCTATGATCAGATTATACTCCTGGCAAGCTACCTAGGACTGAGACTACCTGGGATCCTGGGGATCAAAGCAGGGCCGACTGCATGCAAGACAAACAGCCTATCGACACTATCACTCCAGCCTTTATTCTAGCCTTTAAGTCATCTCCTGAGCCCTAAAGTTCAGGTATTTGGACTAGTAACTAGAAAGGATAACATTTATGTCAATGAAAGAGGAACTGCAAAAAAAAAAAAAAAAGAAAGAGGAACTGCAGGTGGAACAAGTTTGGAATTAAAATAAGCACTATTTGAGATTCTACTAGATCTCCAAGGGAGACAGCAAACAAGGGGTTGGACATAAAGTGTTTTGGGGGTTTTTTTTTCTTTTCTTTACTTTTCTTTTTTTTTTTTTTTTTTTTTTTTTTTTTTTTTTTTTTTTGGGTCACACCCAGCAGCACTCAGGGGTTACTCCTGACTCTGTGTTCAGAAGTCATTCCTGGCAGGTTCAGGGGACCATTATGGGATGCTGGGATTTGAACCATTCGAACCGGGGTCTGTCCTGTAATGGCCGCATGTAAGGCAAATGCCTTACCACTATGCTATCACTCTGGCCCGGATATAAAGGGGTTTTTTTTGTTTTCTTTTGGTTTTGTTTTTTGTTTGATTTTTGGTTTTTGGGGCACACCCGGAAGCGCTCTATGCTCAGAAATCGCTCCTGGCAGGCTCGGGGACCATATGGAATTCCGAGATTCGAACCACCGTCCTTCTGCATGCAAGGCAAATGCCCTACCTACATGCTATCTCTTCAGCCCCGGATATAGTTCTAAATATATAAGTATGAACTAGAAATACATGAAATGTCAGCATATAGATAGCATTTAATGTCATTTTACTGGATGAAAACACTAAAAACAGAAAGCTTTGGGGTATCCAAATATAAGAGGTCAGGGAGAAGAGTAATAATTTATAAATATGGAGTATATGTAAGACAACCAAGGTCTGAAGGGGCCCAGGAATTTAACAATATGAAAGTTTTTTTTTTTTGGGGGGGGGTTCTTTTTTATTTTCTTTTGGGCCACACCTGGCAGTGCTCAGAAGTTACTCCTGGCTATGCATTCAGAAATCGCTCCTGGTGGCTTCCCCGGGCCACATGCCTGGGCAAGCCAGCGAGGTGGGTCCCTCGGCGGAGCTTGAAGGTTGCCCGAGCCTAGGCTTTCCCCAATTCCCCACTTGGCTCCTAAGGGAGGGTCTGGGTGGGAGCCCTGAATTCCGGCCTCCCAGCTTCTTTTTTTTTTTTTTTTGGTTTTTGGGCCACACCCGGTGACGCTCAGGGGTTACTCCTGGCTATGCGCTCAGAAGTCGCTCCTGGCTTGGGGGACCATATGGGACGCCGGCCTCCCAGCTTCTTGAAGGTTCTCTTTCCTTCCTGGGAGCTGGGAATCTCTACCAGCATGGGGTTTGGCAGGCCTCTGCCATGCCAGAAGCCTTCTTAACCAGGCTTAGGGAGGGTGTGGAACTTGGGTAACCCCAGCACCCCTCTACCGCCTTGCTCCAGATCTCCAGGGCTTCCCTGGGCCTCATGCCTGGGCAAGCCAGCGAGGTGGGTCCCTCGGTGGAGCTTGACTCTACTTGTGGGTTGCACTAAAACAGTCACTGGTAATCTCTTACCAGTCTATATTTTCAAAACTGCGCGGGGGCGCTACATGAATAGTTCTCACTATCACTGAATTATGTTTTTGTGTATTCAGAATGTCCATTTTGTACTCTGCCCTTTCGCACACCCCTACAAAAGATCGTTTTTCTCTTAACTCTCTCACCCCCTATCACCATTATTCCACATTTACCCTTTTTAACTTAAGTACTGTAGAATCCTAAGTCACAGACCATAGTGGTGCCCTGGAGTTAACACCCTCCCAACTATTCCAAAAGGTATATAATGTACACGTATATCTTTTCAACATTTTATGTGTGTTTACTTTGACGGCTATAACTCTTGCTGAATATTTTCTTTTTTTTTTTTTTTTTTTTTTTTGGTTTTTGGGCCACACCCAGTAACGCTCAGGGGTTACTCCTGGCTATGTGCTCAGAAGTTGCTCCTGGCTTGGGGGACCATATGGGACACCGGGGGATCGAACCGCAGTCCGTCCAAGGTCCGTCCAAGCTAGCGCAGGCAAGGCAGGCACCTTACCTTTAGCGCCACCGCCCGGCCCCTGAATATTTTCTTATACACCGACGATTTCCCTTTTTTTTTTTTTTATCTTTTCTTCTCTTTGTGAACTGTTCAATAGGGAATTTGGTGAAAGAGTCCCTCAGTTTAATGCTTATGTTTGAACCAAGTCATGGGTATTGTTGGACGTGTTCTTACGCCCCATATACTCCGATAACGCCACGTGGCTTTATTTCTTGTTTGCTTAGGCACAATTAAACAGGAAAATACTATACATACAAATAAGTTCTTATCTAATAGAGATGGGAACGCACAAATCTTGTAGTGCAATGGGACCTTATACCCTGAACATTGACATAATGACCTGGCACAGGCCTCAGAAGATTGAGCATTCTCCATTCACCTCTGATCTAGGGAAGACATCTACAAAACATCCAAGGTTGTCTATAACATCACCTGGAGGCAATCCTCTACCAGGGAAGACCCTACCACTGCTCTGACATTGACCTACTCAAAAGAGACTTCCCTTAACACTGAGAAGACTTAACAACAATGACCTGCTTACTGGACTGGGCTTTCTGTATTGCCCCTTAATTGTGAGGTGAAACTAGAGGATACTCCACACCAGCCTGACTTCAATGTAGGATGTGCAGATTCCAGGATCTTTGATACAGAAACCTGATGCCAACAATAAAGACTGCGTGAAAAATAAAACTATTGGCACTACAGACAATGTCTTGGATTGGACAAACTAGCTTGCCTGGAGCCTAGAGTTGGTCTTATGCCAGGAAACTTCAGGGGTAGGGTCTCCTTGTATTTAGACCAAGGCTTTTCCTTTCCATGTCCCCCATATTTTGGTGGGCCTATGCAAACAATATTTGCCACTCTAACACCGTTTTTACTGTGCTTCTTTGACTCTAACCCCCCAAAAAAACCTCTTAAACTTTTGATGTTAACTTAAACCAATATACATGTGCATGAAAATATAAAAAAAATACTATGCCTTCAATGTTTAAGGAGTCACATAAATTTCATGGCTTTAGATTGCTTTGTGTACTGCTAAGGAATGTTATAATGTACTACAATCTGGGGACTTGTGGACAAAGTAATTGTACATGGGTTCTGCCTTATTTTTCTTAATGTTCTTTGACTGTAAGTTCAATATTTAGGTGTCATCAAGGGGATTTCTTCTGAGAACTCTGTTTATGGGCGATTGTCCTTCCACTGTAACTTTACCTTGTCCTCTTTGCATCATTGTCCTCATAATTAAAAATAAAAAAATTAAGAAAAAGAAAAAAGAAGAAAAAAAGAAATCGCTCCTGGCTTGGAGGATCATATGGGACGCCAGGGGATCAAAACGCGGTCTATCCTAGGTCAGACGCATACAAGGCAAATGCCTTACTGCTGCACCACAACTTCCTGCTCAACAATATGAAAGTTTTTGACTGTCTGAATAAGAGTGGGTAAATTAAAAAAATTAAAAAAAAAAAACTAGAACAAGAACAAAAAGTAGAGCTGGTTAGAACGAACTGTGGTTTGAATCCTGGCAGCCCATATGGGTACCCTTGCCTGCCAGGAGCGAATTCTAATGAGCACAGAGCCAGGAGTAACCCCTGAGCGCCCGCCCGGTATGACCCAAAAACAAACAAACACAAACAAAACACACACACACACCTTGGCATTTCCTATAAAAAAAATTTGAAAGGATTTTATGGAAAGGATTATAACTGGCATCAGGGATACATTCTAGGAAAAAATAATAAAACATGTTTCTATACTGAGAGACAAGGCTCCAGAAGTTAGGAAAAACATTTTGAAGATAACAGAAAGAGCAATACAGTATCCCTGAATTGGTGAGAGGGGATGAGATCAAATCTTCAAGAAGGAAGATTGCGGGGCCGGGAAGGTGGCGCTGGAGATAAGGTGTCTGCCTTGTAAGCGCTACCAAGGAACGAACTGCGGTTCGATCCCCCGGCGTCCCATATGGTCCCCCCAAGCCAGGGGCGATTTCTGAGCACATAGCCAGGAGTAACCCCTGAGCGTCAAACGGGTGTGGCCCAAAAACCAAAAAAAAAAAAAAAGAAGGAAGATTGCTAGCTCTGCACACAGCTGACCCAGGTTCAATCCACAGCACCCTATATGGTACCCTGAACACATATCCAGGTGTAAGCTCTGAGTACTACCAGGTGTGGCTCAAACAAAAATAAAAACAAAAGACTGATGGTTACAACAACAAACAAAAAAGAACCTTGAAAAAAATTTTTAGGGGCCAGATAGTATGGAGGTAAGGCGTTTGCCTTGCATGCAGGTCATTGGTTCGAATCCCAGCATCCCATATGGTCTCCCTAGCCTGCCAGGTGCAATTTCTGAGTATGGAGCCAGGAGTAACCCATGAGCGCTGCCGGGTGTGACCCAAAAACAAAAAAAAAAAATTTTTTTTTAAAAAGCCATGGGTGGTGGAAGTTGGAGATATGGCAGTATTTGTGTCTGGAGCTTTTTTACTTTTTGTTTTGGGTCACACCCAGCGCTATATATTTGCTAATCCAGCCATATATATTTTTAATCTGACCCCTTGAATTTTGTTTGGGGGTCATATCCAGTGATACTCAGTAGTTATTCCTGGCTCTGCACTCTGGAATTATTCCTGGTGAAGCTCAGGCAACCATATGGGGTGCCAGGGATAAAACCCAGGTCAACCCCACATGCAAGGTAAACACCTTACCAACAGTAAAAATCTCTCAGGCACCATTACCCTAGGTATTTCTTTTTTTGTTTTTTGTTTTTCAGGCCACACCCATTTGATGCTCAGGGTTACTCCTGGCTAAGCGCTCAGAAATTGTCCCTGGCTTGGGGGGACCATATGGGACACGGGGGAATCGAACCGCGGTCCTTCCTTGGCTAGCGCTTGCAAGGCAGACACCTTACCTCTAGCGCCACCTTGCCGGCCCCACCCTAGGTATTTCTAATGCTAGAGATTAAAATTGGAGTGGTTAATTGGGTCCGGAGTGATAGTAAAGCAGTAGGGCATTTGTCTTGCGTGCAGCTGGCCCGGGATGGACCCAGGTTTAATCCCCAGCATTCCATATGGCCCCCAGAGCCTGCCAGGAGAAATTTCTGAGTGCAGAGCCAGGAGTAATCCCTGAGCACCACTGGATATGGCTCATAAGCCTATATATAATATATATGTATTATATATATGAATTGTCCCTGTCACTAAGCCCCACTAAAGAAAATTCCTCCTCAATTTCTTTCCCCATCTCCCTCTAGAAGTGTCAAGTATGGAATGAGGGCAAACTGGTGTCTGTGCTACAGAAGTTGGTCAAGTTGGTCAAGAAATGCTCAGATGAGGAAGCCATGGAGGCCGCCCTGTGTCTGGGCTTCCTGAGGCCCTGCAGCAACTTGGCACAGGAGTTTCTGCTGCAATGTCTGCATCAGGAGTCCAACACCAAGATGAAGGTGGGAGGGCCAGAAAACGGGTCCCTGTGGAGCATTGGGGCTGACACAGGTGGGGTCTGGAGCCTGTCATCCTTGTCCCAAAAAACAGCAGCATCCTCAGGGAGCATTGAGATGGTCGGATACTATTAAGGATGCATATGCCTGGGGTCATGTGGACACTGAAAGGACATTAGGGGAAGTATATTTGGAAAGATGGTTGATCTGGGTACTCACTTCTGGGCACCCCAATGTGCAAATATGAACCTATGCTCTCATGTACAGCTGAGAAGCCAAAAGCTCTCCACATGTTCCCCAGGAAAGCTAAGCTTGACCCTAACATTGGCCTGGTCATGCCTCTCAGTCCCAGATTTCATGCCTGCCTGACCTGACCCCACAGGCACTTCAGATGCTGGTGCTGATACTGAAGGTAAAATCAGAAATAGTCATCATGGCCATCCTAGACCAGATGAATCATTCTGTTTTCCTTGAGGTATGTTCTGGGGTTGTTTCCTCCACCATGGGAGAGAGGGGGATGGGGAAGATGAGTCTATCCTCCAGGACTCACCTTGCTGGCCCTCAGCACCGAATTGAAGCTGCTCGCTTGCTCAAGATAATTGGGCTGGAACAGATCCAGGCCCAGGGTCTAGAGAAACTCACATTTAACCTCCTCATGAAGAAGACACACAGTGAACCATTCCTGGTAAGTGAGACGCAGATTCCAAAGCCATCTCCTCTCCCTCTTTGAAGACCTCCTTGGCTTGGCTCCCCACATCCTATCCCTCAAAGTACCACCTTTACTCTAAATCATTCTGTTCCCCAATGCGGCCCTTGATTTCAAGCCCCCTTGCCTTGCCTTGGCATCAACAGGTCTATCAGTGCTGTCCCTTGCTAAGTAGCTCCCTCCTGCTTAACAATTCCATGGCAGAATGCATCCTCCAGGAGGAACACCTAAGAAAAATCCACAGCATGGGGCTGGAGAGATAGCACAGCGGTAGGGTGTTTGCTTGCATGTAGCCGATCCAGATGAACAGTGGTTTGAATCCCGCATCCCATATGGTCCCCCCAAGCCTGCCAGGAGAGATTTCTGAGCAGAGCCAGGAATAACCTCTGAGCACCACCGGGAGTTAAAAAAAAAAAAAAAAAAAAAAGATAAATTCCCAGTACGGCAAAAACAAAATACAAGAAAACACCATTGTTCTCTCAAGACAAGTTCTGTAGGGGAAGCTTCTCCAAATCACTAAAAGCAGAATGTACCCCAACTTCCGGTGCTTACTGCTTTGATCTTTACTGTAGCTTATTATAAAACTAGCCAGTGACATTTCTGGATACCAAGGAGACATTTTCCCCTTATCAATCAGTAGTCTCTCACTTTTGCATAAAACTTTTCAGGGATGCCCCCCATGGCCTCTTGAGGCCCATTTCACACTTTACTCACCTCATTAACTTCATCTCCTCTCACTCTCTTCCTGAGCCCCAACCTACTGTGCTGAACACAAGCCATCCTGACTCACCACTTGCTCCTGAGTAGTCACTCAGGTTCTCACTTGCAGAACTGCCAGTTTAATCACCAAGTGGAAGAGAGCTGTTTTCTGCTGCCCGATCTTTCTGGTCTCACTTTTGCTTCCCAACATTTTTTGTTGTTTTTTTTTTTTTTTTTTTTTTTTTTTTTTTTGGCCACACTCAGCAGCGCTCAGGGATTACTCCTGACCCTACGTTCAGAAATCACCTTTGGGCAGGCTCAGAGGACCATATGGGATGGCGGGACATGCAAGGCAAATGCCTTATCTCCGGTCCTTATCTCCTTATCTCTCCAGTCCTGCTTCCCAACTTTGAAACTTGTTTTCCTCCTATCCAGACAATCACCCTTCGCTTGGCCCTCTGCCAGGTTAGCCCCACACTCTCAGGTCTCAGATGTGGCATCACTTCCTCCACATCATGGTCCAGACAACCACTCAGAGTGAGGAATCCCTCACATGTGCATCCCACATTTACTTTCCTGGACGACTTAGCACTGTTGCAAGTCTATTTATTTATTCCTTTGTCTCTCCACCCACCAAACCATGAGCTGTTAAAGCCAAGATCTATGTAGTCCTGATTAACCTTCAGTAAAGATTCCTGAAGCACTTACAGGGGCATCCCAGCATTCCTATGTTCCCACCTTGGTCTTTCTTTAGGTTATGAGACAGACCGCAGCTGAAACAGCAGAAGAGCTTAAGATGCGACCAGCAATGCTGAACTTGGTGGAGCTGTGAGTGCCTGGAAACTCTCCTCTTTCAAATCCCTCTTGTGAGGGATGGGTAAGAGGAAAAGATAGGGTAGTGTGCATATCTTGCACGCAACCTACTCAGGTTCAATTCCTGGAACTCCATATTGTCCCCAACTCTGCCAGGAATGATCCCTGAGAATAGAGCCAGGAGTAAGCTGAGTACCATCTGATTAGCCTCCACCCTTTACATTCCCAAAAAAAAAATCAAACCCTAGAGTATGGGTAGAGAGGCAAAAATCAGAAAAAGCTGACAGGTCTAGCTTGCTAGTGGCTAAGTCACTGCTTGACCATCAGGCTTTTCTTTATCTGTAAAAAAGCTCCATAGAACCCATTTCTTAGGGTTACGCTGAAGCTCAAATTATGATGAACCATAAGAGGCCTGAATGATAGTACAGCAGGTAGGGCAATTGCCTTTCATGTGGCCAATCCAATTTTGATCCCAAATGATCCCAAAGTACATCAGGAGTGACCACTGAGCACCACCAGCGGTGGTCCATTAACAAAAAAGATGAGCATTCAAAATGATAACACAGTGATAGGGCATTTGCCTTGCAAGAGGCCAACCCAAGATGAACTCCAGTTCAATTCCTGGCATCCCATATGGTCCCTCAAGCCTGCCAGGAGCAATTTCTGGGCGCAGAATCAGGAGTAACTCCCGAGCGATGCTGGGTGTGACCTTCTCCCCCCCCCCCCCAAAAAAAAAAGGTGAGCCACGAAAAAAACTGAGACATTAGACAATCACCATCAGGTTCCTCCTTGCCCTCCTCCCCCTCCAATTCCTTTCCAGACCCTAGAAGCAGAAACTGAAATGTATGAAATTAACACACCAGTTTTCCAAATCTGGAGCTCTTAAGAAACCACCAGTGTCTATCCTTCTTCCCTTTCACTGAACACACTCCTCTCTCTTCAGGCAATTGCAGAGCAAAAACCCTATTGTTCGCCAAGAAGCAATCATCTCTTTGGTAAGGCTAGCTCTGCTTTCCTCACCACATGTGGCAGGGGAAATTGATGCTACTGGGGAAGGGGGAGGGGGGAAGATAGGAGGAAAAAAAAGCAATGTAAAGTCTGGGGATATAATTTGCTCATTTTATCATTCTAGACCTACCAAGAATTCAAGGCAACTTTTTCATCATGATTGTATTGGGAGGGCAAAGGGACAGGTGATGAGTTAAACAGATGTTGCTTAAGACTGCACAGAAATTGGGACCAGATATAGTACAGTGGGTAGGCAACTTGTCTGGGTTCAATCCTTAGTACCCAATATGGTCTCCTGAGTCCTACCAAAAGTGCTTCCTGAGAATAGAGTCAGTAATAGTCCCTGAGCAGTGCTGGATATGGCTCACAAAAATTAAAAACAACCCCCCAAAAAAGATAGCAGAGAAACTGCTTTGACTCTTCTGTGCACTGACACCTCATGCAATGTTCCCAAATGCTCAAGAAAGAGTATCTGAGCTTGAAGTCTCTCTCCCCACTTTCTGTCTCTGCCACCCTCCCTCTCCTCTCCACTTCTTCCTCCCTCCTGTCAGGGCGTCCTGGGGATCCGCAGCCAGCATGTGTTCTACTTGCTTCTGGACCTGTTAGATTTGGAAACAAACCAGGCTGTGAGGAAACATGTAAGACATTGCTACCTGCTTTCCTCTTTTTGACCCCTCCTCCTAGCCTCCCACCTGCCCACATTACCAGCCTGTCAGGAAGGAGTGTTCTTTGGCTCATTCCTTGGAGACAGTGGACTGTGGCTATAACCCCTTCTCTGAGGGCCCCCTTATTTCCAAGCCTTGGTTGGGAATGAGCCTGTCACAGGTCCTTTATTTCAATACAGCTACAAAAAACATTAATTCTGTTGGCCTCAGTTGACCCTTGGGTCCAAAACAAGCTTAAAAACAAGGTTTACTTAGAATGCGAAGTGACACCTAAGGCCGAAACATATACACAGTCTAGGAGACATAAGATCCTAGATGAGACCAAGTTGCTGGAGGACTCAATTATCATCAAGTTAAAACATGCAAAGCTGAGCCCCTTCTTTATTGCCAAGTCCTCTGTCACAGCAGAAGAACAGAAAAGACTGAGTACCCAGAAAGAATCTAATTTCGACCTCTCAACCTTCTCATCCAATGATTTTATGCCTGCAAAACACAGGGCATCTAAACCTGAGAGCCAAGGGCCAACAAACAGCTCTGAAACCTTGCTGAACTTCCAGAAAGATTGATATTTAGGACTTGTGCCCACATTTTCCCCCCAACAATGCGTTCTCAGGCCATGAAACAACCCATACTTGGTGAATAAATAAGTGCCGCTCTACCTAATCCTATGGAGGCCTGTTTCCTCAGTCTTGGGTGTGTGCAACTTTAACTCATTCTCATATCTTTGGCAATGCTTAGGGAACTATGTGCTAGAGTTCAAACCCAGGTTGGGAAGCATGTCAGGCAACTGCTCTTCTATCTCCTGACACCAAGTTTTCTTTTAAAAAAGCTATCATATAGGGGCCAGAGAAAAAGCACAGTGGTAGGATGTTTGCCTTATACTCAACCCATCTAGGACGGATGGTGGTTCAAATTCCAGCATCCCATATAGTCCCGAGTCTGCCAGGAAAAATTTCTGAGGGCAGAGCAGGAGTAAAACCCCTGAATTCTGCCAGGTGTTGATTCAAAAACCAAAAAAAAGTTATTATAGCCGGGCGGTGGCGCTAAAGGTAAGGTGCCTGTCTTACCTTCGCTAGCCTAGGACGGACCGTGGTTCGATCCCCCAGCATCCCATATGGTCCCCCAAGCCAGGAGCGACTTCTGAGCGCATAGCCAGGAGTAACCCCTGAGCGTCACCGGGTGTGGCCCAAAAACCAAAAAAAAAAAAAAAAAAAAAAAAAAAAAAAAGTTATTATAGTTGAATTAATATGGTTACATGTTAACATTTATCCCCATTTCACTTGTCTGAGACTTTTTTAACACCATGAAGTTGTTCATAATACAATAGTTTTAGGCATTCAATGTTCCAACATCAAACCCGCCAGTGTGACCTTCCCCCCTTTATCCAAGTTCCCAGTTTTCTACCTATCCTCCCAAGCTCACTCTCTTAGCAGGCATAAAATCATTTGTATTGCTTGTTATATGTTTCTCACAATGGTGTGACTGAAGTCATTGTCTGCCTTTTTACTGCTTAGTAAGCGGTTTAGTGCTGAGTCTTCTATTACTGTTCCACTCACTGAGTTTTTGAGTGGGCTTCTATGCAACTTTCCCATCTAATTTTCTGTGTTCCTACTAGTTTTAAGTACTATGAAATTTGGAAGTGACGCAGTTGCACTTAAGACTCTGTCAAACTAGAAAAACTCAGCACCTAGGCACTTCTTAGAATTAGTTGTGGATCTGTAAAGCTTAGCCACATATATGCTGAAGGGTGTCGGGTATGGGTAGGGCACCTGGCCTCTTAAAGAAACTGCGAGCTTGGCCTGTCCCCATTATGAGGAGGTTCCAGAGATCTGAGCCCAGAGATGGGGCCATCTGGGATGACTCAGCAGTTGTTATCTCTTCAACTAGTCCCATTCGATTTATTTTGCTGGGTTTTTGTTTTGTTTTGTTTTGTTTTGTTCTGTTTTGGTTTTTGGGTCACAACTGACAGTGCTCAGGGGTTACTCCTGGCTCTAGGTTCAGAAAGCACAGGCAGGCTCGGGGGACCATATGGGATGCCGGAATGGAATTCGAACCACCGTCCTTCTGCATGCAAGGCAAACACCCTACCTCCATGCTCTCTCCGGCCCCTATTTTGCTTTTTTTTTTTACTTGTTTCAGTTTTTGTTTTTTGGGTCACATTCAGTGATGCTCAGGGGTTACTCCAGGTGAGTCTTGGGAGACCATATGGGATGCTGGAGATTGAACCCAGATTAGCCCTGAGTAAGGCAAACTCCCTATCCACTGTGCTACAGGCTCCATTTCATTGTGTTTTTTTTTTTTATTAAGAGTTGAGATTAGGGGCCCGGAGAGATAGCACAGCGGTGTTTGCCTTGCAAGCAGCCGATCCAGGACCAAAGGTGGTTGGTTCGAATCCCGGTGTCCCATATGGTCCCCCGTGCCTGCCAGGAGCTATTTCTGAGCAGACAGCCAGGAGTAACCCCTGAGCACTGCCAGGTGTGGCCCAAAAACCAAAAACCAAAACAAAACAAAAAAAAGAGTTGAGATTAGGGGGGCCGGAGAGATAGCATGTAGGTAAGGCATTTGCCTTTCATGCAGAGGTATGGTGGTTGAATCCCGGCATCCCATATGGTACCCTGCACCTGCCAGGGGCGGTTTCTGAGTGCATAGCCAGGAGTGCTATTGGATGTGACCCAAAAACAAAGAAAAACAAACAAACAAAAAAGAGTTGAGATTAGGGCAGGAGCAATAGCAGGATGGGTAGAGCTTTTGTGTTACTCAGTCAACCTTCTCTGGCATCCAATATAGTCCCCTGCACCTATCAGAAATAACTTTTGTTTTGGGGCCACACCAAGCAGTGCTCAGGGGACCATATTGGATGCCAGAGATCAAACCCGGGTCCCGTCACGGGTCGTCCACGTGCAAGGTAAAAATGCCCTACCACTGTGCTATCATTATGGCCCCCAAGAATAATTACTGAGCACAGATCCCAGACCTGCCAGGTGTGCTGCACCCCCCCACCCAAAAAGTTGAGATCAGTCATCTTTGGGGGGGGGGTTGGGTCACACTCGGCAGCATTCAGGGGTTACTCCTGGCTCTGCACTCAAATCACTTGGAGAACCATATGGGATGTCGAGAATCAACCATCAGTCCAGAGTCAGCTGTGTGCAAGGCAAATGCCCTACCACTGTTCTATCTCTCTGGTGTCCAGTCTTATCTTTAAAAGATTCTAATTCTAGAATATATAGCATGAAAGAACCACTACTATAGATGTCTTAAATCATACCCACTCCCATCACTTGTAAATTAAAAGGCTCTCAAAACTAAGTTACATTCATTTAATCAAGTCAATACCTACCCTGTACTGTATCCTAGGTACGAGTGTACAACTTGTGGAAGCTTGACAAACTAGCTTCTCTAATCCTCCTAGGGCTCATATTCTACAAGGAAAGAGAAATTAATAATCACCATTGAGGGGCCAGGGTGATAGTACAGCAGTAGGGCGTTTGCCTTGCATGCTGCTAAGCCAGGATAGACCCGAGTTTGATCCCCAGCATCCCATATGGTCCCTAATGGTGCTACTAAACTGTGTACTTTCATACTTTTATACTGAATGTGCACAGGAACTCTCTTGCCTTTGAAGAAGTCCATATTCTCTCTTGAGCGCTTTTTTTGGGAGAAGGGGGTGGGGGGGCTTGGGCCACACTCAGCGATACTCAGTTGTTACTCCTGGCTCTGTGCTCAGAAATCACTCCTGGCAGGCACGGGAGACCATATGGGATGCCGGGATTCAAACCAACATCGGACCTGGGTTAGCCACTTGCAAGGCAAACAACCTACCTACCGCTATGCTATCTCTACAGCCCGCCCATTGAGCACATTTCTTTCTCCCTCTTCTTCTCCCTCCCCTTCCTCAGAATTTCCAAATAAAACCTGTTCTTTTTTAATTAAAAAAGAAAAAAGGGGCGAACATGGCGGGCCTGGCGTCCTGACACCCGCGCTCTCGGTCCCGCTCGCCTCCCCGCTTGCCCCGAACGCGGGGCCGGTCGGGGGAAGAGGAGGAGGAGAAGTTCGTGCGCGGGGGCCGGGGCCGGGCGCGGGTTTCTCGGAACTGGCCGCGGGCCCCGCAGCGCTGCGCCGGCGAGCGGGTCGCCCGGGGGCGGAGCCGAGCGGAGCGGGCGAAGGCGGGAGAGCCGGCAGGGCGCGAGGCCGCAGCATGAGTCAGCAGAAGCCGCAGCAGCAGCAGCAGCAGCACAAGCAGCAGCACAAGCAGCAGCCGAAGCTGCAGCAGAAGCAGCAGCCGCCGGCGCGCAGACTGCCCAGCCTGCTCGTGGACCCCGCGCAGGAGACAGTGCGCCGCCGCTGCAGGGACCCCATCAACGTCGAGGGCCTGCTGCCATCAAAAATAAGAATTAATTTAGAAGATAATGTACAATATGTGTCCATGAGAAAAGCTCTAAAAGTGAAGAGACCTCGTTTTGATGTATCACTGGTTTATTTAACTCGAAAATTTATGGATCTTGTCAGATCTGCCCCTGGGGGCATTCTTGACTTAAACAAGGTTGCAACAAAACTGGGAGTACGAAAGCGGAGAGTCTATGACATCACCAACGTCTTAGATGGAATAGAGCTGGTTGAGAAGAAATCCAAGAATCATATTCGATGGATAGGATCAGATTTGAGCAATTTTGGAGCAGTCCCGCAACAAAAGAAGCTACAGGAAGAGCTTTCCAACTTGTCAGCGATGGAGGATGCTCTGGATAACTTGATCAAAGACTGTTCTCAGCAATTGTTTGAGTTAACAGATGACAAAGAAAATGAAAGACTAGCATATGTGACATATCAAGATATCCATAGTATTCAAGCTTTCCACGAACAGATTGTTATTGCAGTTAAAGCACCAGCAGAGACCAGATTGGATGTTCCAGTACCGAGAGAAGATTCTATTACAGTACATATAAGGAGCACCAACGGACCCATTGATGTTTATTTATGTGAAGTGGAACAAGATCACTCAAATAATAAAACGTCTGAAGGTGAAAGGGCCTCTTCATCTAAAAAAAGCAAACCAAAACAGCCCGATAAAGAAGAACATCCTCTGCAGCAAAGCGAAGAGTTGCTTGATGTGAGCACCTGATAATGTTTCAGAATTCCTGGACTGGGTTTTTTTTTTTTTTTTTGGATACCCTAAAGGGGTGAATTTTGTGTCAGATTTTATTCTAGGGGCAATAACTCGTTCCCGACATTTCCGCTGTCTCAGTAGCAGCAGAGGCCAGTAGCCTCAGTGAGTGGTTGGCTGCTTAGTTGACTGGATTATTCTGGTCACCACATTTGACATTGAACTTTTCCCATTCACTGCTTTCTGTCAGTGAACTGAACCGTTCGTTCGCCTGCTGAAATGACCGCATCGTAGAGTGTCAAGAAAATAGAAGATTCTTCTTGGAGTCACCCTTTCCTTCGAAGATCATGTGTCTTTATCCCAAAAGAAATTGCCTTACACAGGCACGTGCCTGTATTCAGTTACTGTGCGTTGGGTGGTTGAACACATGCAGCTCTATGTGATGTCTTTGTGTATATATCTGTACAGTGTCTGGATTCCTTAAGAGACATCTAAATGAAGCTTGTATAGCCAAAAATAATGTATATATGGAGAGTAACAAATTCTCTAATTTCTGTGGTATCTATAACTTATTAGAATCCTCTGAAGGAGGGTTAGAGAATTTTTCCCCCAGACTTCTACATGTAGAAGTATCTTAGATATGCTACACATTTTAAAGTTTATTAACTAAATCAGGATGACTCCCAGTGCTCGGATTAGATTTCAAGATTTCTGCAGAGTCACTGTGTCCAAGCAGACCGGTGGCATACCTCTAGGTTTGGGGGAGCAGGGGCAATCATAGAAATGCCACCAGGTAATTTCATTCATTGAAAGAGTTGGATTCAGTTGTTGTGAAAGTGGAAGCTATTTTTACCTTTTTGCAAGCCGATTTTGTAATAGGTCTCAGTCTGCAGCCTTGCTTTTTGGATGAGGTTTACTTTAATACCCTGCCCTCTCGCCAGCTCTAGTCTCGCATTTCAAGTACCTAGCTATTTCTACCTCATTGGGTAAGTCATTTACCACTCTGTGCCTCAGTTTACTCCGTAGTTTACCATTAGACTGTGAGCTCCTTGAGGGACTGTGTCTTAACCATTGTTATACCCAACGCCTTGCACCATGCCTGGCACATTGAAAAGTGCTCAATAAATGTTGGAACAAAAAAAAAAAAAAAAGAAGAAGAAAAAAGAAAAAAGGAAGCAAGTGATTCAGACACTACAAGCCAATTTCAAGTATCCTGACTGCCAGAAAAGCATATTCCCAAGAAGTTGGACTTAATCCTGTTTCATGTGAATGAGTTTGAAGCCATGCCAGAAAAGTTATTTCAGGTGGCTGGGACAGGTACACATACATTCCTGTGGTCCTCAGCAGAAAATGGTAGGCATGCCACTCCCATTAAACCATATCTGAATAAATTCTGCTAAAAGAAATGGGGAAAGGGAATTTAAGCAGAGTGTAAGAGATAGTTTATGGGCCCGGAGAGATAGCACAGCGGCGTTTGCCTTGCAAGCAGCCGATCCAGGACCAAAGGTGGTTGGTTCGAATCCCGGTGTCCCATATGGTCCCCCGTGCCTGCCAGGAGCTATTTCTGAGCGGACAGCCAGGAGTAACCCCTGAGCACCGCCGGGTGTGGCCCAAAAACAAAAACAAAAACAAAAAAAAAAAAAGAGTTTACTGGTCTTGCATGTGGCTAATCCAAGTTCAGACCCCAGCAACTGACGTAATAAATCATGAGAGTCCTGGATGGTGCTGGATGATGGTGAGATGAAGGAAGAGGCCTTTCTTGGTCTGCCCAGGCGCCTGCATCCCCTTCCAGCCGGTGGGTCTGATGATTCAGGTAATGACGAGAAAATGACCCACAGCAAACAGATTTCAGGAAACATGAAACTTTATTATAAGGCCCTAGCCACCATGTGTGGCTTCTAAGCTGACCTTTTAAGCAGGCTACTTAAACTGCCCTGCAACTAAAACCTACCTCTTACCCCTCCATCCTGCTTCTTTCTCCCCTGGCCTCTTGCAGAATCTTTCCCTGAATCCCCCCTTTGTTACCTCTCATAGCCCAGAAGTGGGCTGGTCTTACCATCAGGTAAGATTAACATTTTGCCATGGAAGAGGGTGACAAGCAACCACACAGGGTCCCCAAGTACTACCAATAGTGAATCCTGAGCACAAAGCTGCAAGTAAGCCCTGAGTACTGCTGGGTATGGTCCAAAACCAAATTAAAAATATACTCTATAAAGGTAAATCTCTCTCTGGCCTTTACTTTTACTTTTCCTTTTTTTTTTTGGGGGGGGGGGCACACGAGGTGGTGCTCCAGGGATTACTCCTAGTAACTCAGGACAATATGGGATGCTGGGGTTTCAAATCTGGTTGGCCACATACAAGGTAAAAGACCCCAGGTGCTTTAACTCTTAACATGTTCATGTCATTAGTATTCTCTGAAAAACATTTCCTCATCTCAACCTCTTTACCAGTTACTTCTCTACTGTTCTTCCAAATAGTATAAGTCAAAACTAACCAAAAAAGTCAAAACTCACTGAGCTTTGACTGGGATGTGTCCGTTCATTCATGTAAGACACCTTGTAATCATCTTTTATTGACTACTGCATTATCTACAACACCTAGCATCTGCTGTAGTGATAAACTGGTAAAAGGAGGGGCCAGAAAGGTGGCACAAGCGGTAAGGCATCTGCCTTGCCTGTGCTAGCCTAGGATGGACCACGGTTCGATCCCCTGGCATCCCATATGGTTCCCCAAGCCAGAAGCAATTTTTGAGCGCATAGCCAGGAGTAACCCCTGAGCATCACTGTTGTGCCCCACCCCAAAAAAAAAATACCGCACAAAAAAATCCACAACTGGTAAAAGAATAGCTCAGTGATAGAATATTCATATAACATGTATGAAACCCAGCATGGCCCCACCACAAACACAAAGAAAAGAACGTGACAAAATAACTGCTGCTACATTACCTTAAACTAAAGAGGCTCTCTACTGCAGACTGGACTAAACCAATAATAATCCCTGAGCATCACAAGATGTGGCCAAAAAACGTATTAGGAGCCTGAGTAATAAATAGATAGTACAACAAGTTGAGTACTTGTCTTGTTCAATTCCAGACATCACAAATGATCCCCAAAACCAACTACAAGTGACTCCTGAATGCAGAGACAGGCGTAAAACTCTAAGTATTATTGGGTTTGCTAAAATACTAAATGGTCTGTATTTCTCACTTATGCCATTGAAATTGGATTCTGTCGATAAAATTTAACTTACATAGGGCAGGGGGCATTCAGGAGGGGTCACTGGTAGGAAGTGGGCACTCTGGTGATGAGAATGACGTGCACATGAAAATTATAATAACAAGATAAATACAGTAAAAAAGAAATGGTAAGAGTTAAGAGTCTGGGGGCCGAAGAGATAAAGAAATGGTAAGAGTTAAAGAGTCTGGAGGCCAGCGAGGTGGCGCTAGAGGCAAGGTGTCTGCCTTGCCAGCGCTAGCCAAGGAAGGACTGCGGTTCGATCCCCTGGGAGTCCCATATAGTCCCCCCAAGCCAGGGGCAATTTCTGAGCGCTTAGCCAGGAGTAACCCCTGAGCATCAAACGGGTGTGGCCCGAAAAACCAAAAATAAATAAATAAATAAATAAATAAATAAATAAATAAATAAATAAATAAATAAAGAGTTAAGAGTCTGGGGGCCAGAGAGATAGCATGAAGGTAAGGGGTTTGCCTTGCATACGAAATACAGAAGGACAGCAGTTCGAATCCCGGCATTCCATATGGTCCCGAGCCTGCCAGGAGTAACCCCTGAGTGTGAGGTGTGACCCAAAAACCAAAAACCAAAAACCAAAAAAAAAAAAAGAGTTAAGAGTCTGGTGTAACTGAACCGCAACAAAAAGAACGGTGCACTAATGTACAAAAATCCACAAAACAAGCAGCCTTTATTCCAGTATTACAAAACACTTTCCATTTTGGCAATATTTTACAATGCACTGAGTTTCAAGGGTTGGGGGAAAAAAAGGGTGGTTAGAAACTAAAATGGGAAATTTCAGGGGACAATTCTAAAAGAAAAACAAACCAAGTCCTCCCACCCAAATAAAAATACAATGTCACTTAATTTCACTACCCAAGTAGAGGCCACAAGGAAAGCAGCAGGCGAAACTCTGGCAATTTCACAATGGATCATGTCAGAGACAAAGGAACACCCAAAACAGTCATCAGTATGGTCGGTTGCGCTGATCATTTCTGTAGTCGTTTCTAGAAATAAAAAATAAAGATTAAATTTTAATTTTCTATAGTGGGGATAGATACCTCTTTAGGGTGCTGATTATCATCTTGGCGGGTTTTGTTTGTTTTTGTTTTTTGCGCTACAGCCAGTGACGCTCAGGAGTTACTCCTGGCTATGCGCTCAGAAATCGCTCCTGGCTTGGGGGACCATGTGGGACGCTGGGGGATTGAACTGCGGTCCATCCTAGCTAGTGTGGGCAAGGCTTACCTTACCACTTGTGCCACCGCTCTGGCTCCATCATCTTGGCAGTTAAGATACTAAGCCAGGGGTCTCAAACTCGGCTCTCTGTACAACATTTTGTGGCCCTGCCCTAGAGGAATCTTTGTTTTGTTTTGTTTTAGTTGTTTGGGTCACACCCCCTACAATTCAAGGCTTACTACTGACTTTGCACTCAAGGATCACCCCGACTTTGCCTCCTGCGGCCCGCAGGTAAATTGAGTTTGAGACCCCTGCACTAAGCCACATGTATTCTAGAAAGTGCTTTATCTGCTTTAAATACCACAAAGTGGGGTCTCTGACAAATGATACAGCCATATATGTACTTAGATGACGCTGACCCAGGCTCAATCCCCAAGTTCCCAGACCTACCAGGAGTGATCCCTGACCAGAGTGGTAAGAGTAAGCCCTAAAGACTGGTCCGATGGTAGTGATTTATCAGAACTTATTAACGTTAGTATCACAAAATGTTGGTATATAACCCGCCCCACTGCTCAATTTGACTGGCTTTAAAAAAAAAAAAAAGAGTAAGCCTTAAAGAGGCCAGAGCAGTGGCACAAGTGGTAAAACGTTTGCCTTGCTTGCGCTAGCCTAGACCAGACCATGCACAGTTTAATCCCCCAGTGCCCCATGTGGTCCCCAAGCCCGGAGCAATTTCTGAGCGCATAGCCTGGAGTAATCCCTGAGTGTCACTGGGTATGGCCTAAAAAACAAAACCAAAAAAGTAAGAGTAGGCCCTAAGAACTGCCTCCTAGGTACAATTCATGGCACAATATATGGTTGAGTCCTCTTAGCATTGCCAGGAGTGACCCCTAAGTACAGAGCCAGGACTAAGACCTGAGAGAACCTCTTGGTGTGGCCCAAAAACCAAAATAAATTAATAATACTTTGTAAAGATTTGCTACACTTAGTGTTAGAAAACACTAATACTGCCCTACAATGATACCCAGCATTTATCTGCATTGTTTTTTATTTAGGGGACACACCTGGCGGCACTTAGGGGTTGCTCCAGGCTTTTTGCGCTCAGAAATCACTTCTGGCAGGTTCTGAGGACCATATAGGATGCCGGGAATTGAACTTGGTTTGCTGCATTCAAGGCAAATGCCCTACTGCTGTATTATCTCTCCGGGCCCATTAGCCAAGCAATTGTTAGAACACAAATACAACAACTCTACAATGGAAGTATCATAAGCCCCATTTTACATATAAGAGCACTTATGCTAAGCCAGATCTCTCAGACAGAAAAAGTTAACCTATTGCCTTATATGCAGCCAAACTATTGGGTTCCTGGTACCATATATGGTCTCCAAAGCACTACTAGGAAAGATCCCTGAGGTATAGTCCCCAAACCACAATCAAACCAAATTTAAAAATTACTATACTCTAAAGATTAAAAAGTAAAGACATGGGACAGGAGAGCACAGCGGTAAGGCATTTGCCTTGCACGCAGCTGACTCAGGCCAGACCTGGGTACAATTCCTGGCATCCTATATGATCCCGCAAGCCCTGCCAGGAGCAATTTCTGAGAGCAGAGCCAGGAGTAACCCCTGAGCACCGTCAGGTGTGTCCCCTCCCCAAAAAGAGTCATAAAGGCTATGCAGTAAAACTACTTAAAACCAAGTCTGGGGGTCAGAACAATAGAACATTAGGTAGGTACATGCTTTGCACATGGCTGAGCGGGCTTAAATCCCTGGCATCCCATATGGCTGTTCTCTTCACCTCTAGCCCTCCAGGAATGATCCCCGAGTCTAAAGCCAGAAGCCCTAAGCATCGCCTTGTTTTTCTCATCACCCTTCCCCAAAAGATATGTCTATAAACTGTATTTTTTTTCTAGTACAGCAAGTAAAGCACTTGTCTGGCATGCAAAAGACCCTGATTTAATCTTTATTACTACATAGGTCCCCAGAGTACCACATGTGACTCATGAGCACAGTTGGGTATGCCTCCAAAAAATGAAAAGCAATTTTTTCTTTGTAATGTGAAGATTCACATAT
Organism: Suncus etruscus; assembly: GCF_024139225.1. NCBI lineage: Eukaryota > Metazoa > Chordata > Mammalia > Eulipotyphla > Soricidae > Suncus > Suncus etruscus. Next base: position 168,939,430 of record NC_064848.1, on the reverse strand, counting down.
GCAAGGTATGCACTCTGTCACTGAGCCACCTCCCGAGCTGGTCCTCAACTTTGTGCTTAGAACACCACATGCTATATGAATTCTAGCCTATACTTCCTCTGGTATATTTAGCATAACTGAAACCATTTGACATTACTGATCAAACTTTCCACCTCTATTCTACTGATATACCCAAGAGATTCTCATAAATACCATAAGTGATTTGGGGGGGTGGGAGGCTTGGACCACATCTAGCAGTATTGGGATTCTACTCCTGTCCCTGTGACCAGGGGCCATTCCTGGTGATCTCAGGACACCCTTCAGTGCCAGACATAATATAGAGGCTAGCCATATGCAAATCAAAGGCCAATCCTGTACTTTCTCCAGGACCCTCTGTGATTTTCATCTGGAAAAATATTACCAGATTCTCCAGAGAATATATGACCTAATAGCATGTGGATTTAAACAAGATTAGTCCTAAAGACACATTCTCCCCTCCTTTGGATTAAGTATCTCTTACCATTTCAAATTAACTCTCAATAAGCATTAGCTGTAGAAAGTATACTGTATATATACTTTTAATTGTTTATTGTGGGGGTAGAGGTGTTTGATTTTTGGGTCACAACCAGCATCGCTCAGGGGCTACTCCTGGCTCTGTACTCAGAAATCACTCCTAACAGGCAAGGGGGACGATATGGGATGCCAGGATTTGAACCACCATCCATCCTGGAAGGGCTGCATCCAAGGCAAACACCAAATACGCTATCTCTGTGCTATCTCTCCGGCCCTACTTTTTTACTTTTTATTTGAGCTTTATAATATACACAGAAATATAAAAATGTATGAAGAATTTCCAAAACAAAGAGTTTTAGGAACTACACAAGAAACTAAATGAATCATTTCCAACCTGAGAGAACGCACGTCCAATAGAAAATTTAATTTAAGAGCAGTAAAATAAAACATTCCACTAACACATTCTAATACTCACCTTCCTCCCATCTTGCCTCCATAGCCACTTCTGTCTCCTCCGTAGCTTCCACCTCGGTCTCCTCCATAGCCGCCACCACTCCTGTCTCCCCCGTAGCCTCCACTTCTGTCTCCACCATAGCCGCTGCCACCACGGTCTCCTCCATAGCCCCCCCCACTTCGGTCTCCTCCATAGCCACCTCGGTCTCCTCCATAACCACCTCGGTCTCCTCCATAGCCACCACGGTCTCCACCATAGCCTCCACGGTCTCCTCCATAGCCACCTCCTCGGTCACTTCCATAGCCGCCTCCTCGGTCTCCACCATAGCCGCTTCCTCGGTCTCCACCATAGCCGCTTCCTCGGTCTCCACCATAGCCACCACCTCGGTCCCCACCATAACCACTTCCTCGATCCCCACCATAGCCACCGCTTCGATCCCCACCATAACCACCCCCACTTCTATCTCCTCCATAGCCACCGCCACTTCTGTCTCCACCATAGCCACCCCCACTCCGATCTCCACCATAGCCACCCCGGTCTCCACCTCTACCCCCGCGACCTCTGTAGCCCCTCTCTCCACCGTAGCCTCTTCCCCGAAAATCTGAAAGGTAGAAATACAAACCATCAGGACAGCAAAATAAATACCATCTGAATGCTGCTTCAGGTGGACCCACATGCTGACCTACCTCCTCCCATGGGACGAGAATCCTCTGGTCTGGGCTCATTGCACTGATTGCAAGAATTCCTTCGAGCAAAATTCATATTTCCACAAGACCTAAGAAAGAAAATAAAATGCCCTTCAATGGTTTCTAATGAATTCACAGACACCTTTTTGCATCTTCCAACCCAAATCTCAACATCTACTCTGAGTAAAATGGAATACTTACGGATTAGGACAAACCCAATCCCCACTTTTAGGGTCTCCACCTCTTCCTGGAAAGCCTCCTCGGCCTCTATATCCTCCACGGCCTAGGGTAGATGAGGGGAAAAAGAAACAACAAAAAGAGCCATTAAAAAGCCAGAAAATGGGGCCGGAGAGATAGCATGGAGGTAAGGCGTTAGCCTTTCACGCAGGTCGTTGGTTCAAATCCCGACATCCCATATGGTCTCCCGAGCCTGCCAGGAGCGATTTCTGAGTGTAGAGCCAGGAGTAACCCCTGAGCGCTGCCGGGTGTGACCCAAACACCGAAAACCAAAAAAAAGGCCAGAAAATAGGGGCCAGAGAGCACAGCAGTAGGAGTATTTGCCTTGCACGCAGCTGATCCAGGACAGATGATAGTTCAAATCCTGGTATCCCACATGAATCCATGCCTGCCAGGAACAATTTCTGAGTGCACAGCCAGGAGTAACCTCTAAACACCACCTGGTGTGACCCACCCACCCCCAAAAAATAACCATATGAAAGATTTAAGCGCAAGTAACAAACAGTAATTAGAGACAGTCCTCTCTACCTCAATAGTTAATTCCTATGTGATCTTTTAATTTTGGCCTCTAATTAACAGCTCCAAGAAATGCGGGAAAATACCCCATATATATGCAGTAACAAAATCCAAAATTCACAATCCACTTTCTATATAATAGTCTTGATTTGAGAACAGTAATAAAGTATAAGTAAGAACAGATTCCAAATTTAAGACCTGATCCAACAGATTCCAAATTTAAGACCTGATCTAATAGTAAAGAACAAGCTAATAATAATTAGGTCTAGGTCAAATTACTTCAATAAAAATCATTAAAACAATTACCTCCTGACTCCCAAATAATCAAGAATACTGTTCTATGGCTTCTTCAAAGAGATTTCTAGATTCAACTATTACTTTACTGATAATGATAATATCTTAATTTACCAAATGATTCAGTACCTAACCCACTTTTAGAAGCAACAAAGCCTAGGGAGAAAAAGACAGTTCACAGAATAGGGAGAGAATATGAAGTCAAATTGAAATACTTTGCATAATTATACAGGTCTGTAAACATTATGTCTCCTACCTCGCCGCCCTCCTCCACTTCCACCTCCTCTCATGAATTCAGGTCTTCTGGTGGCAAATGACACTTTAATGATATTGCCATGGAATTCTTTTCCTAAGAAGAAAAAAATTATGACAACAAATAAATGCTTTTTCCATATTTCTTTCAGATTTTTGCTTTCAGTCTCTGATGTTTTCACAGGCATTCAAATATATTAGTGTTTCAAAAAATCATGGCAGGGCCCAGAGAGATAGCACAGCGGTGTTTGCCTTGCAAGCAGCCGATCCAGGACCAAAGGTGGTTGGTTCGAATCCCGGTGTCCCATATGGTCCCCCGTGCCTGCCAGGAGCTATTTCTGAGCACAGAGCCAGGAGTAACCCGAGCACTGCCGGGTGTGACCCCCAAAAAAAAAAAAAAAAAAAAAAGGAGAGTTAACCAAGTTAACCCCTGTATTTTTTTTTTTTTTTTTGGTTTTTGGTTTTTGGGTCACACCCGGCAGCACTCAGGGGTTACTCCTGGCTCTGTGCTCAGAAATCGCTTTTAACAGGCACAGGGACCATATGAATGCAGGGATTTGAACCACCGATGGTCCTGGATCGGCCACTTGCAAGGCAAATGCCCTACCGCTGTGCTACCTCTTCGGCCCCTACCCCTGTATTTTTTAATCAAAGTGGTCTCAAACACAAAGAGGAATTACTCTATAAAAGTAATGAAGCAGTAAGTATCATTTCTAAAGATGAGAAAAACACTAGCCTGTACTCAATACAAGAAGGTAGGATAAGGGACCGGAGCGATAGCACAGCAGTAGGGCATTTGCCCTGCACACAGCTAATCCAGAAGGACGGTGGTTTGAATCCCAAAATCCCATATGGTCCCCCATGTCTGCCGAGAGCGATTTCTGAGTGCAGAGCCAGGAGTAAGTCCTGAATCTTGCTGGGTGTGACCCAAAAACCAAATAAAAAAAAAAAAGGTAGGAAAATACCTAATCTAGAAAATGGATAGTGACATGCATGGCACCCCATGAGAGTGAGGAGAGAATCGAGTGAAGAATGGAAAATTGAGAGAGGGAAAGGGGGAAAAAGGGTAAGGGGAGAGACAATTTGGAGGACAGGTAGAGGAGGTAAGAAGGCATCATGAAGGGTGAAAGGGAAACTGTTGACACTGGTGCCTGGAAATGCGCATTTGTGAAGGTCGTTGTACATTGTTTGACTGTAAGTCAATCATGAACCATTTTATCTGTGAGGAAGGAAACCAGTTACAATCTTGTAACTACGGTGTTTAAATTAAAAGGGGGGGGGGGTACGGCAGAGAGATGTAGCATGGAGGCAGGGCATTTGCCTTGCATGTAAAAAGGGCAGTGATTAGAATCCCGAAGTCCCATATGGTCCCCAGAACCTGCAGGAGCGATTTCTGAGTCAAGCCAGGAGTAACCCTTGAGCGCTGATGGGTATGACCCAAAAACCGGGGGGGGGGGGGGGGGGGGGGGGGAGATACCCAGTTTACAAAATACATCTTTTGATGTACTATGATGTCATAGTACAACAGGTACTACATTCACCTTACGTACAGCCAACCCTGGCTCAATTCTGCAGAGCCAGGAATAAGTGTGGCCTAAACAAATACTCAGCAGCCCCCACACACACACCCAAAACACCTTTGGAACTTCAAAACTAGCAAGTATTTATCCTCGCTGCATGCCAGAGAGATAGCATGGAGGTAAGGCGTTTGCCTTTCATGCAGAAGGTCATAGGTTCAAATCCCGACATCCCATATGGTCCCCTGTGCTTGCCAGGAGCGATTTCTGCGCGTGGAGCCAGGAGTAACCCCTGAGCACTGCCGGGTGTGACCCAAAAACCAAATTAAAAGAAAATGAATGAAATATACCATCAAACCAGTCAATGGCTGCCTTTGCTGAAGGAGGATCATCAAATGACACTGTGGCTTCTCCTTTGGGTTTCCCAGTGTCCTTGTCTGTGTACAAATTTATCATTGGTTTTCCAGTCTTCTTATTTGTCTGAGAAACAAACAAGTTAGTGTTAGCATTTTAAGAAAAAGTAATCATGGGGCTGGTGAGGTGCTGCTAGAGGTAAGGTGTCTGCCTTGCAAGTACTAGCCAAGGAAGGACGGCAGTTCAATTCTTCCGGCGTCCCAAACGGTCCCCCAAGCCAGGGGCAATTTCTGAGTGCTTAGCCAGGAGTAAACCCTGAGCATTAAACGGATGTGGCCCCCAAAAAAAAGGAAAGAAAAAGTAATCATGGGGCCAGAAAGATAGCATGGAGGTAAAGTGTTTGCCTTGCATGCAGAAGGTCGGTGGTTCGAATCCAGGCTTCCCTATGGTCCCCTGAGCCTGCCAGAGCCAGGAGTAGCCCAAGTGCGGCCGGTGTGACCGAAAAAAGAAAAAAAGGAGAAAAGAAAAGAAAAAGTAATCATGAGTTTTAACCTTAGTCTTCAGGCCATCTATACAGGTCAGAAAACTTTGATGCTCAAGCAAAATGGGTGTTGGGTGGGGCCAGCGAGGTGGCGCTAGAGGTAAGGTGTCTGCCTTGCAAGTGCTAGCCAAGGAAAGACCTCGGTTCGATCCCCCAGCATCCCATATGGTCCCCCCCAGCCAGGGGCAATGTCTGAGCGCTTAGCCAGGAGTAACCCCTGAGCATCAAACAGGTGTGGCCCGAAAAACAAAAAAAAAGGGGGGGTGTTGGGTAACATCAGGACCCTCAGGACTACACTTACAGTACTTGGGTGAGGCAATGCTGGGGTCCTCACATGACAGGCACATATGTGGCTCTAGCCCACTGAGCTAACTTCCCCAGCTCAAAGACCATTTCATTTGTTTTGGAGCCCAAAGGCTCAAACCTGGGATGGCATGTGCAAAGCTAACTTTTTTTTTTTTTTTTTTTGGTTTTTGGGATTCAAACCACCTTCCTTCTGCATGCAAGGAAAATGCCCTACCTCCATGCTAGCTCTCTGGGCCAAGGCTAACATTTTAATTGCTATACCATGTCTTCAGGCCCTGTGATTTATTTTTTTAAAAGAGATTAGCACATCAATACCACAAAATAGTATATACTTAATAACAAAATATGTGTTATAGGTTACTGAAAATAAAGACAAGAAGAAGGGGCCGGAGAGATAGCATGGAAGTAAGGCATTTGCCTTTCATGCAGGAGGTCATTAGTTCCAATCCCGGTGCCCCATATGGTCCCCTGTGCCTGCCAGAAGCAATTTCTGAGCCTGGAGCCAGGAATAACCCCTGAGCACTGCCAAGTGTGACCCAAAAACCAAAACAAAAAAATAAAAAAAATAAAAACAAATAAAGACAAGATATATTAACTGAGGAGGCTGGAGAGAGAGCACAGCAGTAGGGCAGCCAAGCTAGGATGGATGGTGGTTCAAATCCTGGCATCCCATATGATCCCCTGAGCCTGTCAGGAGCAATTTCTGAACACAGAGCCAAGAGTAACCCCTGAGTGCTGGCGGGTGTGACCCGCCCCCTCAAAAAAAAAAAGATATATCAACTGAAAACCAATATTTAGACACAAAGAGCCAAAGAGACAGAGCACAACAATGGGTTGAGTTCATTCTTTATATGCAAGAGGCCTGGGTTCATTCCCCATACCACATGTCTCCCAAGCACCATTAGGAATAACCTCAAACACTCTAGAGTAGACTTCAAGGACCACTAACTGTGGCCTTGTCCCTCAAAATTAATATAAACATTCTTTATTCTTTTAAAACGGAATAAATGAAAATTAAAATAAAAGGTACCCGCCCTCCTATGTTCACTCTAGCACTATTCACAATAGCCTGAATCTGGAAACAACCCAGTGTCTGAGAACAGGTTAAGTGAACAAAAAAACTGGGTACATCTCTACACAATGAATTCTATGCAGCCATTAGGAAAAATGAAGTCATAAAATTTAGAGGATAGACATGGAGCATATCATGTTGAATAAAGTAGTTAGGAAAGAGAAGGAGAACTATGACAATGCAAACCCCAGTGTCTAAAAGTAAAAAAAAAAAAAGGGGGGGGGGGGAGACAAAGGGTCTGCCATAGAGGCAGGCTGGAAGGTCCAGGGAAAATTGGGGATATAGATGGCCAGACATGAAGATTGGTGAAGAGACAGATGTTGGGGCCGGAGCAGTGGTGCAAGTGGTAGGGTGTTTGCCTTGCCCATGCTAGCCTAGAATGGACTGAAATTCAATCCCCCAGTGTCCCATATGGTCCCCCAAGGCAGGAATGATTTCTGAGCACATAGCCAGGAGTAACCCCTAAGCATCACCAGGTGTGGCCCAAAAATCAACCCCCTCCCCAAAAAAAGATGGATGTTGAAATTCAGCCATGAAAAACTTATTTTAAAACTCTTATTTAATTTGTTTTGAGGTATTTTTTTTTTTTTGGTTTTTGGGCCACACCCAGTAACACTCAGGGGTTACTCCTGGCTATGTGCTCAGAAGTTGCTCCTGGCTCGGGGGACCATATGGGACACCGGGGGATCGAACCGCGGTCCGTCCAAGGCTAGCGCAGGCAAGGCAGGCACCTTACCTTTAGCGCCACCGCCCGGCCCGAGGTATTTTTTTTTAATATAGATTTTATTTAAGTACCATGATTACAAGCATGATTATAGTTGGGTTACAGTCACAAACAGAACACCCCCCTTCACCAGTGTAACATTCTTGCCTCCCAATACTCCCTTCCCCCCTTCCTATCCCCTGCCTGTATTCGAGAACTTTTAAAACTCTTAACAGTGATTCACTTAAAAAAGAAAGTCTCCTTGGGCCGGAGAAATAGGAATGGAGGTAGGGCATTTGCCTTGCATGCAGAAGGTGGTTCAAATCCGGGCATCCCATATGGTCCCCCAAGCCTGCCAGGAGTGATTTCTGAGCGTAGAGCCAGGAGTAACCCCTGAATGTAGCCAGGTGTGACCCAAAAACAAAAACAAAAAAGAATACAAACTTTGGGGGGCCGGAACTGTGACGCAGTGCTAAGGGTGTTTGCCTTACATGCAGCTGACCTAGGAAGGATCACAGTTGGCTTCCACGGGCCCCCTCCCCCGGGCATCCCATATGGTCTCCCAAGCCAGGAGCAATTTCTGAGTGCAAAGCCAGAAAGAAGTAAGCCTGAATGTCACCAGGTGTGGCTCAAAAACAAATAAAACAAAAGAAAAGAATATAGACTCTGGCTGGAATGGGAATGGAAGAAAAAGAAAAAAAAAAATTGGTCACAATCTGGAAGTTACTCTTTTGGGGGTCTCAGTTTTGGAGGTTATTGCTCCTCACAATGCTCAAAGGAACCATGTGGTGATGAGGATCAAACCAGGGTCATATTTATGCAAAGCAAGCACCATAACTCCTATACTATCTCTCTAGCTCAGAAAGGAGAATTTTTACTTTAAAAGGACTATATGAATGTTTTAACATGCACTGAGATCACACCCAGCATGGTTCATGGGATACTTCTGGCACTGTTTGGAGAAACATGTGCTGCCAGGGATCAAACCTGGAAACATGCAAAGCATGCATTCAGCTCACTGAGCTAGCCTGAGTGATTAATTCCTAGGGGGTAGGGTGGGGAGAATTACACTAGGCAACATTCAGGCATTAGTCCTTGCTCTGTGCTCAAAAATCATTCCCGAAAGGGAGGACCATATAAGATGAAGTGGATAGAAGCTAGGTCATCTATGGGCAATGCAAAAGCTCTATATTCTGTGCTATTGCTCCAGCCCAGTAATTAATGTCTTTTAAACTTTAACTCCCCTGAAGGGAAAAAGTAATTCCAGTATCAAAATAAGGAACATTGTAAAATGCTTTCTAACAAATGCTACAATCTGCAAACACCGTGATTTCTAGTTGAGATGAAAACTCACAAAATAGCATACAATAAATTTATAAAACTACAAAAATTCTGAGAATCTCATCTGGTTATTAAAAATTTGAAAGATAGGGGCCCGGAAGGTGGCGCTAGAGGTAAGGTGTCTACCTTGCAAGCGCTAGCGTAGGACAGACCGCGGTTTGATCCCCTGGCGTCCCATATGGTCCCCCCAAGCCAGGGGCAATTTCTGAGCCCATAGCCAGGAGTAACCCCTGAGCGTCAAAAGGGTGTGGCCCAAAAACCAAAAAAAAAAAAAAAAAAAAAAATCAGGGACCGGAGAGATAGCATGGAGGTAAGGCGTTTGTTTGCCTTGCATGCAAAAGGACAGTGGTTCAAATCCCAGCATCCCCCAAGCGCTGCCAGGTGTGGCCCAAAAATGGAAAACCGAAGATAAAAAAAAAAAAAAAAACAACAACAACAACAACAACAACAAAAACCTAAAATTATGAAAGGCTGCTGACAGACAAGGAATAAGATATTTAATTAGAAAAGTCACAGATATGGATAACCATATCCACCAGAATTTTAACAACCAATCCTAATAAAGTACAGTCACATTATATAATCTATATATTTTAATCAAATTTTTTTAGATTTCAACGTTGTTGCTCTTTACTTACCTTGATAATTCCTATTTGTTTAAAGAATTCCCCAACTTGATCTGTAGATACACCCTCCCCAAGTCCTTGAACAAAGATTGTGTTGTTATCTGAATTATCAGACTCTGAATCTAAGAGAGAAAAAAAGTACAATTAATTTTACATATTCCTTGATCTTACTGTATCCTGTTCAGATCAAGATTTATTGTCCAACATTCAACTGATACCACTACCAAAAGGAAAAAGGACCAAAAAAAAAGTGTATAAACATGCAAAGTGGTCACAATAGTTATTTGGTAGTAAATCATTTCTTATAATAAAAACTTCTAGTGAATTGGAACAAATTCATACTACGAGAAATACACAGACCAATTAAGGGAGATCTTACAAATCTCACTCGGATTCATAGGAGCAACGCTCATGAAGAAATAAAGTTAAAAAAAATAGCATTAATAGTTAAGTAAGCATTCCTTTCTTTTGAGAGCTTAATTCCTTATGAGTAATACTTTTAAGGCTCTCTAGTAGGAAATTTCCCAAACCTTACACTTTGGACTTCCATCCAAGCAAGCCAAGCAGAACAGTTGGTTTCCCATTCATTGCAATAAGCTTTTTGTGTATATATACGTATATATACCATAGGGTAGGGGCACCTTGACACACACCTTACCTTACACGCACACTTTTGGATTAGTACAACAAAGTAAGAAAGATGTACAAAAATTCAGTCCATCAAGGGATAATTCAGAAATTGCCATCCATATAGAATACTTTGGCATCTTAATAAAAACAAAAGTTCTGATTTCAATATATATTAAAATTTTTTGGCTCAAATAGATTTTTAATCTCTACATTCTAACTTTCAAAAGGCTCCATGCAGCCTTGAATTTCATCTAAAAATAAAGCCACATAAAATTAATGCTAGTGACTTCTACCCAGAGTAAGACATTTCACATATAAATTAAAGTAGCTTAGGTCCACTAAGCAAACTACCATTCTTCTAAAGTTTTCTGCTTCTAATTCCCCAATGATACCAAAGATCTCATTAAATTGATTTACAATAAGTTTTATCAGTACAAGAAAAAATTTCTTTTTTTCTTGGCTTATGGTTTTTGGGCCACAGGCTCTGCACTCAGGAATCACTCCTGGAGGGCTATCAAGGGATCATTTGTGGTGTCAGGGACCTAAACTGGGTCAGCCATGTACAAGGCAAATGCCCTCCCCAACTACCCATTATCACTCTAGCTCCTCAAGAATTTTCATGGGGGAAAAAAAGTAGAAATGGGGGGACGAAGATAGCACAGAGGTAGGGCATTTGCCTTGCACTCGACAGACAGGATGGACCCAGGCTCAATTCCCGGCATCCCATATGGTCCCCCAAACCTATCAGGAGCAAATTTCTGAACAGTCAGGAGTGACCCCTGAGTACCACCGGGTGTGGCCCCAAAACAAAAACAAAAAAAAGAAAAGAAAAAGTAGAACTGGGCCAGAGCAATAGTACAATGGGTTGGACAATTGCACTGCATGCAGGCATCCCAGGTTCGAGCCCCTACATCCCATCTGGTCCCGAGCTTACCAGGAGCTATTCCTGAGCACAGAGCCAGGCAGTAAACCCGAGTGATGCCAGCTTGTGGCCCAAAAACAAAAGTAGAATATGGAAAGTATAAATCTTGTTGATAAATATAACATCTTTCTCCCCTGGTATGTCTTTAAAAATGAAACTCCTTGGGCCCGGAGAGATAGCACAGCGGTGTCTGCCTTGCAAGCAGCCGATCCAGGACCAAAGGTGGTTGGTTCGAATCCCAGTGTCCCATATGGTCCCCCGTGCCTGCCAGGAGCAATTTCTGAGCTGACAGCCAGGAGTAACCCCTGAGCACCGCCGGGTGTGGCCCAAAAACCAAAAAAAAAAAAAAAAAAAAAAAAGAAACACCTTAATTCTGGCAACATTACCCAACTAAATTCTTCCTCCTATACTAAATCTTCCAAACACACAAACTTTTCCCTTAAAAAAAATTTTTAATATTCTTTTAATGGTCAAATTACAAACGATCAGAAGCCTTACCAGCATCTGGTCTGGGTCCAAAATCCCTGTGGCCTAAGGGCAAAAAAAAAAAAGAAAAATAGCTATGTAAAGTAATTCATTAGAAATAATTTTAAGATATAACCAAATATAAAAAGTCAGTAATACCAAAATCCTTGAAAGTCAATCACATATTTACAAAGTAATTATACAAATTAAGTTTTGATAACAGTTGAATGTCAGTATTTCCTTAAACTTGTCCCAGACGGCACCTGCCACTTTGGCATTATTCTACTATCACTTTTTATAAGCTTTGTTTGGGAAAGCTGACTGGAAAATCCTATTAATTTTAAAACACTGTCAGTTACCTTTATTAAAGTTCATTGTCAAAATCTACTGAAGGTCTCATTCATTGGTCACCACAGACTCATGCAAATTTCAGTGCATAGAAACCCATTATACTATTTGAAATCATCTTTAACTTTTTAATGTTTTATTTAGTATATATATACACACATCTATAAAAATATGAAAATCTTTTAAAGCACACAACACACCAGCCTCAACAGAGTAAGAAAGGGCTTAAAACTGTGTCTGCGGAATATTGGTGGCTTTTAGATTTATATAGCATTTCCACTGAAACATTTTGGGATACTCAGCACTTACCACCAAAATTTTTGAAGCCACCGCGGTCACCACCACTGCAGAGGAAAAATTGAAGAAATGATTTCTTCCTTAAGATTCTAAAGTGCTGAGCGCTGGGCTCAATCTACACTTAACTGTCACAAAGTAGAGCTCGTAGGAAAACAGTAGCACCTCTAACTTTCCAGTAAATTCTATTTCACAGAAGTCAAAAAATAATTTTCCCAAGGTACACCTTCCATAAGAGTGTATCCTTAAGGCATCTAAGGATGCCTTTTAAAGCTCATAGAAGAAATAACATACTCATTTGAAAAGCTTCCCAACCCCAAAACAAAGACACTATTCGAATCCTATCTTAAAGCTGAAGGTACAACATGAAAAAACCTATGCTAAAGCACTTTCTTTCCGAGGGGAATTTATTTTAGTATGGAAAAAAAAAAAACAAAAATATTACATCAATAATATAAAGCATTTTTGTTAAAAGACTTCATTAGCAGAATAGGATAAATTCTACTTTGATACCAAATAGTTTTATGAGGTGAAGGAAAGTCAGGTACAAATATACATAAAAATAGACCTAAATGAAAGCAGTTTTGAAATTTCAAATTGTTCAGAAAGCAGAGGAAAAAATAAGCATAAGAAAACAGAACTTTAGTCTCCCAGCTCCAAAGCCACTACCATTTAGATATGTTCACATCAGAACTACACACTAGGGGCCGGGCGGTGGCGCTAAAGGTAAGGTGCCTGCCTTGCCTGCGCTAGCCTCGGACGGACCGCAGTTCGATCCCCCGGCGTCCCATATGGTCCCCCAAGCCAGGAGCGACTTCTGAGCGCATAGCCAGGAGTAACCCCTGAGCATTACCGGGTGTGGCCCAAAAACCAAAAAAAAAAAAAAAAAAAAAAAAAGAACTACACACTAGGGCCCGGAGAGATAGCACAGCGCTGTTTGCCTTGCAAGCAGCCGATCCAGGACCAAAAGATGGTTGGTTCGAATCCCAGTGTCCCATATGGTCCCCCGTGCCTGCCAGGAGCTATTTCTGAGCAGACAGCCAGGAGTAACCCCTGAGCACCGCCGGGTGTGACCCAAAAACCAAAAACCAAAAAAAAAAAAAAGAACTACACACTAAATGCTCTGTATCAATAAACAAAATGGTCTGTTATTGCAGCTAACCACAAGAAAATGGCTAACAAATTTATACTGCCAGGTAATTTCACGGTCTTTATTTAACTTTATTTAATAACTCTCACATCTCTCTTACCAAAAAACTATTTTAAAATTATTATCATTTTCAGGAACTATGGGGCTATCAGAGCCAAACTGGCAATGCTGGGGATGAGAAGGTTAAACTCAGGGCCCTGCACATGTCAGGCATGTGGTCTACCCCTTGAATTATCACCCTGGCCCAGTAAAAAATGTTAAATTCCGGGGGCCGGGCGGTGGCGCTGGAGGTAAGGTGCCTGCCTTGCCTGCGCTAGCCTAGGACGGACCGCGGTTCGATCCCCCGGTGTCCCATATGGTCCCCCAAGAAGCCAGGAGCAACTTCTGAGCTCATAGCCAGGAGTAACCCCTGAGCGTCACAGGGTGTGGCCCAAAAAAAACCAAAAAAAAAAAAAAAAAATGTTAAATTCCAATCTCCTATAATTAACTTAAGAAACTACCTGGCGGGGCCGGGTAGGTGGCGCTGGAGGTAAGGTGTCTGCCTTGCAAGCGCTAGCCAAGGAAGGACCGCGGTTCGATCCCCCGGCGTCCCATATGGTCCCCCCCAAGCCAGGGGCGATTTCTGAGCACATAGCCAGGTGTAACCCCTGAGCGTCAAACGGGTGTGGCCCAAAAAACCAAAAAAAAAAAAAAAAAAAAGAAACTACCTGGCCTATCAAGAATCTTTAAATGCCAATCTGCTACTATAATTCACTAATCCAATATACCAGTATTTTTCATTACATAAAAACCTATGTTTTAATGATTACCTCACCTTCTATATCAGCATTTCTCAAACAGGAGTCATATGGCACCTGGTAAGCCCAAGATATTCCAATGGGTCACAGGTTTTAAAAAAAAAAAAAAATCACATAAATGGGGGAAAGGGAGGCCAGGGCAATAAATTAGGAGACAAACAAGTAGGAACAGGGGACAAGGGAAGGAAACAGAAAGAAGCTACAGTGAGAAAAAGTTGAGAAACACTGCTTTAGAAAGTGCTTTTAAATTAAGAATGAAGCTAGACCACAGGCATAAAAAGGTTGAAGACCACTGGTGTGCTAGCATGGTTATCAACAGATGTTCTTCGAACCAATGCTAAGACAGATGTCAGTTTTCAGATGCAAAAGTGCTGAAAACTACAGCTGCAGATGACTTTTCTGAGCCATCCTAAGAAGTACCTATCTAAAACATCAGTCTTCATTTCTATTCTGCTACCTTGACATACAAAAAGTTCTCCTTGACGTCAGCTTAATCAGATACACCTTAAGTAGCTACTAATTTTTATTTCCAGAACGTTTAAAAAGAACTGAAGCAATAGCACAGCAGTAGGGCATTTTTCTTGCAATGCAGCCGATCCAGGACCACCCTGACCCAAGTTCAATCATCAGTATCCCAAATGGTTCCCTGAGCCTGCCAGGAGTTATTTCTGAATGCAGAGCCAGGAGTAACTCCTGAGCACCACAGGGTGTGACCAAAAACAAACAAACAAAATATATAGCCACTCCAGCCACTCTTATCCTTACTTCTAAAGGACCTAATCAGGAGCAAAGAGATAACACAGCAGTAGGACATTTTTTTTTTTTTTTTTTGTGGTTTTTGGGTCACACCCGGCAGTGCTCAGGGGTTATTCCTGGCTCCAGGCTCAGAAATTGCTCCTGGCAGGCACGGGAGGACCATATATGGGACGCCGGGATTCGAACCGATGACCTCCTGCATGAGAGGCAAACGCCTTACCTCCATGCTATCTCTCCGGCCCCAGCAGTAGGACATTTGACTTAAATCTAATCATTTTTAACTCCTAAGAAAAGCCAAAAAATATTTTGAAATTAAAAAGCTAAAGATCTGGGCCCGGAGAGATAGCACAGCAGCGTTTGCCTTGCAAGCAGCCGATCCAGGACCAAAGGTGGTTGGTTCGAATCCCGGTGTCCCATATGGTCCCCCGTGCCTGCCAGGAGCTATTTCTGAGCAACTCCTGAGCACCGCCGGGTATGACCCAAAAACAAAAAAACAAATAAAGAGAAAGAAAGAAAAAGCTAAAGATCTGGGGGCCGGAGAAATAGCACAACGGTAAGACATTTGCCTTGCATGCAGAAGGATGGTGTTCAAATCCCGGCATCCCATATGGTCCCCTGAGCCTGCTGGGTGCGATTTCTGCCTGTAGAGCCAGGAGTAACCCCCTGAGCGCTGCTGGGTGTTAAACCCCCCCCCCCCAAAAAAAAAGCTAAACATCTATTAGAGACTAAAACTTTTTAGCGTTTTATCTCAAAAATTATAATTAGAACTGAAAAACATGACAAAAATAAATAAGGAAAAGGAAGCTGGAGCAATAATAATTTATAATATAATATAATATAATATAATATAATATAATATAATATAATATAATATAATATAATATAATATAATATAATTAATATAATATAATATAATTAATATAATAATATAGCTGGTAGGCCAACTGCTTTCACTCCGCCAACCTATGCTCAATCTCTTCTTACGGTCCCCCAAGCACTTTCAGGAGTAATTCCTAAGTGCAGAGCCAATAGAAGTCTTGAGAACTGCTGGGCATGTCTAAACCCAACAACAAAAAGAACAATGAAAATATTAAACTCATATTTCTATCAGGTGCTAAAAGTTGCCAAAATAAAGCAATTACTTTCTGCCACACCCAATGATGCAGAAGCAAATTATTTCTTTAATATGAAACTTTCACTATGCTAAAATACCTCTTACGTAGCTGTCATTTTGATTATCAAACTGTTATCTCGCCACAAGAGAAATTTATGTATCAGCTACTTCCTATGTTTTCTTTTCGAGCCTGCAATAATTTTTACCATTATAAATCATACAAAGTTTAAGATATAAAACTAATTACACTTATATGTAAGTTTGCATTTTTTCTGGTCTAATAAAGTATTAACCTCAAAACTAAAAACTTTAAGAGTTCAATCTTCACTATCACTAACCTATCTTGAGAATTTGAACAAATCACAGGATGGTTGAGAGCATCTGAGAAAAGCACCTCAGGACTCAGTTCAGATATATTTAAATAGAAATCTATATTTTAAGAAGATCCTCCAAAGAATTCAGGTCAGAGAAACACTGGTCCAGATCAGTATTTCCCAAAGTAAGAGATACTCCCCCAGATAGCACTGAACAATCTATAAATATTTCCTGTGAGGCACAATGTAGTATTTTTCTTAAAATATAGGTCAATAGACCTAAACAATTTGAGAGGCTTTGGTCTAGATGAACTATAATTTCATGAGATTTTATGAGATTTTCTTTAAACTTTCAAAGGCTTTAACCATTTTGTTAAAATTCAATTATTAAAATTCAATTTTAGACAGATTTCATTTCCTTACTGAAAAATATTATGTATATTGGATCTTGAGTGATAGCACAGCAGTAGGGCATTTGCCTTGCACGTGGCCAGCCCAAGACAGATCTGGGTTAGATTTCAGCATTCCATATGGTCCCCTCAGCCTGCCAAGAGTAACCCAGGAGTGTCACCAGGTATGGCCCAAAAACAGAAAACAACAAAAAAACACCTTTCCAAACAGACAAATCATAAATCCATTTTCCATATACTTCAAGTTATGATCACACTAGAAAATTAAGGCATGAAGATGCATGAATATCCAAGTTAAGAAGATGTTATTACAGGGACTGAAGACAGTACAAAAGTCCTGGGTTTGATACCCCATATGATGGAGTTCTGCCAGAAATGTCCCCAAACAAATGTTGCAATGAATTTGTTTTCCTCTTAGAAAAGGCAGACTTGTACACCAAGAGTCCTAAAGAACATTTTAATTATAAGGAGATATAAGCAATGCACCCCACTTAAGACAACCAGCTATATACATTATTTTTTACTTTTTTTTGATTTCTGGGTGACACTAAGCTCAGGGCTTGCTTATTACTCAATATACTCAGGGATACACCCATCCTAGAAGATTCAGCACATGTGGTGCTGAAGTTCATATCTGGGTTGATCACATGCAAGGCAATGCCCTACACCTTCTGTACATTTAGTTCAACTACAGAAATAGCTGTCCCTAGTACAAAAACACAAAATGTAGCTTACCCTATGGTAGTCTAAACATTATCACCATTATAATACATTATTTATAAAGAGATTTGATGATATTTTCCCATAGTCTCAGGCCAAAGATAGTTCAGCGGGCATGGCACTTCCCTGGCATGGGGCCAACCTGGGGATTCAATCACTGGCATTCCACATGATTCCCCAAGCCCCATCTGGAATTATCACTGAGCATAAAACTAGGAGTAAGCTCCAAACACAATCTGATGAGGACCCAAAACCAAAGTTTGTGGTTTGATTTTATTCTTTCCCATTTTAAGAAAAATGATGTGGAGTGGCTAGTGGTACAGCTCAATGATAAAGCACATGGACTGCTGTATGCTTGGAAACTGGATTAAATCATAGGCACTACCAAAAAATGTAAAAAAAAAAAATTTTTTTTTTAATTTTAACTGTACTCTATTTGAGATTTTAGAGTAGCAAATTCAGGAACACTTCTGACAAATACCTTAATAGTTATTTAAATACCATTCTCAAAAAGAGATTTGTTTTATTTCCATCCAAATCTTGTACGTGCAATAAAATGTTGTATAGAGTAAGCATTTTGCAACATTTTGGGAGGCCAAGAAGCAGTCACTCGAGTTGCACTGTTCAATACAATGTTCACTAGCCGGGGGGCTGATCATTCAAAATGTGAATAGCAGAGCCGTAATACAGTCAGTAGGGCATTAGCCTTGCAAGCAGGAGATAGCACAGCGGCATTTGCCTTGCAAGCAGCCGATCCAGGACCAAAGGTGGTTGGTTCGAATCGCGTGGTCCCCCGTGCCTGCCAGGAGCTATTTCTGAGCAGACAGCCAGGAGTAACCCCTGAGCACCGCCGGGTGTGGCCCAAAAACCAAAAACAAACAAACTTCTGGTTCTAAAATGAATCATCTCATAAAATCTTTTTGAAAGGGGCCGGCGAGGTGGCGCTAGAGGTAAGGTGTCTGCCTTGCAAGCGCTAGCCAAGGAAAGATCTCGACCGCGGTTCGATCCCCTGGTTGTCCCATATGGTCCCCCCAAGCCAAGGGCAATTTCTGAGCGCTTAGCCAGGAGTAACCCCTGAGCATCAAATGGGTGTGGGTCGAAAAACAAAAACAAAAATATCTTTTTGAAGAATTTCCTATCATCTTCCAGAAATAAAGGAAATATTCTACTCTCAAATAATTGCAGTTTGACAATCTATTAAATTTGGCCCCCTAAACACAGTCAGGAGTGGATACTGGCTGCAGAACCAAGGAGGAAACCCAGAATACTGCTAAGTGTGGCCCAAAAACAGACACACAAAAATTAAAAAAAAAATACGCTTGGGGGCCAGAGAGATAGCATGGAGGTAAGGCCTTGCATGCAAAAGGTCAGTGGTTCGAATCCTGGCATCCCATATGGTCCCCTGAGCCTGCCAGGAGTGATTTCTGAGCAGAGAGCCAGGAGTAATCCCTGAGCGCTGCCAGGTATGACCCAAAACAGTAACCAAAAAAAAAACCACTTGGAAAAAAAATATTACACTTGGGGCTAAAGAAATAGCACAGCAGGGTGTTTCCCTTGCACCTGAGCAACCCAGGTTCAATCTCCAGCAACCCATATGGTCCTCAAAGCCTGCCAGGAGTAAAATTTGAGCAGAGCCAAAAGTAACTCTGAGCACTGCCAGGTGTGGCCCAAACGCCTAAATAAATAAATAAATAAATAAATAAATAAATAAATAAATAAATAAACCTAAGACGCTTTATAAAGTATACAAATTCCAAAACAACCAGTTGTCAAAAATATTGATTTAAAATTTTGATATAACTTACTTGGGACAGAGGGCAGAGGTAGGTAGAAAACAAGCACTATGTCACTCTACAGATTATTCCTTTTCATTCCCATGACAATGGGTTGCTTTGATAATCAACATGTATACAATGTATTTTGTCTGATTTTAAATTGTCTTGGACTACTAAGACTTTTAAACATTTAATCTTATAAAAGCTTATCTAATATTTCAGATTTGACACTGTATCACACTATAAACATCAAGAAAATTAGGTCAATGAGATCAAATGCAAGGCTCACTTGAAGAGCAACTCCATATGCAACTGATTGTTTCTTGAGGCACCTCAATAGGTAAGTACATGCTGCAATAAGTATACCAATGTGTATATATCACTGACAATTTCTTATCCAAAAGTCTTTTAAGCTGTGTACTTTATCTAAATATTTATCAGCTGGAAGCCTCATCTGAGGACAATAAGTAACTTTAGTCTTAGTTTTACAGAACAAACAGATACATTTCTTTTTTTTTTTTTTTTTTGGGGGGGGGATGTTCTGGACCACATCCAACCGTGTTCACAAGGTGTACTACTATCTCTGTGCTCAGGTATAACTCCAGCAATGTTCAAGTGACCATATGTGATGTAAGGCATAAATCAGAACTACATGCCAGCAAGATAAGTAGTGCCTTACCACTCTATATCGCTCCTGGCCTACACTTAAAGTAACTTTAAATCAGCATTAACAATACCAAAACCTAACAGCATTAGCAATGGGAAAAAGAAATAGATGAATAAAAGTAATTCCTTTTCCACAGTTTAAACTAGAAAAAAATACAAAATCTGATGTTTCATTAGTTATTTTGAAATAGTTATGTAAGTCTCCCTAACCACCAAATCCACCTTTATCCACTGCCTTTATCTCCTATCAGTTTTCCTTCCCAAATGCATTCAAAATTTGGAATAGACTCTCTGCTCTCCAATTTAATGTTTACTTACCTTTTCTTTCTTTTTCAAACACTTGGATTTACCAGAGACATATTATATAAAAAAAAAAAAAAGTAAAGGGCAGGAGCAATAGCATAGTTTGTAGGACGTTTGCTTTGCACATTGCCGACCTGGGAGCAACCCGGGTTCGATCCCTGGCAACCCATATGGTCCTCCAGCCTGCCAGGTATGATTTCTGAGCACAGAGCCAGGAATAACCTAAGTGTCACTGGATATGTCCATCCAAAAAAAAAAAAAAAAAAAAAAACACAGTCTATTGCTCTGGTAGGCAAACAGAGTCAAATGATTTAACTAAAAGGGTTGTACGAAAGTTTCCTTGTTGTTTAATACATGCCACAGAAATGGCTTTATATAGCTATTTTAAGGCAACTTGTAACATTTAAACACTGAAAAAATGTAATTTGGCCCCTTTATTAACAACTTCATTTTTAAAAGACTCTAAGTAAACTAAATACTGAAACCCAATCAGCCAAGTAATAGCAATATAGACAGGAAATGAAGATATTTATATCTAAGTACTTACCTTGATGCTGTCATAGGACCTCTTCCGTCCTTGTCATATCCCCCACGCCCTCTACCTCCTCCCTGTGACCCGCCATATCCTCTATTATCTTCTCCATACCTACTCACATCACGACGGTCATCTACAAAAAAAGAAAACACCAATCATCTCTGACAAAACCCAATCCTTTATAATAAAGGTTTCCTATAACAAACTTTTTGTTTGTTTTTTGGTTTTTGGGCCACACCCAGCAGCTCTCTGGGGTTACTCCTCGCTGTGCTCAGAAATTGCTCCTGGTAGGCTCGGGGGACCATATAGGAATCCAAGATTCAAACCTGGGTCTGTCCCAGGTCAGCTGCATGCAAGGCAAATGCCCTACCTCTGTGCTATTTCTCCGGCCCCCCATAGCAATCTTCTTTTTTTTTTTTTTTTTTTTGGTTTTTGGTCACACCTGGCAGCGCTCAGGGGCCACTCCTGGCTCTACGATCAGAAATCGCCCCTAGCAGGCTCGGGGGACCATATGGGATGCCAGGATTCGAACCACCGTCCTTCTGCATGTAAGGCAAACATCTTATCTCCATGCTATCTCTCCGGCCCCCCTAGAGCAATCTTAAAATGGCTCTTGAGGTCACACACATATACTGTTCTTTGGAAAATGATGCACATACATAGAACATTTGGAATTAAATGTTCCAAAACTGTCAAATTCCATTCTGCTAGTCAAATAGCAAAATGGGAACCAGAGCGATAACACAGCAGTAAGGCATTTGTCCTGCACATGGCCCATCCAGGACCGACCTTGGTTTGCCTTGTACGCAGACATCCAGGATGGATGGTGGTGATTTCTGAACAGAGGTAGGAGTAACACCTGAGTGCTGCTGGGTGTGGTCCAAAAACAAACAAAACTAGATTTTGAAACTGAGAAATTTTAGTGAATTTATTGAACATAGCTCTACTAAAATTTTACTCATTCATTATTCAATAAATATTATTGAGCAAGAAAGAAACCAAACCCTTTAATAGGTAATGAATGTAACAAAATAAATAAGACATGACATTGAGGCTGGGGTGGGGGAAAAAACTCAAAATATTGGAGCACAAACTTTGCATGTGAGATCCTGGTACAATCCCAGGCACAGCATAGTATCCCAAGTAGTCTATGCTCCACCAAGCATAGTTAAAAAACAAAACAAGGGGGGCCGGGCGGTGGAGCTAGAGGTAAGGTGCCTGCCTTTCCTGCACTAGCCTTGGACGAAATGTGGTTCGATCCCCCGGCGTCCCATATGGTCCCCCAAGCCAGGAGCAACTTCTGAGCGCATAGCCAGGAGTAACCCCTGAGTGTTACCAGGGTGTGGCCCAAAAACCAAAAAAACCATAACAAGAGGCCAGAGAGATAGCATGGAGGTAAGGCATTTGCCTTTCATGCAGGATGGTGGTTCGAATCCCAGCATCCCATATGGTCCCCTGTGCCTGCCAGGGGCAATTTCTGAACATAGAGCCAGGAGTAACCTCTGAGCGTTGCCGGGTGTGACCCAAAACCCAAAAAAAAATAAAAAAAAATAAAATAAAATAAAATAAAATAACAAAATCAAAAGAATATTTGCTCTTAAAAAGTAGAAAAGAGGAACCAGAGTGGTGGAGCAAGTGGCAGAGAATTTGCCTTGCATGGGCTAACATAGGACGAACAGCGGTTTGATCCCCCAGCATCCCATATTGTCTCCCAAACCAGGAGCGATTTCTGGGCGCATAGCCAGGAATAACCCCTGAGTGTCATCGGGTGTGGCCCAAAAACCAAGGGGAAAAAAAAAAAGTAGAAAAGAATGTTTGTCCTTAAAAAATTCTTTTTTTTGGGCCCGGAGAGATAGCACAGCGGCGTTTGCCTTGCAAGCAGCCGATCCAGGACCAAAGGTGGTTGGTTCGAATCCCGGTGTCCCATATGGTCCCCCGTGCCTGCCAGGAGCTATTTCTGAGCAGACAGCCAGGAGTGACCCCTGAACACTGCCGGGTATGACCCCAAAACAAAAACAAAAAATTCTTTTTTATGGCAAATAAGAAAGAAAAATATATTACTACCAGGGCCCGGAGAGATAGCACAGCGGCGTTTGCCTTGCAAGCAGCCGATCCAGGACCAAAGGTGGTTGGTTCAAATCCCGGTGTCCCATATGGTCCCCCGTGCCTACCAGGAGCAATTTCTGAGCAGACAGCCAGGAGTAACCCCTGAGCACCGCCGGGTGTGGCCCAAAAACCAAAAAAAAAAATATTACTACCAATAGAATGCACAAAGTGCTATGGGAACAATAGTGAAGTCTCATCAATGTTAAGATAAGGTAAACATGAATAAACTTCAACATAGGATTCGTACAAAAATCTCTAACTACAAAAACCTGACAGTGACAACATGATTGTGAAGAACTTTTACTGGGACCACAGAGAAAGACTGGAGTTAGACAACTTAGTATGCCTGGAGCCTATAATTGTCTTATGCTAGGATGCTTCATGGGTAAGGTCTCCCTGTTTTTAAGCCAAAAGCTTTTCCTTTCTATTTTCCCTATATTTTACTGTGCCTATGCACAACAAACAACAAATAAAAAACCCGCCACACACCCATTTTTTTAATTGCATTTTTTTAAATCTCTTATCTTTTAAATTGGGCCTTTTTCTTTTTTGGTTTTTGGGTTACACCTGGCAGCGCTCAGGGGTTCCTCCTGGCTCCACACAGAAATCACTCCTGACAAGCTCAGGGGAACATATGGGATGCCGGGACTCGAACCATCATCCTTCTGCATCTAAGGCAAAGGCCCTACTGCTATGCTATCTCTCCGGCTCCAAGCTCCTGCCCTTTTTCATAGAACCTTGGGACACGGCTTACTTTATTTTACCCTATAATCTGGCATTTTGTTTGTTTGGGGGGGGCCACACCCAGCAATGCTGAGGGGTTACTCCTGGCTATGTACTCAGAAATCTCCCCTTGCTTGGGGGACCATATGGGATGTCGGGGTTCGAACCGCAGTCCACCCTAGGCTTGCGCATGCAAGGCAAACACCCGACCGCCTGCGCCACTGCTCCAGCCCCTATTCCCACATTATTTTATAAATATAACTAAGAATAAAGGATCAAAGAAAAGCTGAATCCAGGGGCCAAGTGGTCTTAGTTATACTGGTGGGGAAATAAATAAGGACATAACTAATATCCAAGCCAAAGTCAATGATAATAGAATCATGGGACCTAAACTTTAAACTTAAAGGGACCTGTTATACTGGCAGGTCAGAGGGCAAAGGGTGGAGGTATAGGATGCACTCTAGGGCATTGGTGGAGAGAGGTTTACACTGATTGTGGGAAGGCCCTGACACATTGTGTATCTCAAATTCAACTATGAAGGATTTTGATCAATATTGCTTCTATTAAAAAAAAAAAGACAAGGGGCCAGAGTGATAGCACAGCGGTAGGACATTTGCCTTGCACACTGCCATCCACGACGGACAGATGGACAGTGATTTGAATCCCAGTGTCCAATATGGTCCTCCAAGCCAGGAGTAACACCTGAGCGTCACTGGGTGTAGCCCCTACCCCCACCCAAAAAATAAGGTAAACATAGGGCCAGCAAGTAGGGCACTTGCCCTACCCAGATATGATCCCTGGCATCCCATATGGTGGCCCATGCCTGCCAGGAGTAACCCCTAAGCACCGCCACATATGGCCCAAGAACCAACGAACAAAAAAAGATGAGGTAAACAGAATCATAATGAATCCAAGTATATCACCACTACCAAATCAACATATTTTCAAATAATCCTTAATTTTGTTTTGCTTTTTAAATTGTCTGTGCCAGGGATCTAACTCAGGATCTCAGATATCCAAGACAAAAACGAAATCCTACAGCCCAGAGAGCACAGTGGGAGAGCGTTTGCCTTGCACCTGGCAACCCAGGACAGACCTGGGTCAAACAAAAAAGAACCTAAATCCTCAGACCTTGATAAGAGTTCATTTAGACAAAAAACTTTTTAGAACAAGAGAATTTGCTCTTGGAGGGATGATTTTTCTTTTGGACCACACAGGTTCTGCTCAGCGGTTATACCTTACTCTGTACTCAGGAATTACTCCTGGTAGTAATGCCAGAGATCAAACACAGGTCAAACAAGATAGTTTTATTGAACAAAACTTAAGATGTGGGGCCAGAGAGATAGCACAGTGATAGGGCATTTGTCTTGCATGCAGATGAATGGTGGTTCGAATCCCAGCATCCCATATGGTCCCCCGAGCCCGCCAGGATCGATTTCTGAGCAGAGAGCCAGGAGTAATCCCTGAGCACTGCCGGCTGTGACCCAAAAAACAAACAAACAAACAAACAAAAAAAAAAAAACAGAAAAAAAAAGCTGTAAGTAGGGGCCGGAGAGATAGCATGGAGGCAAGATGTTTGCCTTGCATGCAGGTCGGTGGTTCAAATCCTGGCATCCCATATGATCCCCTGAGCCTGCCAGGAGTAACCCCTGAGCGCTGCCAGGTGTGACCCAAAAAAAAAAAAATAAATAAAAAAAAAAAAGCTGTAAGCAGGGGAGAAGAAAAGACAGAACTCAAGCTTGAATGAACAAGCAAGCAAAGAGACAGAATGATACAGAATGATGTTCAAGGAAGAATATGGGCTTGAAGGAGCAAGTATAATTTAGACCATTAAAAAATTTCATGTAGGAGCCAAGGAGATCATTCAAAGGGCTAGAGTGTTTTGACCGGCATGCAGAGGTTCCAGAATCAATTCAAAGCATCACCAGGGTGACCCTGGTTAGTACATAGCATTGCTAGGCCAGAACAGTCATTTATCACTAGAAAATGTGTTCCCTAACCCCTAGCACCACTTGGGAAATGCCCTTTCTCACAAAAATATACCTCATATATCACTATATTTTACAGCTGATATATTCTGTGGACTTTTTAATCCATTTAAATAAGCATGGGACTAGAGAGATAATTGAGGATTAATAGGCTTGTCTAATTCACATGTGGCTGACCCTCCCTGGAATACCCTGCCAGTTTATAGGCACCCAACCCAAAAGTAAAATAAACAAAACTCAATATTCCAATTCTATAAGGAGAAAAGAGAAAAAGGAAGTCATATACTTTACCTTGTGTGTGGTGACTGTAATTTTCCCTTTGTGAATGGTAGGACTGTTGGTTTTGATTATAGGACTCATGCTGTTGGTCATAATTTGACGGATCATCATAGGAGCCTTGATGCTGATCATAGCCTGACTGCTGGTTATATGAGTCTTGCTGACCATAGTCTGACTGATCATACGAAGGTGCTCTTCCACCTTGGCTAAAGAGAAATCAAGGATATAAAATTGTATACAAACACCACTAGATGATGACAAGACTAGAGGCATGACCACTTAAACCAGAGGTTCCCTAATTTATTTGGCATATAAATATTTTCAGAAATATTAAATATTTTAAACAAAATTTTTTTTTTTTTTTTTGTGGTTTTTGGGTCACACCCGGCAGTGCTCAGGGGTTATTCCTGGCTCCAGGCTCAGAAATTGCTCCTGGCAGGCACGGGAGGACCATATATGGGACGCCGGGATTCGAACCGATGACCTCCTGCATGAGAGGCAAACGCCTTACCTCCATGCTATCTCTCCGGCCCCTAAACAAAATATTTTAACAAACTATTTTCAGAAATAGTACAAAGTCCCCTGAAAATCTCCCTTCTTTGGGGGAGATTATGGATCACACCCAGCAATGCTGAGGGGTTACTCCTGACTCTGTGCTCAGAAATTAGTCCTGGCAGGGCTTAGGGGGACCATATAGAATGCCTGAACTTAACCCAGGTCAGCGGTGTGTAAGAAAAGCACTTTACCCATTGTACTCCTCTCCGGGCCCTAAATATTTCGGTTTTGGGGGCCACCCCAGCAGTGCTCAGGGGTTCCACTTGGCTCTACGCTCAGAAATCGCTCCTGGCAGGCTCAGGGGACCATATGGGATGCCCAGATTTGAACCACCATCCTTTTGCATGTAAGGCAAATGCCTTTCCTCCATGCTATGTCTCCGGCCCCCGAGTTTCTATAATTTAAAACTGCTATTGGTGGTTTCCCATGCTCATAATGCCAATACCACAGCAATCACTAGTGTCCCCCCTCCTAGCAACTCAATAGTTATCCCACTGTATTGCCTGGAAATCTACCTTCCTTTAATTGAACATAGAGCATCCCTCAGTTGCATCCAACAAAGCATCCATACTGCCAACCCCCATCCTCAAAGTAACCTCACCAACTTTTCTCATACTTTTAATTGATTAAATTTCGACAATATCCTTTGGGGCATAAAGACTGTACCGGTGAGGGACCGGAGAGATAGCATGGAGGTAAAGTGTTTGCCTTGCATGCAAAAGATCGGTGGTTCGAATCCCGGCATCCCATATGGTCCCGAGCCTGCCAGGAGCGATTTCCCAGGTGTGACCGCCCTCCCCCCCAAAAAATGGACCAGTGAAAGGCTCAAAACTGCTTAGTACTAGATTGTCTGCCTTGTAAGAATAATACAAATTCAAACCCTGATTGCTGGTGTCATAAAGGTGCAAAGCATGGTGCTGTCACTTCTGCTGTTCCAGCACAAGTCCACAGCCAAGTGCGTTAAGTACCAGGACAAAAGGGTGCAACCATTAAAAGGCACATGTTAGCAACACAGCCAGGTAGTGGCTAAGCATGGCAGTAACTTAGGCAAGCACCACTACTAAAATGTGACCTAGCTGACCGTGTATGGATGCACAATTAAAGGAGTACAACCTGGGGCTGGAGAGATAGCATGGAAGTAAAGTGTTTGCCTTTCATGCAGAAGGACGATGGTTCGAATCCCGGCATCCCATATGGTCCCGTGTCTGCCAGGAGCGATATCTGAGCACAGAGAGCTAGGAGTAACCCCTGAGCGCTGCCAGGTGACCCAAACCAAAAAAAAAAAAAAAAAAGAGTATAACCTTCAGCCAGCACTGCAACTAAGTGTTGACCCATCAAAATCTGATATATCAGCAATCACCAGAAAGGAACACAACTAAAACATTTTTTTTTTTTTGGTTTTTGGGCCACACCCGGCGGTGCTCTGGGGTTACTCCTGGCTGTCTACTCAGAAATAGCTCCTGGCAGGCACGGGGGACCATATGGGACACCGGGATTCGAAGCAACCACCTTTGGTCCTGGATTGGCTGCTTGCAAGGCAAACGCCGCTGTGCTATCTCTCCGGGCCCTACTAAAACATTTTTAAGCCTCACATCCAGATGTGTTTGGCAAGATATATATCTAACAATTTCTACCTCAATACCTTTACTGCAGTAAAATCAAATTATGGGACCAGAGATCCATAAACAACCTACACTGGAGTCAACCATCATCATGTCCACCAACTCCCTGAGAGCCAGAATTCTGTAAACCCTGACTAGTGCAGAATATAATCCAATCCCCACACATAAAAAAGTTTAATTACCCTGTAAATAAGTAATGCTACCATGTTTGAACATTAAGTTAGGAAATGCAAAATAATCTCAAAAACTATAAAACAGTTAAAAAAAAAAAAAACTACCAAGGACAGGACATTGATAAAGTCCTAGTGCTAGTCTTGCACACAGCCAACCAGCACCACAAAAACCCTACCATGAGTGATCTCTAACCAGAACCAAGAAGCCGTGAGCACTGTTGGGTGTAGCCCAAAAGTAAACAAGTCTTCTGGGCTCAGAAATAGCTTTAAAAGCTGAAGTTCCCTGAGCACGAAGAGAAATAACTACCTGAGTATTGGGCAGGGTATTGCTCCAAAAGCTAATGAAATAAAAATGTTGAGATGTTCTGTAGGCAGGGCGAGTTCTACCCACTTATTCCGGTGTAGTTATTACTACCAATGACTAAGATTCACATATATACTTGGTTTACAATACTGTAATACATAGTTTTGGTACTCAACAGAGGTTATATACTTAATGTTGCAGTGGCCACATGCTTGATTTTAGTGCTCCAGAGATGGCACACTATTGAAGCACATTCAGCAGATATATTGAGTTTAATTTCAGGTATATAGCAGAAGCAAAAAAAAAAAAAGTTTTAATTTTTAAATCAATTGTGTTAATATACAATTAACACAGCATATTTGCAAATAACGCATAAAAAAATAAAAGACCGGGGCGGAGAAAATAAAAGACCGGGGCGGAGAGATAGCATGGAGGTAAGGCGTTTGCCTTTCATGCAGAAGGTCATCGGTTTGAATCCCGGCGTCCCATATGGTCCCCCGTGCCTGCCAGGAGCAATTTCTGAGCATAGTGCCAGGAATAACCCGAGCACTGCCGGGTGTGACCCAAAAACCACACACACACAAAAATAAATATATAAATAAAATAAATAAATAAATAAAAGACCATGTTTTATCTATTTCCATATTCTCCCTAGCCAAAGGGTTGTGAAATCAAAACCTGAGGGCCAGGAATTATGTGTAGTTCAAAGGAAAAAAGCAATCCCTTCCATACTTGAGACTGGATATAATCCCCCACACCATAAAAATGAATCCGGAGAGATAGCACAGTGGCGTTTGCCTTGTAAGCAGCCGATCTAGGACCAAAGGTGGTTGGTTCGAATCCTGGTGTCCCATATGGTCCCCCGTGCCTACCAGGAGCTATTTCTGAGCAGACAGCCAGGAGTAACCCCTGAGCACCGCCGGGTGTGGCCCAAAGACCAAAAAAAAAAACAAAAAAGAATCAACTAAGTTTAAAATATATTTATTTGGGGCCGGCGCTAGAGGTAAGGTGCCTGCCTTGCCTGCGCTAGCTAGCCTAGGACAGACTGCAATTCGATCCCCCGGTGTCCCATATGGTCCCCCAAGCCAGGAGCGATTTCTGAGCACATAGCCAGGAGTAACCCCTGAGCATTACCGGGTGTGGCCCAAAAGTCAAAAAAAAAAATATATATATATATATATATTTACTTATTGAGGGAGAGGAAGTTCTATTGGAACAAGAGCAATAGCCTATCAGGTAGAGAGAGAGCTTGCCTTGCACGTGTCCAACCCAAGTTCAATTCCTAATAGCCCAGATAGTCTCCATTATAACGCCAAGAGTTAATTCCTAACTGCAGAGCCAGGAATAACTCCTGAGCATTGGTGGGTGTGGGCATTCCCTCCCTCAAAAGAGTTCTATAAGGGGCCGGAGTGGTGGCACAGCAATAAGGTGGTTGCCTTGCACGCGGCTGACCTAGGATAGATTGTGATTCGATTCCCCAGCCTGAAGCATCACCTGGTGTGCCCCTCCCCCAAAAAGAGTTCTATAAAAGCTACAAATGTGTTCATGAAACTGGTTTAATACATAAATTGTCACTACTATACAACCCATGCAATCCCAGTACTCGTACTCCTTCCTTACCCTCCTGATGATTCCGTGTTTTGTTGTCCCTGGTTATTGTAAGACTGTTGGCCATATGAGCTCTGTTTTTGATTCTCATAGCCACCATAGGACTGTGAATAACCTAAACATTGGATGGATATAGCATTAGTAAGGATCCCAATTATTTTAATTTTTAAACCAGCAAATATAAGGAAATAGTCCAACCTGATTGGTTTTGTCCATAACTAGAATAGCTACCATAGTTCTGTCCATATGAAGAATCAGCTGCTTGCCCATAGCCAGGATAGCTCTGAAATTTATGTAAAAACACATTTCATCAACTTAAAAAAATGACAATTTAATAACACAAAGATAAAAGTATTTAAGAACACAATCGATATTTTAACCTACTTGTGATGCTTGTCCATAACCTTGGTTGCCTTGATTTCCATAGGAATAACTGCAAAAGAAAAAAACTACTTGAAAGAAATATTTAATATTTCTTCAAAGAAACCAATCTTCATTTTCAACTTTAAAATCAAATACAAGCTTCTTCTCTAAGTAATTGTCAAAATGTCTCTTTTTAGGCCCGGAATGATAGCACAGCGGTGTTTGCCTTGCAAGCAGCCAATCCAGGACCAAAGGTGGTTGGTTCGAATCCCGGTGTCCCATATGGTCCCCCGTGCCTGCCAGGAGCTATTTCTGAGCAGACAGCCAGAGTAACCCCTGAGCATCGCCGGGTGTGGCCCAAAAACCAAAAAAAAAAAAAATGTCTCTTTTTAAAGAGTAGAAACTGAAAAATAACCAATCATATAACATCATCATTTCTGAAGACAAAAATGTCATTCCGAGACCTCCTGTTTATTTTGACAATCTCCCACAGATAGCTTCAAAGCTAAAAAAGCCCAAAAATTATCCTTGGGGAAGAGCAAGGTGTGTAGGTATATCCTTGAGAAAGGGAATATAGCAAGAAGAGGGCAAATGAGGTTAACTATATGAGACCCCATATTTGAAGCAGAAAAATGATGGGTTTTTATTTTTTTGTTTGGTTTTGGTTTTGGTTTTTGGGTCACACCCAACAGCGCTCAGTGGTTACTCCTGGTTCTACACTCAGAAATCGCCCCTGGCAGGCTCGGGGGACCATATGGGATACTGGAATTCAAACCACTGACCTTCTGCATGCAAGTCAAATGCCTTACCTCCATGCTCTCTCTCCAGCCCCTGGGTTTTTTTTTTTTTTTTTGGTTTTTGGGCCACACACGGCAGTGCTCAGGGGTTACTCCTGGCTGTCTGCTCAGAAATAGCTCCTGGCAGGCACAGGGGACCATATGGGACATTGGGATTCGAACCAACAACCTTTGGTCCTGGATCGGCTGCTTGCAAGGCAAATGCCGCTGTGCTATCTCTCCGGGCCCTGGGTTTTTAATTTTTAAGTTAGCACTTTAATCAACTTCAGGTTAGTACTTATTTTTTACTTTATCTTAGATTTGTCTAACTTTCTAGAAAAGGCATGTGACACTAAAAGGCCAAATTTTTTCATTGTTGTGAGGACCACTCCCAGCAGTGTTCAAGGTGCTAGTGGGGGAGGGGAGACTATAGAGGCATGTTGTGCTAGGAATACCTCCTAGGACCTTCAAAATGCAAGGCATGTGCTTTATAAGCCATTATAATTCCACAATAATCAGAAGTATGTATTATCTTCAGAATAGTACCACAGAACAAAATTATATCACTAGTATCTTA
This sequence comes from Suncus etruscus, assembly GCF_024139225.1. Classification (NCBI taxonomy): domain Eukaryota; kingdom Metazoa; phylum Chordata; class Mammalia; order Eulipotyphla; family Soricidae; genus Suncus; species Suncus etruscus. Next base: position 168,907,766 of record NC_064848.1, on the reverse strand, counting down.
GCAGAGCCCAGAAAATAAGTTGGCTGATTCAATGAAAATATAAGGGGCCAGAGAGATAAGCACAGCTGTAGAACGTTTGCCTTGTATGCAGCTGACCCAGAATGGATCCAGGTTCAATCCTCAGCACCCTATATGGTCCTCCAAGCATGCCAGGAGCGATTTCTGAGTGCAGAGCCAAGAGTAACCCCTGAGCACCGCCGGGTGTGGCCCAAAAAACAAAAAAAAGTTCAAGTGATAACACTACATACTTCCCATGTGTAAAGTCTGGGTTTGATGGCCAGTACATAATCCAGTCCACATCCAGTACAGTCGGATGTGGCCCCACAACAACATCAATAATTTTAGAATTTAAAGTTGTGAAGTATTGTTTTCTGGGCCTTCCACGCAATACTCGGGGGGCCATAGGTGACTCCCAACAATTCTCAGTCCTCAGCTCTGCTGTTAAACCTGCCACTTCAGTGCTTGAACCTGGTGATGTGGTCCCAAGAACTGCTGGAAGCTACCAGGGCTCTCTACTCAATGGTATTAGTGAGCTACACAGGGGAACATGGATCAAGCTGAGACTTCTAAGTATAAACCAGTTGTTTCAACTATTTCCATAGCCCCTAAAATATTTCCTAACTTCATAAAATATATTTAATTGAATTTGCTACATGCTTACTAACCCATGAAAAGAAAAAATAGCCCATTTTGTTTTTATGAAGCTGATAGCAGTGCCAGAGACTGTATTCCTCAATGGTGAACCCACGGCACGCGTGCCACTTGCAGTTGGGCACTCGGGAAGGGGTCCACAATTAAGATATGTGGCACGGCGGCGTGCCAATGCCTGCTTTGCAGCTCACCTGGCAACAGGGTCAGACTGGCCATTGGGAGGACTGGGCATTGTGTGGCAGTTTGGGCATTCAGGCTCAGAAAGGTTAGCCATCACTGGTATAGATTATACAAGGATTGGCAACCTTTAAGACATAAGAACTTGGACTCCTTTCCAAAGGGAAAAAAAAAAACCTGGGAGCTGCAAAACCATGGAGACATTTTAAAAAAATATAGCACTGTATACATTGTTTCTTATCTTAATGTTATATACAGGTTCCTGCAGTTAGCAGTCTATCTGAAAGAATAAAAGAACTTTTTCACTTAACAATGTAAAACATGTATTTGTGCAAATTAATAGCCAATTAAAATATTTAAGTGATACCGCTCCCCGGCACCCTGCTATCAAAAGCTGCAAAAGAGCCGCACAAGGGTTGCCAATCCCTTGTATAGAAGATAACATCTTTGCTCCATGCACCTAGCTTGGGGGAGCACTGGGTGTGGGAAGGCTCCAGGGCCAGGGAAGGTGGCAGCTGCAGCTCTGGGACAAGCAGGAGGAGCCCAAGGAGCACTGTGAAATGGGGCCGGTTCCTAAGAGAGCAGGGAGGACACTACTTATTACAGCTGCTTAGAAGCACCATCCAAAGCTCAGGTAATCCAGGCACTATGGAAACTTTATTGCAGAAAACACATCTGGTATACAACAGTAGAAAGAGCTGAGAGTAATAGACATGTCTTCTGAATCCCCCCCCACCGCCCAAAAAAAAAGATTTTACTTTGCAAGTAGCTAGCTAACCCCAATTTGAATCTCTGCTTCTCTGAGCTTCCACCAGGAATCAACTCATGAGCAAAGAGAGCCAGGAATAGCCTGTGAGCACAGGTAGGCAGAAAGGGGAGGGGAGAGAAAAGAACAGGAAGGGAGGGGAGAGTAAAGGAGAAGGGAGCAGGGTGAAATTCCGGAAAAGAGCGGTTACTGCATGTATATATTCACATAAAAACAATTCTTTTCTTTTTTTTGTTTTGTTTTGGTTTCTGGGCCACACCCGGCGGTGCTCAGGGGTTACTCCTGGCTGTCTGCTCAGAAACAGCTCCTGGCAGGCACGAGGGACCATATGGGACACCGGGACTTGAACCAACCACCTTTGGTCCTGGATCGGCTGCAAAAACCGCTGCGCTATCTCTCCGGGCCCCACATAAAAACAATTCATTTGAGGACAGGAGTTTTAAAAAGTTAAATTTTGAAAAAAAAAAAAAAAAAGAAAAAAGTTAAATTCTGATGAAAAAAATGTAGTATATACACATTTATTCTCAATAATGCATTACCTGGAACTTATGCTGAGAAAAACACATTAGCATGTTATATACAAACAAAAAATAAAATGCCTTTTTGTATCTGTTTCTAATTCAATTGCTTAAACCCTCTTAACAATTGTTTCTTTTAAAGAAATCTGCAATACTTATGGGATTTGTTTTAATTTAATCTCTAGGGAGAATCTACACTTACATATTCAAATAATCTTTTTTTATAGAAGCATTTTACAGTACATATGTACACAGGCTGACTCTACTCCTCTGTGACAAGTTAAATATTAACTCTTCTCTCAAAACACCTAAATATAAAATCTCAAAAGGAAAGCCTTTATTAGTCATTTTTCTTCAGTTCTACTTTGATTGCATTATCCAGATATACAAATACTTTACCTTTGCTGCTCGCCCCCAGACTGTCCGTAACTTCCAGAATCTAAAACACATAAAAAGAATTTTAAATTCTATTTAAATGTTGCTCCCTCAAAGTCAGACTTTAGCTTTTAAAGATGAAATGTGAGATCATTAAAAACAACTACAGAGGGGCCGAAGAGAAAGCATGGAGGTAAGGCAAGTTTTGCCTTTCATGCAGAAGGTCATTGGTTCAAATTCTGGCATCCCATATGGTCCACCGAGCCTGCCAGGAGAAATTTCTGAGTACACGTGGAGCCAGGAGTGACCCCTGAGTACTGCTGAGTGTGACCCAAAAACAAACAAACAAAAAAAAACTACAGAAAGAAAAAAAAGCCAGGATGGAATGATAGCACAGTGGTAGGGCATTTGCCCTACACGCAACCCCAACAGACCTTGGTTTGATTCCCGCAACCCATATTGTCCCCTGAGCCTGCCAGCGGTGACTTCTGAGCACAGAGCCACGAGTAACCCGAGCGCCGCCGAGTGTGACCCAAAACCAAAACCAAAAAAAAAGAAAAAGAAAAACAAGCCACAAATACTGTGCAGGGAGAAAAATACTAATACTAAATTACTATTTTGAGTAGTAGCTTTGAAAACTCTCCTCCAAAAATAAAAGAGCAATAAAATCGTAAAAACCATCCTTTCACCAAAAACTCAATACTCAACCTGTTCTTCATATGGGACCAGAGAGGTAGTACAGTAGTAAAGACTTTTCTCATACCTAGCCAACCCAGTTCCTTAACACTCCATTTGGTCCCTGATCCCTGCCATGAGGAATACCTGACTGCAGAGCCAGGAATAAGACCTGGCCACCAGTGGGTATGCCACAAAGGCCAAAAACCAAAGAAAACAAAAAAATAATAAAGAAAGCCAGAGAGACGGGTATGGCATTTGCTTTGCACATGACAGACCAGGTTCAATCCCAACATTACAAATTGTGCCCTAAGCACTATCAGAAAATGATTGCTGAGTGCAGCAAGGCGTAAACCCTGAGCATTGAGGTGTGACCAAAAAGAAAAAAAAAAAAAACCTAAGCAGGATCAAAAAGAAGGACTAGGCCGGAGCATATAGCACAGTGGTAAGATGTTTGCTTTGCACACAGCCAACAGGGACAGAGACTAGGGTCCCCCATATCCCCCAAGTCTACGAGGAGCAATTTCTAAGCTCAGAGCCAGGAGTAACCGCTGAGCACTGTGGGGTGTGGTCCAAAAAAAAAAAAAAAGGAGGACTATATGCAGAAGATTGCGAGGAATTGTTATGAAACAGCTTCTGTCCTCCCTGATGGTATGGGATATTTCTTTTCCTTCTGGAAACCGTGGGATAACCAAACCTCAACCCAACACCCAAAGAACCTCTCATTACACCCCAGGATTACATTTATTTGTGTATCTTTTCGTTTTGGGGCCACACCCAGGAAAGCTTATGGTTTATTCCTGAATCTGTGTTCAGGTATTACTCCATGACAGTGTAGGGGACAATATGTGGAGCCTGGGATCAAACCTAGGTACAACAGCCTTACCCACTGCACAAGAAGCTTTACTCGCATATCTTTGCCAACCAAACATATACATCATTTCAAAGTACTAGACTGCTTTAGATGTCCAGAGACTTGATAAAAAGAAGTTTGTGAATGAATGAATGAATGAATGAATGAATAAATAAATAAATAAATAAATAAATAAATAAATAAATAAATAGAAGTTTGTGGCTGAGGAGATGGCCCAGCAGTAATGCACATGTCCTTCGTGCATGGAACTGGGAACTTTAAAAGTTTTTTTAAGGTGCTCGCTTCGGCAGCACATATACTAAAATTGGAACGATACAGAGAAGATTAGCATGGCCCCTGCGCAAGGATGACATGCAAATTTGTGAAGCGTTCCATATTTTCAATCTGGGGACTTGAGGGACAAAGTAATTGTACATGAATTCTGTTTTATTTATCTTAATGTTCTTTGGCCGAAAGTTCAAAGTTAAGATAAAGATATCAGCAAGGGGACTTCTTCTGAGAATTATGTTATGGGTGATTGTCCTTCCACTGTAACTTTACCTTGTCCTCTTTCTTTGCATCTTTGTTCTCATAATTCAAAATAAAACAATAAAAAAAAAAAGTTTTTTTAAGGCAAGTTAGTGTAAAATGTCACACTTTATCAAGTTTCATAGTCTTGGTCAACTAATACATCAACTAGCAATATCTACTTCTAGTTTCCTTTTTAGCAATAAAATCGAGTGGAGCTAAAAATGCATTTCTGTACTATTCCTTATTATTTATGATTTTTTTATTCCCCTTTGGCAAGTATTTATCCATGTGTAAATGACCCTTCCTACTTGGAACTATTTTCAAGATGTTCAATGACTTTTGAAAAGATTATTTTTATTATTTTTTTATTCATATCATCACTGCATGGCCTGCTATTAATTACAGAGCAAACCTAGGTTTAAAAAAATCCAAAGGGCAGAGCTAGAGCACAGCGAGTAGAACACATTTGCCCTGCATGTGGCAGACCTGAGTTCGATCTCCAGCATTGCACCTGGCCCCACAAGCATGCCTAGAGTAATTTCTAAGTGCAGAGCCAGGAGTAACCCCTGAGAATAGCCAGGGGTGGCGCCCCTGAAAAAAATAATGTACACACATGGGACTGGAAAGATAGTAAAGCGATTAGGGCTCTTGCCTCATGGACAGCCTGGGTTCAATTCCCAGCATCCCACTGATAGGAGTGATTTTTGAGTACGGAATCACAGGAATTTTGAGGTATGGCCCAAAAACCAAAAACAGTCCACACTCAGATAAGGCACTGGCCCCTCTATTCTTTTTTTTTTTTGAAGGATGTGGGGGTGGGTCACATCCAGTTGTGCTCAGGAGTTAATCCAGATAGGGTTTGGGGGACCATGAAATGCTGAGAATCAAACCTAGGTCAACCACAAGCAAGACAAGCATCCTACCCACTATATCTCTCTAGACCTTCTACTGCATTTTTATGTGCATTGTTGACAAAGTTCAAAAATATTTTCAACCACCACTAGATACAAGAACAGTAATACTCTGGGACCAGAGAGGCAGTAGCACAATGGACTGAGAATGTGTTCTCCATGTAAGAGACTATGCAAAGTTCAATGATCAGTATCACATGGTTGAATTACCAGAACTGCCAGAAGCAGCTTTTGAGCACTGCTTGTGTGGCCCATCAAAATCGATAAGGAAAGGAATTTAGGGACCAAAGTGATAGAATAGCAGGGAGAGTCTTGCACACAATTGACCCGGGTTCGATCCCCAGCATCCCATATGCTCCCCAGAGTCTGACAGAAGTAATATCTGAGCACAGAGCCAGTGCTGGGTGTGGCCCAAAAACCAATAATAATAATAACAACAACAAAAGAACAATGGTCTTTGATAAAAAATAAATAAAATTGAGGCCAGAGCAAGGTGTTTGCCTCAAACATCAATCAGAATTCATTCAATCTCCAGAACCCCATGTGGGGGCGGCGTTTGCCTTGCAAACAGCCGATCTCGAACCTAAGGTGGTTGGTTCGAATCCCGGTGTCCCCATATTGTCCCCCGTGCCTGCCAGGAGCTATTTCTGAGCAGATAGCCAGGAGTAACCCCTGAGTACTGCCAGTGTGGCCCAAAAACCAAAAAAAAAAAAAAAAAAAAAAAAGAACCCCATGTGGTCCAGAGCCCTGCCAGGACTGACTGATCCCCTAAGTGTGGCCAGGTTGTATACCCACTAGTAACATGTTAGGCCAGAGTGCAACAGGTAAAGCCTTTAATTTAAACAAAGACAACCCATGACACTGAATGATTCCCTGAGCCCCTCCAGGAGGGATGCCTGAGCACAGCCAGTTGGGTGTGGTCCCCCCCAAAAAATAATCATGATCTCTTATAGATTTTTGGTCACTTAAATACTTGATATTCTCAATGTTTTTAGTGCAAAGAATTGAACCTAGCAAGCACTCGGGGCCGGTGAGGTGGTGCTAGAGGACCGTGGATTGATTCGCCGGTGTCCCATATGGTCCCCCCAAGCCAGGGGCGATTTCTGAGCGCTGAGCATCAAACGGGTGTGCCCAAAAAAAAAAAAGGAAGAAGAAAGCAAGCACTCTACCACTAACTTACATCCAAAGACCCTTGGGCTAATTCTGATGCCACTAGATTCTGATGTCACTATATCTGATGTCACTAGATTTTTTGAACTATTATATGTGCTGCTAAAGTAACCACTATATTCTAAACTCATCTTTTGCAAGCCTTGATATCCCCCACCCTCCCCGAGATTCCTTGCCACCAGAGGTAGGCAGGAGGTGGGGGAGGGAAAACTGGAGACATTGGTGTCAGGAAATGTGGGGGGGGGGGGTGAAGGGCCCTATACAATGTAAGACTGAAAATCATGAACAACTTTGAGACCACAGTGTTTAAATAAAAGGAAAAAATTCTGTCATTTGGGGCTGGAGAGATAGCATGGAGATAGGGCGTTTGCCTTGCATGCAGATGGTGGGTGGTTCGAATCCCAGCATCCCATATGATCCCCTGTGCCTGCCGGGGCGATTTCTGAGGGTAGAGCCAGGAGTGACCCCTGAGTGTGGCTGGGTGTGACCAAAAAAAAAAAAAAATTTCTGTCTTTACATGTGTTTAAAAGCATTTATTTTCACACAAAGTATTTAAAACATAACTGATAATTGTTTTGGTGGTTTTAAGTAGTAATGAGCAAAATCAACTCGCACTAAACCTGGACATTAAAAATCTTGAATTTCCGGGGCTGGAACAATGGCACAGCAGTAGGGCGTTTGCTTTGCATGCGGCGGACACGGGAGTCTACCAGGAGCGGATTTCTGAGCACAGAGCCTGAAGTAACCCCTGAGCGCTGCCAGGTGTGGCTCAAAAACCAAAATAAATAAATAAATAAAATCTTAAATTTCACAAACAGTAAACAACTAAAATAATATTTTCTACCAAAGCTATTCAGTCCTATAAGCCACTGTATTATACTAAAATGTATATTCAATATTGAGATGGGTCATAACTTTCATATTCTTAGGGAATGCTTCTGAGGCTACTCCTAGCAGAGCTACAGAAACCATGTGGGAAAAGCAAATGCATGCCAGTCCTTGAGGCACCAGGACCATTAAAAATACAAGGGGTGTTTTCTGTTTTGAGTCCCATTTAAGAATTTTCAAAGGTACTACCAGTTCATCACTAGCGGTAGATCAAGATATGGGCTCAAACCTGGGCCAGACGCAAAGCATATGCCCTAGTCCTTAGTCGTCTGAAAGCACTCCCCAGGTCCCACAGGCCTTACATTTTTTTATTGTGATTTGTCTGGGGGCCACACTTGGCAGTGCTCAGGGGTGACTCTTGGCTATGCATTCAGGAGTTGGCCTGGTGGGGCTCACAGGACCATTTAGGATGCCTGGGATCCAATCCACATACAAGGTATATGCCCTGCCTGTAGTACTATCACTCTGGCCTTAGGCCTTAATGTTTAAGTACTGTCCTCATGAAAACTTGACTAATCTCAAGGGAAGAAGTTTAATGCATTGATTTTTAATCACAGACCAATTCCGCATCTGTTAACATCTTGTTACATCTATGTACTTCCAGGGCTTAACCAGACTTTTAACCCAAATCTCACACTAGGCCAAAGATCCTGCACCATCTCCTTTGAGCTAAGAAATTCTTTTTTTTTTTTTTTTTTTTTTTTTTTTTGAATTTTGGGTCACACCCGGTGGTGCTCAGGGGTTACTCCTGGCTGTCTGCTCAGAAATAGCTCCTGGCAGGCACGGGGGACCATATGGGACGCCGGGATTCGAACCAACCACCCTTGGTGCTGGATTGGCTGCTTGCAAGGCAAACGCCGCTGTGCTATCTCTCCAGGCCCTGAGCTAAGAAATTCTACTTTGGGAAAGGATTACACATAAAGTGTATTTGAGGGGAAAAAAAAAAAAATTCTAGGCGATGCCTACCCTCAGACCACTAAAAACAACTAGACCCAGGACTGATATTCTGGTTTATGGTCACCGTTAATCTAAGGAAACGCGGATCATTCTCGCGTGGCTGCTCCCTATTCTCGTCGATGTATGGCCTTCCTTGACTCCTGCTGCTGCATCTCGCTTCTAACACAGTGGAGAGAGAGGAAAAGAAACGAAATGAAAGACGCTTGATGTAGCGGGGCTCGAGAAGTAGTATAGCAAGGAGGGCACTTGCATTGCACGCGCGTGGCCAATCTGGGTTCGATCCCCCATGTCCCTTAGCATCCCCTGAGCCCTGCCAGGGATTTAGAGGGAAAAAAAAGGAGAGACCACCAAGCCAAAAAACCCCAACTCTTCATGCAGATCTCAGTCCGCTTTTGCACCTAAAAAGTGCTACCCACCCCCCTTCTCAAGTGGCTCTGAGTAAGCTCCGCAGGGTGAATGAAATGCAAGAGGCGATGCAACAAAAGAGGGCCTAGAGGAGCTGCAGAATGCAAGAAAAGCAAGCAGGCAGGCAGGTTCGGAGGCCGGTCGCCCCAGACCGATGATGCATCGATCGCCCTTGCAGCCCAGCGGACCCCTTAACTGAAAAGGGGGGAAAAGAAGGAGCCCAGCCTCATTGTACTGGTGCAATGGCTTGCAAGCCCCCAGGACCCCCCCCGTAATAACCCGGGCGGGGAGACAAGCTCGCTTGACAAAGCCTGGGGCGGAAGGAAGTCGGGGGGGGGGGGACGAGCAAAGACCCCCCCCCAAAAAAAAGAAGCTCCAGCCGGGTTGATGAAGGCAGTCGAGGGGACGGACGGACGGACGGGCGGACGGACGTGGCCGTGGAGGCGGAATCGGGCCTCGCGATCGAGGCCTGGACCTACCTGCGGAGGAAGGGGCTGCGGGGGAAACTGAGGAACGAGGCGAAAGCGCGCTTCTCTCCCTCCCTCCCTCTCTCCCCGGCGCTCCCCCGCGCGAGCGATGGCGCAGCCGGCTCCCCGCCCCGCCGCCGACCCGGCCGCTCCGGCCCTTCTCCCCTAGCGCGCCGGGGCAGCCCGAAGCGTGCGTCCCTCGGGTCCAACATGGCGGCGGCCGCCCCCCCCCCGCCTCCCTCAGGGCCCGCCGGACCCAGGCTCCGCTTGCCCTCAGGGGCCCGCCAGTGGGCGGGAAAACGGGCCCGTCCCGCCGAGCACCCACACACAAGCCCATTCTCTCCTCGCTGCGGCCGCGGAGCGCCGCACACACCACCTACCCGACATGACTAACGGCCGCGGCGCGGAGCTTCGCCCCCACGGCCCGCTCGCAACAAGGAAGCAGCCCAGCGGACGGACGGACGGACCCACAGCGCGGCGCGGCGGCCGGAGCTCGACTGAGACGCGGCGCGGCGCGGCGCGGCGAGCGAGCACAGCGCGACTGCGGCGCCGCGGCAGCCAATCAGCGCGCAGGGGGCGGTACCACGGTGCGCGCGCGCCGGAAGGGGTGGTGCTGCGAGCTCGCCGGCGTCCCCCGCTGGAGAGATTCGCGCGGCGCTCTCCGTTTCCCCCCCCCTCTCTCGAGCCGTACCATTATTGGGAGGGAACGCTGAAGTCAGAGTGTACCAAGGTGCGGGGAGGGATAGGGGTGTGAAGGGACGGCGGCTTGGAAGGGCTTCTCGTACCGCTCACTCCCGAGCGACGCTTTTGAGGTCTTTCAGTTTCTGGATAGAAGTTTAGGGGAGAAAGCGCGAGAAAAGGGATTCTGAGCCTTCTTTCAACGCGGACTTAGTAAAGGCTTGTGTTTCTCCCCCCTCTCACAAACTTGCTAATGGTATGTCCCACGGCGCCTCCTCCCCCCCCTTCCCCTCCTGGGGTTTACTGCTGAACGCTGGAGCCACCTGAGGGCGTTCTGGATTGCTCGGGCTCTGAGGGAGAGAAACAAGTCTCCCTCCACCATGACCTGCTCCCGGCCTGGAATGCACCGAGTCGAGATTGGAAAAATGAATTAAGAAATGAAATAAATGGGGCCGGAGAGATAGCATGGAGGTGGGGCGTTTGCCTTGCTTGCAGGAGGACGGTGGTTGGAATCCCGGCATCCCCATATGGTCCCTCGAGCGAGCCTGCCTGCCAGGAGTGATTTCTGGGCATGGAGCCAGGTGGAACCCCTGAGCGCCGCCGGATGTGACCCCCCCCAAAAAAAAAACCTAATTAATTATATAATAAATATTAAATACAATAAAAATAAAATAGATGAGTCGAATCCCAGAATCAGGAGGAGCCTAAAGTAATCGAACTCCCAGGGCAGCAGCCCCTGAGCAGGCGAGGGGAAAGACCTGCTGGGGCGCTACTGGGGTGCTGTCGTTTAAGCGCTGCCCTAGGCGCTGAGCCTCCTTGTGGGTCTTCTTACATCATCTCAATTGATTCTCAGAACACACTGATGAAATATCACACACACACACACACACACACACACCTCTTGACATCATCTCAATTGATTCTCAGAACACACTGATGAAATAACACACACACACACACACACCTCTCTTGACATCTCAATTGATTCTCAGAACACACTGATGAAATATCACACACACATACACACACAAACACACATACACACCTCTCTTGACAGGCTCTAGTAAATTTGCCATCGCATAATTCGAACCCTCATACCAGATGGGCCTTGTGGGTTTCCCTCACCCTTTCACACACACACACACACACACACACACACACACACACACACACACACACACACACACACACACACCCCTCTCTCTTGACAGGCTCTAGTAAATTTGCTCTTGTAAATGCCATCGAATAATTCGAACCCTCATAACCAGATGGGCCTTGTGGGTTTCCCTCACCCTTTCCCGGTTGGTTGGGTTCGGGCCTAGAAGGGAGGGAATTAAGTAAGCTCAGGACACTCGAGGTGTCTCCCCTCCTTTCCGTGGACGATGGGACTTCTGAGCTAAATCTTGAATGCTGGGCGCGAGAGATAGATAGCATAGCGGTAGGGCGTTTGCTTTGCACCTGGCTAACTCAGGACAGGCAGTGGTTCAATCCCCAGCATCCCATATAGCCCCCCCCCCCCAAGCCTGCCAAAGCACCTCATACTGGTCCTCTAACCCCATTCAGGAGTGATCCCTAAGCACAGTCAGGAGTTAGCTCTGACTACCACCTAGGGTCATATAAGAGACAGAGACAAAGAGAGGAGTTAAATCTTTGCGATCTTGTAAACTAGTTGTTTTATCTTGAGGAGGGAGAAACCCTTACCGGAGGGTTTTAGTGGAGAGGTGTAAAAGCTTATTTGCATTTTCAGGCTGCAGGTTAAGTCATGCATGCCTGGACTTGTGGAAGGATGCCAGTATCTTACGGCAATGCAGTGATGATCACTCCTGATCACAGAATCAGAAATAGCCTCTGAGCACTGCCAGACATGGCTCCAAAACAAAACAAGAAAACCACTTTGGTAACCAATGCCATCATTCTGTTGAGGAAGCATCTGGGTTTGGTTGCATCTGTGAAGATGGAGGTACTTGGTTGATGGGGGTAAGAGCTTATTAGAGTGGCAGGAGCTAACAGAGTTAGAGAATTCTGGGTGAACTCTGAATCTCACTTAGGTGGGCAGGTGGTGCTCTCACTATGATAGGAAATGGAACAGAGAAGGTAGCTGGGTTCAGTAAAAGTGGAATAGTAAGTTCAGATGTAATGCCTTCAAGTTTAAAAAAAAGGCATGAAGGGCTGGAGAGATATAGTACAGCGGTAGGACATTTGCCTTGCAAGCAGCCGATCCAGGACGAACAGTGGTTCGAATCCTGGCATCCCATATGGTCCCTCGTGCCTGCTGGAGTGATTTCTGAGCAGAGAGCCAGGAGTAAACCCTGAGTGCTGCCACATGTGGCCCAAAAACCAAAACAAACAACAAAAATAAGGCATGAAATCAGATCTCTCCCTTTATTATCATAGTAATAATTGCCCTCAGATATGTGTGTGTGGGAGGGGGGGGAAGGGAGAGAGAGAGAAAGAGAGAGCCTTCTAGATACATCCAAAGTGAAAGGCAGGGGCCGGAACAGTGTACAAGCTGTAGGTAGGCCTGGGTTTGGTTCCTGGTACAACATGTTCCCTGATCACCACCAGGATTAACCCCAAGTACTAAACCCAGAGTATCTCCAAAGTACCACTAAGTGTGGTACAAAAGCAAAGAAAAAAATATTTCATGACTAACAGTGATTTTTGCCATGCAACACATTTTTGGGGTGGGTTATGGGTTTTTGGGTCACACTCAGCGGCACTCAGGGATTACACTTGGCTCTGTGCTCAGAAATTGCTCCTGGCAGACTTGGGGGACCATATGGAATGCTGGGGATTGAACCCGGGTCCATCCCAGGCCAGCTGTCTGTAAGGCAAACACCCTACCATTTGTCTATCATTCCGGCCCCATGCAACACATTTATTAAGGAAAAGATAAATCAGAAAAGATGAACATACATATGCAAGGGAAGGAAGGGAATTGGGTTCTTGGGGGGTGGGGATTTTTAACTTGCTTTTTGTTTTGTTTTTTTGTTTGTTTGTTTGTTTTATTTTTGTTTGTTTGTTTTTGGGCCACACCTGGTGACGCTCAGGGGTTACTCCTGGCTATGCACTCAGAGTCACTTCTGGCTTGGGGGACCATATGGGACGCTAGGGGGGATCGAACGGCGGTCCATCCTAGATTAGCGCTGGCAAGGCAGACACCTTACCTCTTGCACCACCACGCCGGCCCTTTGTTTTGTTTTCTTAAAATTGGGGTGGAGCAATAGTACAGTATATAGGGTGCTTGCCTTGCATACTCCTGATACAGGTTTGATTCCTGGCATTCTTATGGTCCCCCAAGTCACACCAGGAGTTATTATTGAACACAGAGCCAGGATTCAGGCCTGAACACCATTGGGTGTGGCCAAAAATAAAATATTAAGGGGCCGGAGAGATAGCATGGAGGTAAGGCATTTGCCTCGAATGTAGAAGGTCGGTGGTTCGAATTCCGGCATCCCATATGGTCCCCTGAGCCTGCCAGGAGCGATTTCTAAGCATAGAGCCAGGAGTAACCCCTGAGCAGTGCCGGGTGTGACCCAAAAACCAAAAATAAATAATTAAATAAATAAAATAAAATATTAAGTTGGGAGGGAGCTTGGAAAATAGTGCGTAAGTTAAGGCTCCTGCCTTACCTATAGTTGAGTTCTTGACTCAAACCCCAGTACTGTATTATCCCATGAGCACAAGCAGGAGTGATCCATGAGTAGAGCCAAATGTCAGTCCTGTGCATTCCAGATATGACACTAACGCCTATCATTGTCATGGTAGTCATCCATGCAGTTAGTTGCCACTCTTTGTGGCAAGCTTCATATCAAAGGTGGTCCTCCCTGTCCTCATCTTTATTTTCTTTGGGTATTATTACCATACTGTCTTTTATTTTTCTTATAAATCTCAGATGAATGAGACTATTCTATATCTATCCCTCTCCCTCTGAGTCATTTCACTCAGCATAATCATCTCCATGTCCATCCATGTGTAGGCAAATTTCATGACTTCATTTCTGCTTATAGCTGCATAGTATTTCATTATGTATCTGTAGCGCAGTTTGTTTAGCCACTCATCTGTTGTCAGGCACCTAGGTTGCTTCCAGATTCTGGCTGTTGTAAATAGTGCTTCAATGAACATAGGAGTGCAGAGGGCATTTTTTTTTTTTTTTTTTTGGTTTTTCGGGTCACACCCATTTGATGCTCAGGGGTTACTCCTGGCTAAGCGCTCAGAAATTGCCCCTGGCTTGGAGGACCATATGGGACGCCGGGGGATCAAACTGTGGTCCTGATTCTTGGCTAGCACTTGCAAGGCAGACACCTTACCTCTAGAGCCACCTCGCCGGCCCCAGAGGGCATTTTTGTATTGTGTTTTTGTGCTCCTTGAGTGGTATTGCTGGATCATATGGGAACTCAATTTCCAGGGATTTTTGGTTTTGGTTTATGGGGGGTTGTTTTTTTGGTTTTTGGTTTTGGGGCCATAACCAGCAGTGCTCCTGGCTCTGTGCTTGGAAATTGCTCCTGGCTAGCTCAGAGGACCATATGGGATTCTGGGAATCAAACCGTGGTTTCGTCCTGGGTCAGCCATATGCAAGACAAACACCCTGCCACTGTGCTATCATTCCAGTCCCCCAATTTCCAGTTTTTGAGGAATATCCATATTATTTTCCAGAAAGGCTGGACTAGATGATGTTCCCACCAGCAATAAATGAGAGTCCCTTTCTTCCTGCATCCACCCCAGTACCGGTTGTTTCTGCTTTTTGTGGTGTGTGCCATTCTCTATGGTATGAGATGATACCACATTGTTGTTTTGATTTGTATCTCCCTAATGATTAGTGATATGGAGCATTTTTCATGTGCCTTTTGGCCATCTATGTATTTTTCTTTTAGGAAATATCTGCTTATTTCTTATCCCAGTTTTTGATGGGGGTTAGATATTTTTTTCTTGTTGAGAACTGTCAATACCTTGTATATCTTATATATTAGCCCCTTATAAGGGGCTATATCCATCTTATAAGATGGATATTGGGTAAATAGTTTCTCCCATTCCATGCCATCCATATGTTTGAGTGCAATTACAGTGGCTCTACTATGTGAATTTCAGAGCCATAACCAAATGCGTATGATCTCCCACCTCATTAACCTTTCATTGCAGAAACAACAAAAGCGCATGGAAGGGAAAAAATATTTTTTATTAAAATAAATCAAGTTTCCTTTATTTTTGAGCATTTTCTCTGCAAGAGGGAGGGAATTATTGTTCATTATAGACTGTTTGTGTCACCATTTATCCATTCCATCATTCAGGCAAATATTCTTTATCCAGCTGACATCTGAAATCTACTAGGTATAGGATCCTAGCTGGCCTGGAAAAGAACCAAGTTTCTTCAGAAACTACAGTCTCCTAACATGGTCAACACAAACCTGGGGTTGCAATCAAGAACTGATGCCAGAAAGGGAGGATGCAGAGAGAGTCTGAAAGCTGAAAAGAGCTCCTGGCCTACAGGAAGACTGCATAGGGCTTTAAAGGCTTCCTACAGGAGATAGTTTCAAAACTGAGCTTGGAAGAAAAAATAAACAAACAGATATTACCATGTGAATAATCAGGAACAATGTGTTCCAGGCAGAAAAGGCTTTGTTCGCAAAGACAAGAAGAGAGCAAAGTTCTGGGCATTGGAAGTTATTCTATCTGGCTGTTCTCTGACTCAGGGTGAGTCAGTGTAAGTATCTGGAGTTAAAAAAAAAAAAAAAAAAAAAAAAGTAGGCAAAGGGTTGAAGTGATAGCACAACAGATAGGGTGTTTGCCTTGCACTTGGCCAACCTGGGTTCAATCCCCAGCACTCTATAGAGTCCCCCGAGCTCCAGGAGTGATTTCTGAGTGCAGAGTCAGGAGGAACTCCTAAGTGCCACAGAGTGTTGCAAAAAAAAAAAAAAAAAAAAAAAAAAGGGAAAACCCACATCTCCAAGTGCTTTTTGTTCCTTGCAGAGGAGTTTTAGATAATAAATGAAAAACCTTGGGGAACTTCTACAATAGCCAATAGAAAGTGTGATTTTTTGTTGTTTTTAGTTTGTTTTTGTTGTTGTTTGTTTTTGTTATTTGGGGGGGCTACACCCCGTGATATTCAGGGGTTACTCCTGGCTATGTGCTCAGAAATTGCTTCTGGCTTGGGGGACCATTTGGGATGCTGGGGGGATCTAAGCGCGGTCTATCCTGAGTCAGCTGCATGCAATGCAAATGCCTTACCATTGCTCCAGCCCCTTGTTGTTTTTAGTTTTTTTTTTTTTTTTTTGGTTTTTGGGCCACACCCTGTGAGGCTCAGGGGTTACTCCTGGCTATGCGCTCAGAAGTTGCTCCTGGCTTCTTGGGGGACCATATGGGACGCCGGGGGATCGAACCGCGGTCCGTCCTAGGTTAGCGCAGGCAAGGCAGGCACCTTACCTCCAGCGCCACCGCCCGGCCCCCTTGTTTTTAGTTTTGCTTTGACTTTGGGTCATACTGGCAATACTCAGACTTTATTCCTGACTCTGATCTCAGAAATTACTTCTTTTTTTTGTTTGTTTTTTTCTTTTTTTGGTTTTTGGATCACACCCAGCAGTGCTCAGGGGTTTCTCCTGGCTCTACACTCAGAAGTTGCTCCTGGCAGGCTCGGGGACCATATGGAATGCCAGGATTCGAACCACCGACCTTCATCATGCAAGGCAAATGCCTTACCGCAGAAATTACTTTTTTTTTGTTAGTTTTTAATCATTTTTTTATTTTTTTAATTTTTTATTATCTTTATTTAAACACCGTGATTACAAATATAATTGTAGTTATATGATTACAGTCATGTAAAGAACACCCCCCTTCACCAGTGCAGGATTCCCACCACCAATTTCCCAGATCTACCTACTCCCCACCCCACCCACACCTGTACTCGAGACAGGCTTTCTTTTTCCCTCATTCATTCACATTGTTGTGATAGTTTTCAGTGTAGTTATTTCTCTAACTGCACTTATCACTCTATGTGGTGAGCTTCATGTCATTAGCTGCACCTACATGGGAGGATGGGGGGAAGTAAGTTGGGACTGAGGCAGTAAAATATTAGATGGATATTATGGATATATAGAATATATGCACACAATACTATCAATATGAAAACAAAGAGAAAAAATTTCCATTGACTGTCCCAACATAAACCAGTGCTAGAACATCCTGCCCTCCTCCCAGAGCGCATTCCCATTAGTGTAGGGAGAGATAGGGGGAAAGCCTGTTGACCCCTATCGAATCCACCTAGACCGGTGCCCAGGGAAAGACTGAAGTCTAGGGGAGAAAAACCCTATACCTGGCATGAGCTGGTCTCCAGAATCAAGGAGGAAACCGAAGCCTTTTTTTTTTTTTTTTTTTTTTTTTTGGTTTTTGGGTCACATCCGGTAGCACTCAGGCGTTACTCCTGGCTCTGTGCTTAGAAATCATGGTCAAGAGAGATAGCACATTGGCTTTTGCCTTGCAAGTAGCTGATCTAGGACCAAAGGTGGTTGGTTCGAATCCCCATGTTCCATATGGTCCCCCGTGCCTGCCAGGAGCTATTTCAGAGCAGACAGCCAGGAGTAACCCCTGAGCACCGCCGGGTATGACCCAAAAACAAAAAGAAAAAAAAAAAAAGAGATCACCCGGCAGGCTCGCTCGGGGAACCATATGGGATGCCAGGATTTGAACCACCTAACTTCTATATGCAAGGCAAATGCCTTACCTTCATGTTATCTCTTCACCCCCCCCCTTTTTTTTGGTGGGCTGCATGCAAGGCAAGCACCTTACCAATTTATAATTCTTTATAATTCCATGGGTC
Organism: Suncus etruscus; assembly: GCF_024139225.1. Lineage (NCBI taxonomy): Eukaryota > Metazoa > Chordata > Mammalia > Eulipotyphla > Soricidae > Suncus > Suncus etruscus. The sequence goes on along the minus strand of NC_064848.1, from coordinate 168,889,934 downwards.
CTCGGAAGTCAAGTTCATTTTGCTTGCTTTTGTTTTGGGGCCATACCTGGTGATGCTCAGGGCTTAATCCTGACTCTACACACAAAGCTCAGGTTTTAGGTGACTATATGGGACTATTGGAATCAAACCCAAATTGTTGGATTACTGTTCCTACCCTAATTAGTATTCGTACTCCACCCTAGGGTGTGATCTGGTGATGGGATTACTGGATCCCTCTCTACTTGGTATTCCTTTTCCACCCTAGGGTGTGGTCTGCTTGTTTCGAATAAAAGCTTAGGTTTCAGAAAGGACAAGCTTATTCTTCAGTCTCCCTCCACTAAGCTGCTTTCCTTCTTAGGAGAAGAAGGCTTGTGTGGTGGATTCCTGGTTTGAGTGTTGGAATTCCTGAACCCGTTCTTGCACCCTTTCACTGTGTGGATTATTTCCTGCTTTGACATTTGCTTCCAGACTAGAGGTTTGCTTCCAGAACACTGTCTCACCAGTGTAGTCTTAATTAAATTAATAAGAGTCCTGGGTGGAGCTGGATGAAGGTGGATGGATGGTGAGGCCTTTCAACTAGCCCAGGCACCTTTCCAGCCGGCGGGTCTAAGGGTTCAGGGTAGCAGCGAGGAAATGATCCACAAGCAGTCAGTAGAAGTCCAGAGACATGAAGCTTTATTATAATACTCTAGCCACCATGTGCATATCTTACATGGCTACTAAGTTAGCCTTTTAAGTAGTCTCTGCAGCTGCCTTGCATCAAAACCTCTCTCCATCCATCCATCTCCTCCTTAGGCTTCTTCTGCTGAATCCTCTTTACACCCCTGAGGCAACCCCTTTATTAGCAACCACAGACCCCTCCTAGCCAGGAAAGGGAAGAGTAAGGGTGAAGGGAGATGAGATCTGAGCTAACCTGCAGAAGTATCTCTACCAAACTGCATAGTTTAGTAGTCAGGCTGCAATTCTGGTAAAGAGAGTCTATACATGTATATATTCACATTAAAAAAATTCGTTTGGGGCCAGGCGGTGGCGCTAGAGGTAAGGTGCTTGCCTTGCCTGCGCTAGCCTTGGACGGACCACGGTTCGATCCCCCAGCGTCCCATATGGTCCCCCAAGCCAGGAGCGACTTCTGAGCGCATAGCCAGGAGTAACCCCTGAGCGTCACCGGGTGTGGCCCAAAAACAAAAAAAAAAAATTCATTTGAGGACAGAAAAGAGTTTTGTTTTGTTTTGTTTTTACCATATTGGCTTACATATCTTTCACTACCCATCACCAAATTTGTCCTCCCCCCACCCCACCCCACCCCCATTCCCTTCCTGCAACCCATATCCCCTACCATCATCCCCCGGGCTGCTAGAGTAAATGGTTCCCTCTGTGCAGAAAGGAGTTTTTAAAAGTTAAATTTTGATGAACAAAATGTAGTCTATACACATTTATTCTCAATAATGCATACCTGAAACTTACTGCTTCAAGAAATTATGCTGAGAAAAACACATTAGCATGTTATATAGGATCAAAAAAATAAAACGTCTTTTTCAAGTACCTCCTCCTGAGGCTTCTTCTGCTGAATCCTCTTTACACCCACCCCAGAGGCAACCCCTTTATTAGCAACCACAGACCCCTCCCAGCCAGAAGTTGGGGGAGGAATAACAACCAGATCCTAGTTTTGAAGTCTAGGGCTCCGCTTATGCCAGGTTACCTGCCTGCAAGACAAGTGCCTATATGCATTTCTTTTATTTCCAGCCCCTGGACAGTGTTTTTTGTTTTGTTTTGTTTTGTTTATATTTGTGTCACGCCTTGAAATGCTCAGGGGTTACTCTTGGCTCTGCACTCAAGAATCATTCCTGGGGCCAAAGAAGTAGCTTGGAGGTAGGGCATTTACACATACCTGCCAGGAGCTATTTCTGAGCAGATAGCCAGGAGTAACCCCTGAGCACTGTCTGGTGTGGTCTAAAAAAAAAAAAAAAAAATGGAGCATGGAGCCCCACCATAGGAAAGGAGAAAGGGAGCAGCAAGGGTTAGATCTCCACCTTCCTCTTTGCAACAGAATTGTAACTGATTGATCCAGAGCTCCAGGTTCTACTGGTGATGGGTTCCTAACTCCAGGGGGCCTCCAGTTGTTTCTGGGTGGCTTCTCTAACTTGTTGTGTAGCAGCTTTATAAGAACTTCTAAGGACAGAGCTATTTTCCTTGGGGTGAGAGGAAAAGCCATTAGAGGGAGCCAATTGAGCAAAATCCCAGAGTGCTCCAAACTGGGCTCATCAAGATTACCCAGGCTGCCTTCTTGAGAATGGGCTATAGGGGGCAGAAGAGGAAGAGCTGTCAACCAGAAGGTAGCTAGAATCACATGGCCCTAGAAGTTAAATTATATAATTTAAGACTTGCCTTCCTGATTAGAGGCTGGTTTGTTCTGCAGCTGGGTTGCAAAGATCATCTCTGGTTTCTTTTTTTTCTGGCTTTTTTTGGTTTGTTTTTATTTTTTATTGTGGGATTGGGCCGGTGTGATAAATAGGAGGCAGAGGGCCACTGGCTGCAATTCTCAGCCAACCAGGTCTGAGGATGCAGTGTTACATGAATCCTGCACTGCACAGCTTTAACCAAGACCACACCTGAAAGTGCTCCGACACCTCCCGATATACAGCTGGTGAAGTTCAGAGGGTCATGTGCCAAAAATCAAACCAGGGTTGAGCATCCTAACCCTACACTCTCTCCCTGTCCCCTCTCTCTTTTTCTTTCTTTTTTTTTTTTTTTTTTTTGGTTTTTGGGCCACACCCGGTGATGCTCAGGGGTTACTCCTGGCTGTCTGCTCAGAAATAGCTCCTGGCAGGCATGGGGGACCGTATGGGACACTGGGATTTGAACCAACCACCTTAGGTCCTAGATCAGCTGCTTGCATGGCAAACACCGCTGTGCTATCTCTCCGGGCCCCCCCAACTCTCTTTTTCAAGGGCCACACTACTCCCTGCTCAAGGGCAGATGACTTTTCTTTTTTTTTGGGGGGGGGATCACAACGGCAGCACTCAGGGGTTACTCCTGACTATGCTCAGAAATCGTTCCTGGCAGGTTTCGGGGAACCATATGGGATGTTGGGATTCAAAACACTGTTCTTCTGCATGCAAGGCAAATGCCTCCATGCTATCTCTCAGGCCCAGCAGACTACTTTTTGCTCAATGCTGCAGGGATTGCTCCTGGAAGTACTTGGGGGATCATGCGATTCCAAGGATAAAATCTGAAATCCCAGCAAGGAAATCATACCGTGCAGCCCTTTGAGCTCCCCAATCCATCTCCCCAGCCCATATAGTTCACCAGTGAGCCTTCCATGTCACACATGGTGCCTTGGCACAGGAAGCACTTGAAAAGAGAGAAATTTGTGCTTAGTGAGCAAATAAATGAGGACAGAGCATGACTTGTGTTTCTCACTTTTCTGTAAAGGCAAGAGACAAGTTCCTAGCTAGAACATAGAGTAAGCATAGAGTCTGAGTAACAACCTCAGAGCTGGTTCGCTGAGAATTGCAACAAGTGGCCCTGTACCTCCTTATGTACCTGCTCTGTACCAGGTGCCACAAGCACTGTCCACCCCAACCCTGGAGTTCCTAGCAGAAGCTTTCCTAGAGAGCAAGTCTCTGTGAAGGGTCCTCAAGGCTCTGCTAAGGTAGAGGGTGGAGCGCAGTAACTGACCAGGCTACCCCATGCTCCATGGCAGGCACTTCCTGTTTGGGGTGGAAAGGAACCAGACACTTTCCTGTTAGCAGGTTTTTTAAGCAAAGCAGCAGATGCTGAGCAGGTCTTGGCCCAGCCTTTCAAACCAGATGCCTGGCGGTTAGACAGTCTTTATGTGGAAGGGAAGTGGGGCCCAGTGCCAAATTGGCCAAGCTTTTATTGTACTCCTTAAAGTCCCCTGGGGGCTGGTGTGAGTAAAAAACAAACCAGAAGAGGCTTCTGGCCTTTAATTGGAAGTGAGATCTGAGGAGGCTTGAGGGAGATGGCACTGCTCTGAGCCAGCGGGATGCTTGGTGGGGTCTGGGATGATTCTGGGTTCCCTCATATGTGTTTTCTGAAAGTGAGTGTGCTTGAGTGCAAAGCTACACAAAGAATGCCTGGACATACACCTGTGTCTGTTCACTTTGCTCAGATATAACAGATGCTGTCTAGCTTGCTGACCAAATGGATGAAAAGAAAGGGCCAAAATTACTGTTTTTCCACTTTTTTTTTTTTTTTTTTTTTTAGTTTTTGGATCACACCTGGCAGGTTCAGGGGTTACTCATGGCTCTAGACTCAGAAATTGCTCCTGGAAGGAAGCTTGGGGAACCATATTCGATGCCGGGATTCTAATCATCGTCCTTCTGCAATGCAGGGCAAATGCCCTACCTCCATGCTATCTATCTCCAGCCCCTGTTTTTTCACTTTTGTATTGAGGCAGATACTCAGAGAGTTAATTGACCAGCTAAGAGCCAACAGAACGTATAAAAGACAAATTTTGGGCCCGGAGAGATAGCACAGCGGTGTTTGCCTTGCAAGCAGCTGATCCAGGACCAAAGGTGGTTGGTTTGCATCCCGGTGTCCCATATGGTCCCCCGTGCCTGCCAGGAGCTATTTCTGAGCAGACAGCCAGGAGTAACCCTGAGCACTGCTGGGTGTGGCCCAAAAACCAAAAAAAAAAAAAAAAAAAGACAAATTTTAGGGACTGGTGCAATAGCACAGTGGTAGAGCTTTTTCCTTGCATACAGCCGACCCAGAACAAACTCAGGTTCTATTCCCAGCATCCTATATGATTCCCTGAGCCTGTCAGGAGCAATTTCTCAGTGCAGAGCCAGGAGTAACCCTGAGCGCCACCAGGTGTAGCCCAAAAACAAAAATTCAAAATTTAAACTCACTTACGTCTTGCTCTTTATTTTTTCAGTCCCACATGAATATCATATATAAATATATATATATATATATATATAACATATCAGAAGTTATATCGCAGATAGACCTGTGTGTATGACCCAAATAGATGAGACAAATCCACATGGGTTAAAGAGATTCTCAAAGTAATTGCTGGGGCTGAAGAGATAGCATGGAGGTAAGGCATTTGCCTAGCATGCAGAAGGTCATTGGTTCGAATCCTGGCCTCCCATATGGTCCCCCAAGCCTGCCAGGAGCTATTTCTGAGCATAGAGCCAGGAGTAACCCCTGAGCGCTGCCGGGTGTGACCCAAAAACCTAAATAAATAAATAAATAAATAAATAAATAAATAAATAAATAAATAAATAAAGTAATTGCTAAGTAAGTCAGGTATTCTAGAACAGAATCACAATTAAAACCATAATTAAAACCAAAATAAAAATGAGGTCGGTGAGGTGGCACTAGAGGTAAGGTGTCTGCCTTGCAAGTGCTAGCCAAGGAAGGACCGTGGTTCAAACCCTAGGCGTTCCATATGGTCCCCCCAAGCCAGGGATGATTTCTGAGCGCTTAGCCAGGAGTAATCCCTGAGCATCAAACGGGTGTGGCCAAAAAAACCAAAACAAAGGGGCCGGGCGGTGGCGCTAAAGGTAAGGTGCCTGCCTTGCCTGCGCTAGCCTCGGACGGACCGCGGTTCGATCCCCCGGCGGCGTCCCATATGGTCCCCCAAGCCAGGAGCGACTTCTGAGCGCATAGCCAGGAGTAACCCCTGAGCCTCACAGGGTGTGGCCCAAAAACCAAAAAAAAAAAAAAAACAAGACAAAAAAAACCCACACAGATGTTCTGATAAACAATGAACACTGGGACAGAGAGATTATACAGCAGGTAACCTTGCATTGCACAAGGTTAATCTGGATTTGATCCGTGCACCACATATAGTCCCCTGAGCACAGAGTCAGGAGTAAGCCTTGTGTGTACTGCTGGGTATGGTCAAAAACAAAGAAACAAGCAAATGAACTCCAGTGACCACAATTAAAGTCTTTACAATCTGAACAGAGTCTCCCCTTCTGTTCTCAAATTAATTTTGTGTCATTATTCCAATGATTGTGCTTTAGCAGGGGTTTGATTATTTTGTTGGTGCCTCTCTCTGGAGACTAGAATTTTTACTGATAACATCTACTTTGTGTTCTGGAGACTTCCTAGGAAGAAGGAAGGGACAGAAACAAAGGTGATTGTTTCTTATATAATGAAAAGAGAAACTGAGGCCCAAAAGGGCCTTGTCCAGGTCCACATATCCTGTCTGATTAAGGGCTTCTGATCGGAAAGTTGATCAACTGGTCAGTTACTGACTTTTGTCAAGAAAGAAGGTATAGTCCAAACATCTGGAAGCCACTAGGCAGAGAGCACACTCAGACCCTGGAGTGAGTGCCACAGAATGCCACTCTAGGTAAGCTGGGCAGCACTGTGGACCTGAACTGAACTGTGGACTCCAGCATGCTGGAAGGGCAGAAATAGTTCTCTTCAAAAAAAGAGCAATAGGGGTTGGAGAAATAGCATGGAGATAAGGCGTTTGCCTTTCATACAGAAGGTCATTGGTTCAAATCCTGGCATCCCATATGGTCCCCTGAGCCTGCAAGGAGTGATTTCTGAGCATGGAGCCAGGAGTAACCCCTGAGCGCTGCAGGGTGTGACCTAAAAACCAAAAAAAAAAAAAAAAAAAAAAAAAAAAAAAAAGGGGCTGGAGCAATAGAACAGTGGTAGGGCATTTGCCTTGCACACAGGCAACAGGGGACAGACTTGGATTTGATCCCTGGTATCCCATATGGTCTCCCGAGCCTGCCAGGAGTGATTTCTGAGCATAGAGCCAGAAGTAATCCCCGAGCACCACCAGATGTGGTCCAAAAACATAAATAAATAGCAATAAAGAGGACTGCTCAGGGGCCAGAGAGATAGCATGGAGGTAGGGCATTTGCCTTGCATGCAGAAGGTCGGTGGTTCGGATCCTGGCATCCAATGTGGTCCTCCAAGCCTGCCAGGAGCAATTTCTGAGCGTAGAGCCAGGAGTAACCCCTGAGCACTGCCAGGTGTAACCCAAAATCCAAAAAAAGAGGACTGCTCAACTGAGATGAGGAAAGAATAAGTTTATTAAAAACCTAGAACTGTGCTCGCTTCGGCAGCACATATACTAAAATTGGAACGATACAGAGAAGATTAGCATGGCCCCTGCGCAAGGATGACACGCAAATTCGTGAAGCGTTCCATATTTAAAAAAAAACAAAACAAAAAAAAAAAACCAAAAAACAAAAAAAACCTAGAACCAGCTTTCTTTTGAACACATATCCTGTATTGTGGGCTCAAGAATCTAAACTTTTAAAGAAAAAATTAAAAGAAAAAGAATCTGGGGCCGGAAAGATAGCACAGCGGCGTTTGCCTTGCAAGCAGCCAATCCAGGACCTAAGGTGGTTGGTTCTAAAGTCCCGGTGTCCCATATGGTCCCCTGTGCCTGCCAGGAGCTATTTCTGAGCAGACAGCCAGGAGTAACCCCTGAGCACCGCCGGGTGTAGCCCAAAAACAAAAAACAAAAAAAAAAAAAAAAAAAAAAAAAAAAGAATCTAAACTTTAGGCCAGAGAGATAATACAGAAGTAAAAAAACTTGCCTCACATGCAACTGGGGCTGCTACAATGATTTAAATCCCACCACTGAGTATGTTCCCCAAATACCACCAGATGTGGCCCCTGAGTTCTTCCAACTGTCCTCTCTCCCCACAATAAAACAACAAGAAGACATTGGGCTGGAGGTAGGGCATTTGTCTTGCACATGGCCAACCCAAGTGTGATCGCTGGCATCTCATATGGTCTTCTGAGCACTGATAAGAGTAATTCCTGAGTACAAAGCCAGGTGTGGCCCCAAAACCAACCAACAAACAAAACAAGGATCCAAACTTTTAAAAATACCGCCAAGTGATTCAATATAGGAGATTAAAATAATCACTTTTTTTAGTGGGGGATCACACCTGGTGGCATTCAGGGGTTACTCCTTGCTTTGCACTCAGAAGGCGCTCCTGGGGCTAGAGAGATAGCATGGAGGTATGGCATTTGCCTTGCATGCAGAAGGTCATTGGTTCAAATCCCAGCATCCCATATGGTCCCCAGAACCTGCCAGGAGTAATTTCTGAGTGCAGAGCCAGGAGTAACCTCTGAGCACAGCTGGGTGTGACTCCCCCCCAAAAAAAGTCGCTCGAGGTCCATATGGGATGCTGGGATTCGAACCAGGGTACTTCCTGTGTTGGCTACATGCAAGGCAGATGCCTTACCACTGTGCTATCACTCTGACCCCCTTAAATGAAAGAGTTTTTTTTTTAATTTTTATTTTTTTTAAACTCACATTTTGTAAATCTGAACTTATGGAAGATAATGCATGCTAGCCTTAAGTTGGCAACCCCCCTGCCCCAGATGGGTCTAGAACAATCCAGGTGGGCAGTAGCAGTCTCTGGTACATTGAGGGGTGATTTCTGTTTGCTCACAGTCATCAGTAATTCTGGTTCTTTTTGTTTGCTCACTTGAAGAGGGCTGTGCTCCAGTTTTACACCATATCTGTGTTTCCCGGCTGTACTTTGAGAATCATACAGGGTACTGGGGATTGAACTTGAGCCATCTGCATGCAAAGCAAGCATCTTACACATTGAATTAATTCTTGGGGTCCCCCGCCTTTTTTTTTTTTGTCATTGGGCTACACTCAGCGAAGCTCTGGGCTCATAGATCAGTCCTGAAAGGAATAGGGAATTGTGTGGAGTGCTGGGTTGGCTGCATGCAAGGCAAGCTCTTCTATGCTATGATGAGGGGCCAGAGAAATAATATCAATTTGGATGTAGATGATCTTTCTACCATACTTAAGAATCCCTACTTCTGGGGCTGGAGTGGTGGCGTAAGCTGTAGGGCATTTGCCTTGCATGCGATGACTCAGGACAGACCAAGGTTCGACCCCCAGGTGTCCCATATGGTCCCCCAAGCCAGGAGCGATTTCTGAGCGCATAGCCAGGGGTTCCTGAGTGTCACTGGGTGTGGCCCAAAATCAAAATAAAAAGAAAAAATGAAAAAGAATCCCTACTTTTGGGGCCGGAGCAATAACACAGTGGTAGGGTGTTTGCCTTACACACAGCTGACCTGGGAAGGATCCGGGTTCAATTTCCAGCATCCCATGTGGTTCCCAAAGCCTGTCAGGAGTGATTTCTGAATGCAGAGCCAGAAGTAACCTCTAAGTGCCTTCCAGTGTGACCCAAAAGACAAGACAAGCAAACAGAATCCTTTCTTTCATAGTGTTGGGGCCTGAGTGATAGCCCAATAGGTAGGGCATTTACCTTGCATGCAGCTGACCTAGGTTTGATCTCAGGCATCCTATATGGTACCCTGAGCCTGCCAGGAGTAATTTCTGAGAATGGAGCCAGGAGTAATGCCTGAACACCAACAGGTATGGCCCCAAAATAAAACAAAACAAAATCCCTACTTCCAACCCTTTCACTTCTCATTACACTTCTGATACTCTTGCTCAGACTAAATTTCTTTCCAGTAAATTCCCCTGCCATTCTCAAGTCCTTTCCTCCTTTATCTCCTGCTCATTGACAAACTTCCTTCCTTGTCCATCTACTTGAAGTAAGAGCCAGTCAAGGAGATAGCTCAAAGGATTGAGTGCATGTTGTGTTGTTGTTGTTGTTGTTGTTTTGGTTTGGTTTGGTTCTCAGGGCTTATTCTTGTGCTCAGGGGTAGCTTCTGGAGATGCTCAGGGGACCACTAGAGAAGCAGGGAACAAACTAGGGTCAGCTACGGGCAGGGCAAGTGCTCTACATGCTGTACTATCACTCTCATCCTACATGCATATTTTGCATACAGGAAGACTGAGTTCAATCCTGGGCACTGACTAGTCCCCAGAGCACTGCTGGGACAACCTCTGAGCACAGATCCAGGTGCAACCTGAGCACTGACAAATTTGGCCCAAAAACAAATTACAAAACCAAGGTCTGGGCAGTAGCACAACAGATGCTTTGCATCTGCACTTGCTTTGCATATGCCCAACCTAAGTTTGATAATTGGCATCCCAAACGGTCCCCTGAGCACCTTCAGGAGTAATTCCTGAGTGCAGAGCCACGAAAAACACTGGGCGTCACTGTGTATGACCCAAAAACTGAAAGAAAAAAAGACAAAAACGAGTAAACAAAAAACAGGATGTATCCTATAAAGTAATAACAGACCAAGGCAGCTGTGGCACTGCAGAGGTCCCTGGGGTCCTAAAGATGACAGAAGAAGAGTTTGGGAATTGGGAATCAGCTTCAGAGGCAGAGGAAATTGAATCCTCCTGCTACCCAGGTTCTAACTGTAGACATGTGCTGTCTTCCTGGGAAACAGGCCGTCCATACATAGGCAAGCCTAGGGTGGGTGGGTACCACTGGAGCTCTTTTTGCAGGCACTTCTGTGTCTGGAAAGCATCTCAAAGTGACCACAAGGAGAGAGTGAGGGGCGACGGAAGGATGAAGTTACATAATTCAATCACTGAATCAACAGGAAAGCAAATTCAATTCTTCCTCCTCCTTTTTCCTTTTATCTTTATTTTTTCTGTTTTGGGGTCAAATCCAATTTGCTTGAAGGCTACTTAAGTGCTGAGGATTGGGGAGTGTCATATCAAACAGTTCTCGGGGACCGTGCAGTGCTGGGAACTGAAACCAACCTAGATTTCTTGGATGCAAAGCATGTGCTGCAGTCCACTAAACTGTCTCCCTAGCCCAGCATAATTAACTTTCAAACATAAAGGGCCCGGAGAGATAGCACAGTGGCGTTTGCCTTGCAAGCAGCCGATCCAGGACCAAAGGTGGTTGGTTCGATTCCTGATGTCCCATATGGTCCCCCGTGCCTGCCAGGAGCTATTTCTGAGCAGAGAGCCAGGAGTAACCCCTGAGCACCACCGGGTGTGGCCCAAACCAAAAAAAAAAAAAAAAAAAAAAAAAACCAAAAAACTTTCAAACATAACAACATAACAAGGAGATGGGCTGACCAGGATACAGGGAAGACAGGGTCAGCTATCTGGGCCACTGAGACCATCTCCACTACCCTCACAGCCCCAGTCTTCCCCAAAACTACTTCTTCCCACATTCCCATCTCCTCCCAGTGCAGTTGGAATGGAGGATCTCTGGGATGTGCTGGAGGAGGGGATTCAGAGATTCTACCCAGGAAAATAATTGGCAGAGTCCAGGATGTGGTTCAGTAGTAACAGAGCACATATGTGCAGCTCTGGGTACTGTCTTTGTTTCCAAAACAAAAATAACAATATCAAGTTTGACTCCAGTTTAGTCCACAATATTCTTTTTTGTTAGTTTCTTTTCCTGTTGTTGTTGTTGTTTGGCCCACACTCAGCAGGACTCAGGGGTTACTTGTGACTGCACTCAGGAATTCCTCTTGGTGGGTTTCTCCAGAGTGGAAACAAGCAAACACAGAAAAAAGCAAGCAAGATACATGTACAAAGGAAAGCTCAGGCTTGTAGAACAAACCATTATTTTTAAGGGCCACACTAGAGGGTGCTCAGGGTTAATTTGGGGTCTGTGCTCAAGGGTGTCGGGGATCTAACCCAGGTTGATTAAGTGCAAGGCAAGCCACCCTACCAGCTGCACTATCTGTTTGGCTGCTTGAATCACAATCATCTCATACCATTCTGTCATTTGCAAGATATAGAAAATCAGGTATTGGGCCCGGAGAGATAGCACAGCGGCGTTTGCCTTGCAAGCAGCTGATCCAGGACCAAAGATGGTTGGTTGGAATCCTGGTGTCCCATATGGTCCCCCGTGCCTGCTAGGAGCTATTTCTCAGCAGACAGCCAGGAGTAGCCCCTGAGCACCGCTGGGTGTGGCCCAGAAACCAAAAACCAAAAAAAGAGAAGAAAGGAAAAGAAAATCAGGTACTTTAATATTATTTTTAATTTCAATTTTATTATTATTATTTTGTTTTGGGGTCACTCCCAGTGATGCCCAGGGGTTATTCCTGGCAGACTGGGGGACCATTGGAATGCCAGAATGAAACCCTGGTCAGCTATATGCAAGTACCTTATCTGCTGTACTATTTCTTGGGCTCCACTTTACTTTTTTTTTTTTTTTTTTTTTTTGGTTTTTGGGCCACACCCTGTGACGCTCAGGGGTTACTCCTGGCTATGCGCTCAGAAGTTGCTCCTGGCTTCTTGGGGGACCATATGGGACGCCGGGGGATCGAACCGCGGTCCGTCCTAGGCTAGCGCAGGCAAGGCAGGCACCTTACCTCCAGCGCCACCGCCCAGCCCCCCACTTTACTCTTATTGTATCCTTTATTTTCATCCAAATAGGAACAAAATATACACCGCTTTTTTTTTTTTTTTTTTTTTTGGTTTTTGGGCCACACCCGGCGGTGCTCAGGGGTTACTCCTGGCTCTCTGCTCAGAAATAGCTCCTCGGGGCCGGAGAGATAGCATGGAGGTAAGGCGTTTGCCTTTCATGCAGAAGGTCATCGGTTCGAATCCCGGCGTCCCATATGGTCCCCCGTGCCTGCCAGGAGCAATTTCTGAGCATGAAGCCAGGAGTAACCCCTGAGCACTGCCGGATGTGACCCAAAAACCACACACACACACACAAAAAGAAATAGCTCCTGGCAGGCTCGGGGGACCATATGGGACACTGGGATTCGAACCAACCACCTTTGGTCCTGGATCAGCTGCTTGCAAGGCAAACGCTGCGCTATCTCTCCGGGCCCACACCTGCTTTTCTTTAATGAGGAAACAAACTAGAGGTAATTAACTCTCTTTGCCAAAGGTCACAAAACTGCAACTTCCTATGTATTAAAAATGTACTGAGAGCCAGAGCAATAGCACAGCAGTAGGGCATTTGCCTTGCACGTGGCCGACCAGAGATGGACTCAGGTTAGATTCCTGGTATACCATAAGGTCCCCCGGGCCCGGAGAGATAGCACAGCGATATTTGCCTTGCAAGCAGCCCATCCAGGACCTAAGGTGGTTGGTTCGAATCCCAGTGTCCCATATGGTCCCCCGTGCCTGCCAGGAGCTATTTCTGAGCAGAGAGCCAGGAGTAACCCCTGAGCACCGCCCAGTGTGCTGAGTGTGGCCCAAAAACCAAAAAAACAAACAAACAAACAAACAAACAAACAAAAACCAACCAAAGAAAAAAAACCATATGGTCCCCCAAGCCTGTCAGGAGCGCTTTCTGAGCACAGAGCCAGGAGTAACCCCTGAGCAGTGCAGGGTGTGACCGAAAAAAAAAAAGTGTACTGTATAACTGGAAAGATAGTAGAGGTTAAGGCAATTTCCTTGCAAGCAGCTGCAACAATGACAATACTTGGTATCCTACACAGTTTGTGTTTCTCCCAAGCATAGAGCCAGGTGATGCCCCTAAGTACTGCAGGTGTACACCCCTCAAAAAATGTGTACTGGGAGCGCAGAGCCATAATATAATGGGTAGGGTGCTTCCTTGCACACTGGCCCAGGTTCGATCCCAAGCATCCTACATGGTCCCCTGAGCATGCCAAGAATTACTTCTGAGTGTAGAGCTAGGAGTAACTCATGAGTGTCATCATGAATGGCTACAAAACAAATTAAAAAAAATATGTGTACTGGGACTGGAGAGATAATACAGCAGGTAGGAGTAAGTAAGCCTTGAGCATCACAGGTTGTGACCAAATCTCTCCCCTGAAGAAAAGTGTACTAAAGGACAGAAAGTGGGAGGGGCTGAGTAAGGCACCAAGCTGCCTATGGGGGTTGATCTCCCAAACAGTATATGCCCCCCCCCCTGAGTACAGTCAGTGGTCACTCCTGAGCACAGAGGCAGGAATAGCTTTGGAACATTGATGGATATGACCCAAATCCCCCTATACCAACACCCCAAAAAGTGTGCTGTATAATGTCAGCATGATATCCAGTGATAAACAGACATTCTTCTTCTTTTTGGGGGGTTGGGTCACACCCTGCAATGTTCAAGGGTTAATCCTGGCACTGCACTCAGAAATCACCCCTGGCAGGCTTGGAGGACCATATGGGATGCTGGAACTAAATCAGGATCTGGCCCACATTATTCTCTTCTTAAACCATCTTTAGCAATCATAAGATATTATTATTCTGGGGGCTGAAACAATAGTAGGTAGGGTGATTACCTTGAACACTGCCCACTTGGGTTCAATTGTGCTGACAGGTCATGTGGTTCCATGAGCATTACCAGGAGTGATCCCTGAGTGAAGAGCCAGGAGTTAATCCTGAGCACTGCTGGATATAACCCAAAATTTACAAAACCAAAATCAAAAATATATTTATATTCTGCTTACATTCATTTGGAGCTGGAGCAATAATAGTACAGCTGGTTGGATGTTTTGCTTGCCTTGTGCACTATTGATCCGGGTTTGATCCCTGGCATCTTATATGGTTGCCCAAGCACCATCAGGAGTTATTCCTGAATGTAGAGCCCCAGGCGTTGACAGGTGTGGAAGGAAGGAAGGAAGGAAAGAAGGAAGGAAGGAAGGGAGGAAGGAAGGAAGGAAGGAAGGAAGGAAGGAAGGAAGGAAGGAAGGAAGGAAGGAAGGAAGGAAGGAAGGGAGGGCAGATGGGAGAGAGGGAGGTTGGGTGGGAGGTAGAGACAGAAGGACTGATGGACTGATAGACTGCAAAAAAAAAAGAAAAAGAAAGCATTGACTTTTGGGGGACTGAAATGATAATACAGCGGCAGTCTGCCTGCAGGCAGCCCACAGGGGTTCGACCAAAGTAGGATACGCAGCTTCCCTACTGGAGTGCAGAGCCAAGGGTAAGTGATCCCTGAGCATCGCTGGGTGTGGTCTGCACCTCCCCCCCCCAAAAAAAAATAATAAAAGAGAGAAAAAGGTCCAGAGTGAGCGAAGCAGCTAGCCAGTGGCTTGAGCAGGATTCACAGAGCTGACCACACTGCAGATTGGATCTCAATTCTGATCTCAGCCCGGGGCTCCTGAAACACCCAGGACCTCGCTCTACCAACCTGGTGGAAACAGTGAACCTCAGGGAGCCGAGACCCCTTTTCACAAGATTCACTCCCGTTCCACTAAAGAGATCCGAACAACTGGAGGTGACAGGCAGGCTGGGCTAGGGGTGGGGTTAGGAGAGCTGGGAACCGCTGGGCTAGGAGGTGCGGGCTCCCGGACTGCTCCCCGCCGGTGGGTGGGGCCGCAGAGCCGGGATACCGGCCCCTCCCCGTCCTTTCTTCCTTCTCCTCCTAGGTCCGGGCTGGGCGCACTCGCCGGCAGCCACGGCCGGGACCTGGCCACCGCTGCAGACTCTCGCCGCGCCGAGGAGGAGTCAGTGGCGACCGGCCCGGGGACCTGCGCCCTGGGCGCAGAGGCGGTGCCTTTTGGGTCCCGCTGCACCTCTGACGATCAACCAGCTGCCCGGCTCTCCGCAGCGCCCCACGCCGCGGTGCCCGGCGCCCCGACTCCCGAGAGATGGTCCGGCACGTCGGCCGCTCTCACGAGCGCGTCTTGCTGCTGCTGCTTTGCTGGGGCACTCTGCACGCGCAGCTTCACGCGCGCCCTGGCCTGGAACTGCGCCGCGAGGCGGAGGTACTCGGGGTGCACGGGTGGAGAGGGATGGGCGCGATGCTGCAGGTCAGCCCCCTACTTTGGGCATCGCTGACGTCCACTCTCCCTCTCCTGGGTCCTCTGCACCCTACAAACTTGCACATAAAGAGCACGCTCGCCGAGGGGCACTCGGACTGGCACAGGATGCAGCGACCCGTTGGGACAGACTGGGAGACAGGGAGAGAACTGGAAGAAAGGGAAAAGCAATGCACCCCGCGATGGCACCACTCACTGGCCTTCACTGTCTAGGCTAGGAAGACTGAGCAGTTCTTTTTGAGAGACTCCTAGAATTCTCCCCAACTGTCGGACGCAGTGGAAGGTCCCCAGATTTGGTACCATCAGTGTGGTGGCAAGCGAGCAAGGGTCGAGTTGACTCCCCTGGGACCCAGTACTGGGTTGGCCCCTCTTGGCCTTCTTGGCCTGGCCGCATTCTCACTCAGATCGGTTTTTCTGGCTGGCTAAATAAACGCGTGAGAAGAACATGCTCTCAAGATGAACATGCTCTCAAGATGAACTTCCACAGCACTTTGACTATGCTTTGGTGCTTCCTGGCTGTAGGGAGAAAAGCAGGCAGGGCGGTGGGGATGGGCTTGAAGTGGACTGAAGGTGGAGAGAGTGAGATGAACTTTCCTTCTCTAAGATTTGGTTGCTTGCTGTAGGTTCCAAGAAGGGCATTTTTAGTAAAGTGGTGTGGGAATCAACTTGGGTATCTATATAAAGGTGATTGAGGAGGGTGGGTGGTTCAGAGGTAGAGAAAGCATGTATGCTTGGCATGCATGAAGCCCAGCGTTATTTTTTTGTTTCTCTGGGGAGGGGGGCTTCTCCCTGCAGTGGTGACTGAGAGGGAATTGCTTAGGGACCACCTGGGCTGTAGCCCAGGATTAAGGGATGTGTTGTACAGAGAAGATCTAGGGACCTCCTGTATGAAAGACAAGAGCTCCAGCCCTTTGTGCTGTCTTCTCTGGGTTTGTTTCCCCATCACAAATAAAAACTAATAATAACAACAAAATAAACAACTAACTTCCTTTCTTCCTCTTTCTTTTTCTCCATTTTTCTTTCTTTCTTCCCTTTCTTTCCTTCTCTTCCCCCCTTGCCTTCCTTCCTTCTTTTCTTCCTTCATTTCTTTCTTCCTTCTGATGCCCAGAAGCTGCTCTTGACTCATTTGCTTACAAAAGTGTTTTTTTTTTGGGGGGGGGGCATGTTGTACCAAGGATTGAGCCTGGTTCACACCCTGTTCTCAATGACTGCTGGCTTCTTTGTCTGTTCTATTTGCCCAGAAAGATTACACTGAAATCCAGCCCATTCTTTGCCTGCTGGAAATTTTATCAACCCTTAGTCAAGCTTGTTTCTGCCCCTTTTTTTTGGGGGGGGGGTGTCATTCATGGTCATGCTCAGAGAATCATATGCAGTCTTCAGGAATTAACTGGAATTGACTCTTTTTTAATACAGTCACCTTAACCCCTGCACTCTCTTTTTCTCTCTGGCCCTAAACTTGTCCCTTTCTAGTGTATTTGGAGCAAATGGTTTGTTCTGTACCTGCACTTGCGTCACTTTCCTTCCTTTCTGTTTTTGGGCCCCATTCAGTGTGCCCAGTGCTTAATTATGGCTCCATTCTCAGGGACTACTCCTGGCAGTGCTGAGGGGGCCTATGCAGTACTGACACTCAAACCAGAATCAGCTGCACATCAGACAAGGGCCTTATTCCTGTGCTACCTTCTGGCCTCCTCTCATTTTTTTTCTTTCCTAGAGGAGTGTCTGTTAGTGTTCTCTCCCTGACATCAGGACTGGAGTCTCTACAATTTTAAGGAGAAAGAATGGAAATAAGTTCTAAATTCCTAAGCTCAGTATCCTATCCGAGAAACCTAAGAGTGTTGCTTCTTTGAAGCTGCTCATTAGAGCTTCACATCCTTTTACTGCTAGCCCTCAAAGAGTTTTTGGGAGCCTGCAGAACAAAGAGAAAAGAAATCACTTTTCCTACTCTCTGGCAGCATCCATTACTGCTCTGGACCCTCCAGAAATGGCCCCCCTTCTCTGACCTGTCCCCCTTAAACTCCTTTCTCCTCCTTCCAAGTCCTGTTTTGACTATATGCACTAACTTTGACTATATGCACTAACTTTGGCACATTGGGAATCTCTTTGTTTCCCTGACTTTAGAATCTATTTTTTTTTTCCAAAGACCTTTTATGGTTTGTTTTTGGTGTTTTTTGTTTTTTGGGGGGAGAAGGGCACACCTGGCGGCTTTCAAGGGGTACTCCTGGCTCTGCACTCAGAAATCACTCCTAGCAAAGTGGGGGACCATATGGGATGCTAAGTATCAAACCAGGTTGGTCCTGGGTTGGCTGCTTGCAAGGCAAAAGCCCTACCCGCTGTGCTTTCACTCCGGCCCCTCAATTTAGAATCTTATAACATCATGTGCAGAGTCTTCTAGGCCCCAGGAAAAAACTTATGTCTACCAAGACAAGTCTTGCTAAGAGTCCTGCCCCACCCCCTTCTGCCCCCCTCCTGAACCCCCATCTGAGTCCCAGGCAATCCTTGGCAGGAGAACAGACAATCTTGCTGCCTCCCATGCCTGCGGTGGCCTCAGATGGAGAGAATTTCAACTCGGGTGTGCTTGGGAAACGTAATATTCAGCAGACTGAATCTCTTTCCATCTATTTAACATAACTGGGGGAA
Source organism: Suncus etruscus (assembly GCF_024139225.1). Classification (NCBI taxonomy): domain Eukaryota; kingdom Metazoa; phylum Chordata; class Mammalia; order Eulipotyphla; family Soricidae; genus Suncus; species Suncus etruscus. The sequence goes on along the minus strand of NC_064848.1, from coordinate 168,871,784 downwards.
GGATATTTTAATTTAATTTTAATCTTTTCTAGGCCATACACGACTGTGCTTAAGGTTTATTCTTGAGTGCATTCAGGAATCATTCTTGGGCAGTACTCAGGAAACCATACGCAAAGTCAGAGACTGAATTTGGGTTAGCTGCACACTAGGCAAGTGTTTGATGTTTGTACTATTTTTCTAGTCCCAAGATATTTTTATTTTATTTTATTTTGGTTTTGAGGCCACACCCAATGTTGTTTAGAGGTTAGTCCTGGCTCTGCACTCAGAAATCTCTGCTTGCAGGCTTGGGGGACCATGTGGGATGCCGGGGATCAAACCCAGACCTGTCCTGGGTTGGCCGTGTGTAAGGCAAACACTCTACCACTGTGCTATCACTCAGCCCCCCAACAGATTTTTAATTCTGAGAAGAAAAAATTATTTTAAAATCATGAAAAATTGGGGCCGGAGAGATAGCACAGTGGTAGGGTGTTTGCCTTGCACGCAGCTGATCCAGGATGGATGATGGTTCGAAACCCGGCATCCCCAAACCTGTCAGGAGCAATTTCTGAGTGCAGAGACAGGAGTAATCCCAGAGTGCCATCATGTGTGACCCCAAAACCAAAAAAAAAAAAATCACGAAAAACTAGGACCAGGGAGATAACTCAACAGGCTGAGTACATGCTTTGCATGCAGGAGACCCAGTATCAGTCCCCTGCACCATCTGTGGGCCCTCAAGGAGCTTAACTTGGTCAACAGGCCAGGAATAGTCCCTGAGCACTGCTGGCTATAGTCCAAATAGAAACAAAAAAGGGGGGGGGGGCCGGAGAGATAGCATGGAGGTAAGGCGTTTGCCTTTCATGCAGGAGGTCATGGGTTCGAATCCCGGTGACCCATATGGTCCCCTGTGCCTGCCAGGAGCAATTTCTGAGCTTGGAGCCAGGAATAACCCCTGAGCACTACCGGGTGCTCAGAAACAAAAAAGGTAGGCTGGAGCGATAGCACAGCGGTAGGGCATTTGCCTTGCACTCAGCAGTTCCAGAATAAATGGTGGTTCGAATCCCAGCATCTCCTATAATCCCCCAAGTCTGCCAGGAGTAACTTCTGAGAACAGAGCCAGGAGTGACCCCTGAACGCTGCCGGGTGTGACCCAACCCCCCCCCCCCATGAAATAGTGTTGTGAAAGACATGTTCAATAACTATTAAGGCTGGAATGGTGACACAAACAGCAGGACATTTGCCTTGCATGCGCTTACCTCAGACTGACCATGGTTCAGTCCCCTGGTGTCCCATGTGGTCCCCCGAGCCAGGAGCAATTTCTGACCGCATAGCCAGAAAAAAAACCCTAAGTGTCACCTAGTGTGGGCCAAAAAAAAAAAGAAACAAAAAAGGATAGAAAACTCTGGAGTTGGGCCTGGAGAGATAGCACAGTGGCGTTTGCCTTGCAAGCAGCAGATCCAGGACCAAAGGTGGTTGGTTCAAATCCTGGTGTCCCATATGGTCCCCCGTGCCTGCCAGGAGCTATTTCTGAGCAGACAGCCAGGAGTGACCCTTGAGCAATGCCGGGTGTGGCCCAAAAACAAAAAAAAAAAAAAAAAAAAAAAAAAAAAAAAGAAAGAAAACTCTGGAGTTGCATAATGATTGTGTCTTTGTCTCTGTATGCTATGCATGTGCATACTTGTGTATGTATATGCAAAGTGGATAATCTGTGTGTGCTGGTGGGCCGTTGTATTTTTTTTATATGTAGCCAGTTGCATGGGCTTTGGTATCTGACAGACTGGAATATAAATAATTTAACTCCTAGGAACTTCTGTTTCTGTTATTCAGAGAAGCTAGTGATGCTTCTTTACAGGAGTTTCATGGGGCTGTGTTCAGGTACTGTCTGTAATGTGGATGCTCAGCACCATGTCTAGAACAGTAATCAGACTATAGCTGGAAATTGCTTTCCATGTTGTCTTTAGAATTATCTTTAGCAAATTTTAGAACAGAGTTCAAATTAAGTCCTGGCTTAGTGACTTCATCTCTTAGTACACTAACACAGGACAAAATATGTAAAGCAACTATTTTCAGTTTTGGACAACAGACAGCCTGGACTTTAATTCCTAAGAGACGGTGTTGTTGTTCCCATGGTGACATTACAAATGACTCCAAAACCCAGTGAACTGAAACAATCATTTATTAAGGTCACAGATATCTAGGGTCAGATTTTTTTTTTTTCTTTTTTGGAGGGGGAAATGTTATTTGGGCCTTGCCAGCTGTACTTAGGCCTACTGGCTCAAGAAGCATTCCTGGTGGAACTTGGGGGACAACATGAGGTGCTAGAGATCAAGCCCAAATGGCAAGTACCTTAATCTCTGTCATCTCTCTGGCCTGAGGGTCACTCCTCTCTTCAGTGTCAAGGGGGAAGCCATTGGAAGGCCTTATGCTCATAGAACTGGCAACTAGGGACCCGAGATCCCCACATGGGCCTATGCATGTGGTTCTTTCCCATGAGCTACTTTGGGGTATCTCACCACCTGAAGACTGTGTCTCAAGATGAAGGTTCTCTGGGGTTGGAGAAAAGGTACAGAGGATAAGGCATTTGCCTTGCCTGTAGCCAGCCTGGGTTCAATCCTCAGTATCCTATATGATCCTATATGGTCCTTCAAGAATTTTTAGAAGTAATTTCTGAGTGCAGAGTCAAGAGTAACCCCTGAATATCGCTAGGTGTATCTCTACCTAAAAACAATAAAAAAAATATATGAAGGTTCTCAAAGGGAAGATAGCTTGTATCTTATGACATTTGCATTGCATCTGTTGTACCCCCAGTGACAGCAATCACAAACCTCACCACTGGTTCCAGAGGGGGATTCCTAAACCCCACAGTTGGGGGTATGTCAGCTATGTTTGACCTGGGTTGAATCTGAGCCAGCTGTGTGCAAGTCAAACGTCCTACCCTCTGTACCATGTCTCCAGCTCCAAGGGATACTCTTTCCTGACTCCCATGTAGAGAATGAGATCCCAAGCAGAGCTCATCAGTTGTCCTGGGATGATGGACAATGGCTAGGATTTTCAAAGCCAAATCATCTTAGGTAATTGTCTTCACACCAGGAGACTAAAGTTTCCTCTATAAAACGAGAGTGGTACATTTCTGAAATAACTCAAGATTCTTTCTAGTGCTCTCTTTCTTGGCTTTGTTATTTGCATGCCTGTGCATGTATGTGAGTGTGTGCATAGTTCCTCTCCCATGTGTCTCTCTATATGGAGGTCTCTGTGTTTGTCCTAGGGCTCTGATATGTGATTCTCTATGTCCACTGTACTTACAAAGGAACAAAGTAGATATTCCAAAGAGGAACCTTTGCCTGTAAGAGGAGTAAGGGGCATAACTGTTTACAAAACTGCCTCGGAACTAGTTCATTGTTAGCACTTAGGAAGATTAAAACCTTCACAATGCTGGGGAGTGGGATGACTCCCCTCCCCTGCTGACTTGCAGGAACTGGAACTAATGAATAACATCATCCTCCTGCCCTCTGCCCTCCCCAGCCTGGCCTCATCTTGTTCTTGGGTAACACGCGCTGTCCCAAGAGAACTATCTTTGCTTTGCCAAGACCTTATTTGTAACATCCAGGCCAGATAGTGAGGACTTGCCTGAGTGTAGGCTTGAGCCAGGCCAGTTGGGGTCCAGAATCCCAGGGAGCCAGGGATTTTGCTTCTCCAGGGAGACTTTAGAGCTTCTGTGGAGTAGTGTGGAGTTTCCACTCTTAGTTGCCTCTGTTTCATACCCCAAAGCCTTTGTAGAAATGAGTCAGAAATCCAGAAGCTGGAGCATGGAGGCCATTCCCAAGGCCTCAGCACCATGACTCACGTTTGGGGTGAATAAAAGTATAGGAGAGGCTCAGAAGGGTCCCAGAAAACCTAAGATAGTAAGTAGACAAGCACTTATAGAGCACATCTGAAACCTGAGAAATCCAGCAAAAGTTGGGTAGCAGGGGCCGGAATGATACACAGCAGTAGGGCGTTTGCCTTGCATGCAGCCAATTCAGGACGGACCTGGGTTCGATCTCCGGCGTTCCATATGGTCCCCTGTACCTGCCAGGAGCGATTTCTGAGTGCATAGCCAAAATAACCCCTGAGCATCACCGGGAATGGCCCAGAAACCAAATATATATATATATATATATATATATATATATATATATATATATATATATATATATATATATATATATATTGGTAGCAAAGGCAGGAGCCCTGTCTGGTGAAGGTGTTATTTTGTGACCTACTCGAGTTCCTCACACAGTTCAGATAGGGTGGACTGCAGAGTATGATTGTTTGGCATCAGGGAAATTATAAGGCAGGGTCAGAGTGGAGAATGGCCAGCTTGCCAACTTCCTTAAGGAGGGTAAATGGAGGAAGGAGTGGGGAGTGCAGCAGAGATAGCTGAGTCAAGTTTGAGTGACTCAGATTGAGGTGAGGAAGAGGAAAGTAGGGATTCAGACCAAATGGGGCACTCTGCCCAAAGTAAAGGTGGTCTTTGGGTCTGTGCTTGCCTTTTTATTGTCAGATCACCTGTTTGAGCTGAGCAGAAGGGCTCTCAGTCTCTCCGGAAAGCCAGGGTCACCGCCTGCGCTCTGCCCTCAGCTCAGTCCTGTGACTGCCCTGCCGCCAAGACAGAGGAATTCAGCTAGGAACACCCCCAGTCTTGTCTTTTTCTTTGTTGAGAGTCATTTTTCTTTCCAGGAAGAGAGCAGCTTGGTCCCTGCCCCTCTTTTTTTTTTTTTTTTTTTTTTGAAAGGGGTGGGGGAGTGGGCCACACTTGGTTCTGTACAGCAAGAAACACTCCTAGCTTTGCCCCGGGGACCATATGGGGTACTGGGGATGGAACCTGAGTCAACCATTCACAAGGCAAATAAATGCCCTACTTGCTGTACTATCGCTCCAGACCCTGCTTCCTCACTTTTAAAGACTGTGGACCATTTGTTTGAATGTGGAATGAGATCCTGAGATAGAGGTTGGATGGCCACTTTAGGAGAGGTTTTGTGTCTACTAACAACCTTAAGCGAGTCACTTTGCACATCCCTGAGACTCTTCCTATTGGTAAGATGGAAATGAGGTCTGAGAGAAAACATAAAGGGTTGGAACCCAGGCTTTGCATGTAGGAGCTCCAGGCTACCATCCTTTGCATCAAAGGGTCTCTTAATCACAACCAGAAGCAACCTCTAGGGGCCTGAGAGATAGCATGGAGGTAGGGCGCTTGCCTTGCTTGCAGAAGGATGGTGGTTCGAATCCCAGCATCCTATGTGGTCCCCTGAGCCTGCCAGGAGCGATTTCTGAGCATAGAGCCAGGAGTAACCCCTGAACACTGCCGGGTGTGACCCAAAAATAAACAAACAAAAACAAAAGAAGCAACCTTTAAGCACCAAGCCTGGAGAAACCCTTTGAGGACCAGGGGGCTTTGAAACTTAAAATAGGGGCCCGGAGAGATAGCACAGCGGCATTTGCCTTGCAAGCAGCCGATCCAGGACCAAAGGTGGTTGGTTCGAATCCCGGTGTCCCAGATGGTCCCCCGTGCCTGCCAGGAGCTATTTCTGAGCAGACAGCCAGGAGTAACCCCTGAGCACTGCCGGGTGTGGTCCAAAAACCAAAAGAAAAAAGAAAAAAGAAAAAAAAAGAAACTTAAAATAGGTGTAATTGCTCTAAATCTTTGGAATCATCCAGAATTCCATAGGTGTCCTGATTGCCCTGAAGTATGCACATGCCAAGGCAGAACCAACTATCATCGTGTATTTTGACTTGGCTAACAAATACTAAAGATGTTTTGCATGCTGAGCACAATCACATAGACTGAAGTCATAATAAAACATAGTAGGAGAGGAAATAAATCAGTGTAAGCACCTGGTTCTTGCACCAGCTTGCCATGTCACAATTTTTAAATTCTTGACTTAATTTTTGCTGCAGCAGCTCTTTGATGTGGAAGATGTTTCTGTAAGCAGTAGATGGGGAACTTAACTTGGGCCCTCCTGGATTTATCTGCTATGATTCCTCTGAGCATTAAAAAAAGACCCTATGCAGGCCGGAGAGATAGCATGGAGGTAAGGAATTTGCTTTGCATGCAGAAGGTTGGTGATCGAATCCTGGTATCCCATATGGTCCCCCGAGCCTGCTGGGGGTGATTTCTGAGCATAGAGCCAGGAGTAACCCCTGAACGCTGCCAGGTGTGACCCAAAAACCAAAAAAAATAAAAGACCCTGTGACCACTTGAGCTGGAGAGATAGTACATTCTCTCACAGGGGTCACTCCTGGCAGGCTGAGGAGAATATGAGGTGCCAGGGATCAAACCAGATCTGTTGCAATCAAGGCAAGCTTCCTGTCTGTCTGCTGTACTCTCACCAGCCCAACCTCTGACTGTAGAGAAGAATCCCAGAGAGATTTTGGTTTTGACTAAAGACACACATCAGCAGCTTTAGGAATAAAAGTCCAAACACTCATCCAGCTGTTTTGCCCTGCCAGGCCAGTGACTCAGCTCTTGACTCAAGCCTGGCTTTATTTGGCTACACCTTAGTTGCTAGTCTTGCCTTGTTCACTGTTGGCCAGAATTTCTCTTTCCTTCAGGGGCTAAATGGGCTGGGCTTCTAGGTAACATCTCAGGGCAAGTCAGGACGAACTAGAAAACTCTTCTCCCTTTCTCTTCTCCTCTCCCTAAGTCCAATTGAGTGTAGCACAGAGGAAATATTCGATTTGACTCTCGAAGTCTTTTCAAAGGTGACTCCTGGGAAATTAGCCACTGACCAAGTAACTGTGTTGACATAAACTCTAAGGCCTGAAGAGGGTGATTCACTCCAGGGCACAGCCTACAGCTTCCGTTCCATCCAGCCCAGCCTTGGGAAGCCAGAAAGATGCATGAGTGAAGAGCAGGGAAATGTTTTTGAACCGCAAGGTAGAGGAAATTTGCTGGGACACCTGTACATGAAGGACAGGGGCTGGTGGTGATGGGACCCAGGTGGTACTCAGAGTCCCCAGAAGAACAACAGAACAACAGGTGCCTACATGGGAAATGACTCCTCCAAGGCTGTTATGGTGGAGGCAAAAGAAAGACTCCACTGTGCAGCCCAGGGTCTCCACAGGGTCCTGTGGTCCTTGATCCTGCCCTTGCTTTCCCCAGGAATTGGAGCACATTGCTTTGTTTTTGTTTTTGTTTTTGTTTTTGGGCCACACCCATTTGACGCTCAGGGGTTACTCCTGGCTATGCACTCAGAAGTCGCTCCTGGCTTGGGGGACCATATGGGACGCCGGGGGATCGAACCGCGGTCCGTCCTAGGCTAGCACAGGCAAGGCAGGCACCTTACCTCCAGCGCCACCGCCCGGCCCCAGGAGCACATTGCTAATCTCTGCAGGGGAAACTGCAGAAGCATGCAAACTGATGACGAGGTAGAGGACATCCCAACTCTGTTTCCTCCATACCCAGGACTCTGGGTCAGTCTGCATTTAGTTGAACTCGTTTTTTCAGGGATAGGGGGTTGCTCCCAAGCAGTGCCCAGAGTCTAGAGGTTGCTCCCAGCAATACTTGGCCACTAGGCTGGACCGTTCAGTGCTAGAGCCCAGTGACGTGGTTCTGCACAGGCCCAGAAGTGCTGGGAGCTACCAGGGCACACTCAGTGGTGTTGGGGACCTTCAGAGCTATACCTAGCAATGCTAGATAGGGGAAACAAGCAATGTCAGGAACTGAACTGAATTTGGGGCAATATATATATATATATATATATATATATATATATATATATAATGTCAGTGATATATATCAGATATATATGATATATATCAGTGCCCCAAATTCAGTTCAGTTCCTGATATATATGTATATATCTATATATATATGTATATATATTTGCATCCTTGACCCTGAGCAATCTCCCCACTCTTTATGAACTTGATAAAATTCGCAAGAATCTAATCTTATGGTATTGAGGGGCCTTTTTCTGTGAGGGTCTGTTTTTTTTATTGTTGTTGTTGTGTTTTATTTTTGGAGGGTCTGGTTTTATGGTTGTTGTTTTTTTGTTTGGGGGCCATACCCAATGATGGTCAGTTATTTCTAGTTCTGCACTCAGGAATCACTTCTAGCAGAATCATTCCTGGTGATGCTCAGAGGAGTATATGGGATGCTGGGAATTGAACCTGGGCCAGCCACATGCAACACATGCTCTTTTTTGTCCTTTTTGGGGGAAAGTAGGGAGCCACATTCTGCAATACTCAGTGTTTACTCCTGGAACTGCACTCAGAAATCTCACCTAGCAGTGCTTAAGGAACCATATGGGATGCCAGAGATGGAATCCAGGTAGACTTCATGCAAGGCAAGTGCCCTACCCTCTGTACTATAACTTCAGTATTAAGGCAACTTCCTTTTTAACTATACTATCTCTCTGGCCCTATATGGTTTTTTTTTTTTTTTTTTGGTTTTTGGGCCACACCCGTTGACGCTCAGGGGTTACTCCTGGCTATGCACTCAGAAGTTGCTCCTGGCTTGGGGGACCATATGGGACACCGGGGGATCGAACCGCGGTCCGTCTCCTAGGCTAGCGCAGGCAAGGCAGGCACCTTACCTCTTGCGCCACCGCCCGGCCCCTTTGTTTTTTTTTTTTTGGTTTTTGCCTATATGTTTTTTTTTTTTTTTTGGTTTTTTTGGGGGTCACACCCGGCAGTGCTCAGGGGTTACTCCTGGCTGTCTGCTCAGAAATAGCTCCTGGCAGGCACAGGGGACCATATGGGACACCGGGATTCGAACCAACCACCTTTGGTCCTGTATTGGCTGCTTGCAAGGCAAACGCCGCTGTGCTATCTCTCCGGGCCCGCCTATATGTTTTTTTAATGTAATTAAAAATAAAATCTGGGGCCGGGCGGTGGCGCTCGAGGTAAGGTGCCTGCCTTACCTGCGCTAGCCTAGGAGACGGACCGCGGTTCGATCCCCCGGCGTCCCATATGGTCCCCCAAGCCAGGAGCGACTTCTGAGCGCATAGCCAGGAGTAACCCCTGAGCGTCACCGGGTGTGGCCCAAAAACCAAAAAAAAAAAAAATAAATAAATAAATAAAAATAAAATCTGGGGGCCGGGCGGTGGCGCTGGAGGTAAGGTGCCTGCCTTGCCTGCGCTAGCCTAGGATGGACCGCGGTTCGATCCCCCGGCGTCCCATATGGTCCCCCAAGAAGCCAGGAGCGACTTCTGAGCGCATAGCCAGGAGTAACCCCTGAGCGTCACAGGGTGTGGCCCAAAAACCAAAAACAAAAACAAAAACAAAAAAACAACAAAAAAAAAAAAAAAATAAAAAAAAATAAAATCTGGGGGCCGGGTGGTGGCGCTAGAGGTAAGGCGCCTGCCTTGCCTGCGCTAGCCTAGGACGGACCGCGGTTCGATCCCCGGCGTCCCATATGGTCCCCCAAGCCAGGAGCGATATCTGAGCGCATAGCCAGGAGTAACCCCTGAGCATCAATGAGTGTGGCCCAAAAACTAAAAATAAATAAATAAATAAAATGAAATCTGGGTATTTTTATTTGGGGGGGGGAATCATACCCGGTGGCACTCAGGGGTTATTCCTGGCTCTGTGCTCAGAACTTACTCCTGGCAGGCTCAGAGGACCATATGGGATGCTGGAGATCATACTCAGGTCTGTCATGCTGTGCCAGCCCATATCTGTGTCTTTTAAGTCCTTAAGTCTGGTTTTTCCCCATTATAATACTTGAGTGCTATTATGGAAATAGAAAATGTCAAATTCTTAAAATTTCTTTCTCTCATTCTTTTGGTGTCTTTTGGCTGCTGTCCTGGACATAGGCTCCCACTGCCTACTGAACATTCAGCTCTGCCTTGCCACCCACAGGGTCCCCAAGAGTCAGCACTTGCCCACTGAAGGAGCCCTGGAAAAGGCCTCTCCTCCCTGCCTTTCTCTCCATCCCACTTTGCCTACCAAAGTACCAGGCACACCAGGAAACAGGAAACGCCGCTGCTGTCAATTTTCCCTCCTGTACTGGTTGCTTCCCTTCCTTCCCTCTGTCAGGAGACTTCAGAGTTCCAGAATCAGAGCCAATTTCCTGATAAGGGCTGGGTGGGTGAAGCAAGGGAACTGCAGCCTGATAACCAATCTTCCCAGAGTAATGCACAATGCCAAACTGCTTCAAAGGGATATGAATCCATGGGCCTCCGTTGGAGGATCCTTATTTCCATTTCAGTCAGGGAAACCCAGGTAAGGGGTAGGAAGGGGACAAGGCAGGGCTAGAACAGGGCAGAGAATGAAAAACAAATGGTGGAGCAGCCTTTGCCTACCCATAATAGTCTCAGTCCCAAAGTCTGTTTGATTTTCCCTAGAAGGTATCAACTAGAAACATGATTAACTGAGCAGCTATTATGTATTTGACCACTGTACTAGACACGCCTTGTTTTATTGAATCCTTGGAAATATTTTGCCGGAGCTACTCTGTTCTCATGATGTAGGTAAAGAGACAGAGGCTCAGTGAGATGAAGTAATTTACCCCTGGCCACCCAGTAGCCAGGATTGGGGACAGATTCTTGATTCGAAGCCCGGTGGCTATTCCATAAAACCACACTATTTTGAGCAGGAAATAGTTTTCTAGATTAAACCACTCAAATTTCCTTAATGCATTCTGTATCCCTCAATGGATTACAGTTGCAAAGGGAAAAATAGAAAGCCACGGTGTTGAAGTACTAATAAATCAATGAAGAAGAACAATAACAAATAGTTTTGTGTCTACTTAATTCTCTTACCCCTATGTTTATTTGCTGTCTTTCAAATAAACCTCTTTTTTTTTTTTTGGTTTTTGGGCCACACCCGGTGATGCTCAGGGGTTACTCCTGGCTGTCTGCTCAGAAATAGCTCCTGGCAGGCACGGGGGACCATATGGGACACCGGGATTTGAACCAACCACCTTAGGTCCTGGATTGGCTGCTTGCAAGGCAAACACCACTGTGCTATCTCTCCGGGCCCAAATAAACCTCTTTCAAATAAACCTTAGAAGATGAAAGTAGACACAGATGGTCTGAGAGAGGTAACAGTGTGTAGGGCTCTTTCCTTGTACATGGCAGACCCAGGTTTGATACCTGGAACCACATATGATTCTCTGAATTTCACCAGGAGTAATATATGATTCTCAGTCACAGAGCCAGGAATAAGCCCTGAGCACTGCAGCATGTGGCCTATAGACAAAAGGCGAAAAAGAAAATAGACACTGAGTCCTGACTGGCTAATCCCCAAGCCCCTGCAAGTGTTCAGCCTCCTCTGTGGATTTGAGTATAGCTGTCTTCTTGGAGAGGGAACTTGGGCCACAGGTAATGATGCTCAGGAGCTCTTTCTGGCTCTATGGCTGAGAGAAGTCATTTCCTAACAGGATTTAATGTTGTGAAATCTAGATCTGCAGAATAGGGACTGCGTGGTCAGTTTTAGAAGTTAGGGTGAATAAACTAAAAAAAATCTAAACTTTAAGGTGTCTATTATACAGGCAGGCCAGGGAGCAAAGAGTGGTGGTATAGGATGCAATCTGAGTCCATTGATGGAGGGACGTTGACACTGGTGGTGGAAGAGCCCTGACTCCTTGTATATCTTAAATTCAATTATGAAGGATTCTGTTGATCACAACTGTTTCAATCAAATAAAATTAAAAATAAAAAAAGAAGTTAGAGGGCCCGGAGAGATAGCACAGCGGCGTTTGCCTTGCAAGCAGCCAATCCAGGACCAAATGGTTGGTTCGAATCCCGGTGTCCCATATGGTCCCCCGTGCCTGCCAGGAGCGATTTCTGAGCAGACAGCCAGGAGCAACCCCTGAGCATCACCGGGTGTGGCCCAAAAACCAAAAAAAAAAAAAAAAAAAAAAGAAGTTAGAGTTCAAAGATTCAGATATAGTGAGAGACTTGCTGGCGACCATCTAGTCTTTCAGGGGTAGTGGAGTTCAGTTCAATGTCTTCATCCCAGGACTTCCTGCTAGAAGGCAAAGGGGCCTCTAGGATGCTGTGTGTACTGTGGGCAATTTGGAGACCATGGGAGAACAGAGAACGATGGGTCATGGGCAAAGTTAATGTTCCTCTTCCCCTAGGCATTCCTGGAGAAGTACGGATACCTCAGTGCAGGCACCTCCAGTGCCCCCACCTTCACACAATTCAGCAATGCCATCAGGTAGGGGGAGAAGGGTGTGTGGAGGACTTGGGGATACTAGAAAGCAATATTTGGGGGTACCTCCCTCCTCTTAGAAGGCTATGTCCCATTGCTTCCTCCTTTTCTGCCTCCCCAGCTTTCCCAAGGGGCACTCCCTGCCTTCACCCCACCATCTTTTCTCCTTTCCTAGTCAGTCACCTCAGTTCCTCTTGACAGGGAGTTCCAGTGGGTGTCCCAACTGCCAGTCAGTGGTGTACTGGACCCTGCCACTCTGCGTCAGATGACACTGCCCCGCTGTGGTGTGGCAGATGCTAATAGGCAGGGGTCCCAGACTTCGAGGATCAGTGCCCTGTTTGCTGGACCCCGGACCAGAACGAGACGAAAGAAACGCTTTGCAAAGCAAGGTGAGTGCAGCTAGAACTCAGTGAGATGTGTGTGTGTGTGTGTGTGTGTGTGTGTGTGTGTGTGTGTGTGTGTATTTATGGGGTAGGGTGGGGGGGTTATTGGCTCAGGTGGAAGAACACATTCCCAAATGGTGTGTGTGTGTGTGTGTGTGTGTGTGTGTGTGTGTGTGTGTGTATTTATGAAGTAGGGTGGGGGGTTATTGGTTCAGGTGGAAGAACACATTCCCAAATGTGCTAGTTCAGACCCCAGATTATGTTTTCCCTGCAGCAGAAATTTATAACCATTAAAAAATCCAGTTTGACGGGCCCAGAGCGATAGTACAGAGATAGGGCATTTGCCTTGCACGTGGCCGACCTTAGTTTGATCTTTGGCATCCCATATGGTCCCCCAAGCCTGCCAGGAGTATCCTCTTAGTGCTGCCAGGTGTGACCCAAAAACAAAAAGAAAATCCAGGTTGGAAATTTCGGGCTGGGTAGGGCTCTTGCCTTGTATATGGCTGGCCTGGATTCGACCCCAGAATCCCATATGGTAACTGAGAGATTTTTGTCTGGAGAGCCAGGAATAACCCCTGAGCATTGGCATATGTGGTGTGAGAGCCATGTAATAAACACTGACTTTTAAAAAATTGTAACTTGGGTAATGCTTATAATAGTGGTAGTTTTGTGGTTTTATATATAAATTGCTGCATCTTCACTGCCACCAAAGTGGCCAGGATCATCCTCTTCTTTTTTTTTTTTTTTTTTTGGTTTTTGGATCATACCCGGCAGTGCTCAGGGGTCACTCCTGGCTCCACTCTCAGATATCGCTCCTGGCAGGCTCTGGGGACCATATGGGATGCCGGGATTCGAACCATCGTCCTTCTGCATGAAAGGCAAACTCCTTACCTCCATACTATCTCTCTGGCCCCAGGACCCTCCTCTTCTTTTATTTTATTTTATTTTTGGTTTTTGGGCCATACCCAGTAGCACAGGGGATACTCCTGGCTCTGCACTCAGAAATTGCTCCTGGCAGGCTCTGGGACGATATGGCTGCCAAAGATCAAACCCGGGTTCGTTCCAGGTTGGCTGCGTGCAAGACAAATGCTTTACTGCTATGCTATCACTCTGGCCCCCTCCTTCTCTTCTAATTAATCTATTTGCCTCCTCTCTCCATTGCTTGGGGGAGGGTACTATTTCCATAGCACATCTCAGTTCTTCAGTCAAAACCAAGGATTGATCATCGTTCAATACTGTCTAGTTCTGGGGCCAGAGCAACAGTAGAGTGGGTAAAGCGCTTTCCTTGCACATGGCCAACCCAGGTTTGATCCCCAGTATTCTCCCAGCATCACCAGGAGTAATTCCTGAGTGCAGAGCAGGAGTAACCCATGAGTATCAGCTAGTGTGGCCAAAAACAAAAACATAAAAATATAGGGCCGAAGCAGTGGTGCAGGGCATAAGGCCTTGCTCTAGTTAGCCTAGGACTGACCATGGTTCCATCCCCCGGTGTCCCATATGGTCCCCCAAGCCAGGAGCGATTTCTGAGTGTATAGCCAGGAGTAACCCCTGAGCGTCACAAGGTGTGACTGAAAAAAAAAAAAAGAAAGAAAAGAATAAATACTATCTAGTCCCTTGTTTCGTCATAGATGAGTGAAATCATTTGGTACTTGACTTCTTCCTTGATTTATTTTACTTAACACAATGCCATGTAGTTTCGTCCATGCTGTAGCAGACTATAGATTTCATCTTTTCTTATGCCTGCATCATATTGCATTGTGTATATATACCATAACTTCTTCATCCACTCACATTTGGGTTGTTTTCATCTCCTGGCTATTGTACTCAGCACTACAATGAACATAGGCATGCATACATCTTTTCAAATGGATGTTTTGTAGCGCAGACATTTAAATCAGAATTATGCCTACATAGATGACTCACTGCATAAGTATTTCCCAGGGCAGCCCCCTCCAGCCCAGTAAATTCTTTCCTCAGTATTTGATGCAAAGTGGTTAAGCTGCTGCTCTCTTGTTCCCTTTATAGTTCACCAAAACTGTTGTCATCAGAATCAATTCTTTTTCATCAGAATTATTGAACAAAGCTGTGATTGATTCAACCATCAGTGTTTTTTTTTTTTTTCAGCACATTTTTAGCAGCTTTTTGAACCATAACTTATGCTGATACTACTGGCTCACTGGGAGTATATAATTCAGTGGTTTTTCATCTGTTTACACAATTGTGCAGTTATTACCACAGTCTAATTCCAGAACATTATCATTACCTCAAAAAACAAACCTCATACCCACTAGGTGGTCACTCCTAGGTCCTTCTGCCCCAGCCCCTGGCAACTACTAACCCTTGTTCTTTTCCTTCCTTCCTTCCTTCCTTCCTTCCTTCCTTCCTTCCTTCCTTCCTTCCTTCCTTCCTTCCTTCCTTCCTTCCTTCCTTCCTTCCTCCTCCCTCCCTCCCTCTCTTCCTCCCTTTCTCCCTTCTTCCCTCCCTCTCTCCCTCCTCCCTCCCTTCCTCCCTCCTCCCTCCCTCCCTCCCTCCCTCTTGGTTTTGGGGCCACACCTGACAGCATTCAGGGTTACTCCTGACTCTGTGCTCCAAAATCGCTCCTGACAGGCTCAGGGGACCATATATCGGGTTGACTGCATGCAAGGCAAATACCCACTGTGCTATTGCTCTGGCCCCTAGTAATCCATTTTTTGTTTGTTTGTTTGTTTTTGGGCCACACCCGGTGACGGTGACGCTCAGGGGTTTCTACTGGCTATGAGCTCAGAAGTCGCCCCTGGCTTGGGGGACCATATGGGACGCCGAGGGATCGAACCTCGGTGCGTCCTAGTCTAGCACTGGCAAGGCAGACACCTTACCTCTAGCGCCACCACGCCGGCCCCTAGTAATCCATTTTCTGTTTGTAGATTTTCTTTTTATGAAAATTTTATCACAACACTTTTTTTTTTGTTTTTTTTTTTTTTTTGTGGCTACACCCGGTGCCGCTCAAGGGTTACTCCTGCGCTCAGAAATCGCCCCTGGCTTGGGGAACCATATGGGACGCCAGGGGATTGAACCTCGGTTCATCCTAGGCTAGCGCACGCATTAAGCCAGGGTTCTCAAACTCAATTTACCTGGGGGCCGCAGGAGGCAAAGTCGGGGTGAGGCAGGGCCGCATAAGGGATTTTGCTTACCGAATATTCGCAATAAAAATCGCATTAGTAAGAAATAAATTAGCAAAAATCGCATTAAACATTTGCATACCCCAACGGAACTGCTCGGGGTATGCAAATGTTTAATGCGATTTTTATTGCGATTATTCGGTAAGCGAATAATTGCGAAAACTGTGATATTTGAAGGCAGGCCGTGGGCCACAAAATGTTGTACGGAGGGCCGCAAATGGCCCAAGGGCCGCGAGTTTGAGACCCCTGCCTTAAGCCCTGTGCCACTGCTCTGGCCCCTCATCACAACACATTTAAAAAAAAATTATTGTTGAGGCCGAGAGATAGTAGAGTGTTTGCCTTGCATGCAGAAAGATGGTGGTTCGAATCCCGGCATCCCATATGGTCCCCCGTGCCTTCCAGGGGCGATTTCTGAGCATAGACCCAGGAGTAACCCCAGAGCTCTACCGGGTGTGACCCCCCAAAAAATACCCCCCAAAACAAGCAAACAAGAAATCACTCCTGGCTTATGGGACTCCAGGGGATCGAACTGCAGTCCATCCTGGGTCAGCTGTGTGCAAGGCAAACGTCCTACTGCTGCACCATCGCTGCAGCCCCAACGAAAGCTTTTTTAAAAAATTATTTATTGGGCCCGGAGAGATAGCACAGCGGCTTTTGCCTTGCAAACAGCCAATCCAGGACCAAAGGTGGTTGGTTCGAATCCCGGTGTCCCATACGGTCCCCCATGCCTGCCAGGAGCTATTTCTGAGCAGATAGCCAGAAGAAAACCCTGAACACCGCCGGGTGTGGCCCAAACCCCCCCAAAATTATTTATTTATTTTGGTTTTTGGGCCACACCCGGCGGTATCAGGGCTTACTCCTGGCTCTGTGCTCAGAAATTGTTCCTGGCAGGTTCATGGAACCATTTGGGATGGCAGAATCGAACCTGGGTCTGTCCCGGGTCAGCCACAAGCAAGGCAAACGCCCTACCGCTGTTCTATCACTCTGGACCCCAAAAGCTTTCTTTGGGGGGTGGTCCCATTCATTATGCTCAAACTTACTCCTGACTACCCAGGAGATCATATGCGGTGTGAGGATTGAACCCAGGTTGGTTATATGCAAGGCAATTGTCCTACCTGCTCTATTATGGCATCAGCCTCACAATGATCCAAGTTTCTTTTGTTTATTTGGGTTTTTTTTAGGGGGGATGGGTCACACCCAGCGGCACTCAGGTTACTCCTGGCTCAGTGCTCAAAAATATCTCCTGGGTTGGGGCCGGTGAGGTGGCGCTAGAGGTAAGGTGTCTGTCTTGCAAGCACTAGCGAAGGACAGACCACAGTTCAATCCCCCGGCGTCCCATATGGTCCCCCCAAGCCAGGGGCAATTTTTGAGCGCTTAGCCAGGAGTAACCCCTGAGCGTCAAATGGGTGTGGCCCAAAAAACCAATAAATAAATAAATAAATATATATATATTTATATATATATATATCCTGGGCTCGGAGCAATAGCATGAAGGTAGGGCTTTTGCCTTGCATGCAGAAGGAAGGTGGTTCAAATCCCAGCATCCCATATGGTCCCCCAAGCCTGCCAAAAGCGATTTCTGAGCATAGAGCCAGGAGTAACCCCTGAAAAATCTCTCCTGGCAGGCTGGGGGGACCATATGGAATGCCAGGGTTCAAACCACCTTTTATCCTGGGTTGGCGGTGTGCAAGGCAAACGTCTTTTTTTTTTTTTTTTTTTTTTTTTTTTGTGGTTTTTGGGTCACACCAGGCAGTGCTCGGGTTATTTCTGGCTCCACGCTCAGAAATTGCTCCTGGCAGGCACAGAGGACCATATGGGGCGCCGGGATTCGAACTGATGACCTCCTGCATGAAAGGCAAACGCCTTACCTCCATGCTATCTCTCCGGCCCCAAGGCAAACGTCTTAACGCTGTACTATCACTCCAGCCCCCATGATCAAGGTTTTTAAGGAAACGGGGCCATTCAGTCAGGCTTTTATCCTTTCATTAATTGACAGAGCACATTGGGCTATTGCCTCTTTCAACAGCATTTACTGCTCTTACCAACCACATCCGTTATGAATTAGACAGGAGGTGCAGAGTTTGTTTTTATTTCTTAGCTGGTCCATAAGGAAATTGTGGGCGGGGACCCTCAGCTGTTAGAGGCTATGCTTGCCAAAACAACTATGGTATTAACACATTCATGCTGCGGTTCCCAGGCTGCTTCAATGCTGGAAAAGCAAGGAGGCAGGCTTGGGAAGATGCCCTGCATGTAGGGCCCTCGCCATGTGCAGGTTCCTGCTGTGTTCTGGATAGCACAGAGAAGGGAGAAGGAGCCACTGGGTCTGAATGATTCTTATAAAATAGAAAAACTCAGGCCAGAGAGATGGCATGGAGGTAGCGCATTTACCTTGCATGCAGAAAGACAGTGGTTCAAATCCCAGCATTCCATATGGTCTCCTGTGCCTGCCAGGTGCGATTTCTGAGTGTAGAGCCAGGAGTGACCCCTGAGCGCTGCCGAGTATGACCCAAAAAACAAAACAAAACAAAACAAAATAGAAAAACTCTCCTTCCTTCCTTCCTTCCTTCCTTCCTTCCTTCCTTCCTTCCTTCCTTCCTTCCTTCCTTCCTTCCTCCCTTCCTTCCTCCCTTCCTCCCTCCCTCCCTCCCTCCCTCCCTCCCTCCCTCCCTCCCCCCCCCCTCCCTCCCTCCCTCCCTCCCTCCCTCCCTTCTTTCCTTCCTTCCTTCCTTCCTTCCTTCCTTCCTTCCTTCCTTCCTTCCTTCCTTCCTTCCTTCCTTCCTTCCTTCCTTTCTTCCTTCCTTTCTTCTTTTGGTTTTTGGGCCACACCCAGCGGCACTCAGGGGTTACTCCTGGCTCTGTGCTCAGAAATCACTCCTGGCAGGCACGGGGGACCATATGGGATGTTGGGTTTGAACCACTGTTGGTTCTGGGTCAGCTGCTTGCAAGGCAAATGCCCTACCGCTGTGCTATCTCTCCAGCCCAAAAAACTCCCTTTCTGCTGCCCCTGTCAGGAGCTTGTAGGTTCAATTATATGACCTGGGCCAAGTCACTTACTCTCTTTCTTCTTCTGAGATGTGTGTCCTTTGAGGTTGCAAAAGAAAGAAGAGTTTTTTTTTTTTTTTTTTTTTTTGTGGTTTTTGGGTCACACCCAGCAGTGCTCAGGGGTTATTCCTGGCTCCACGCTCAGAAATTGCTCCTGGCTGGCACGGGGGACCATATGGGACGCTGGGATTTGAACCGATGACCTCCTGCATGAAAGGCAAACACCTTACCTCCATGCTATTTCTCCAGCCCCCAGAAAGAAGAGTTTTGATTCAGTGGAGTGATACTGTGAATTCAATGGATGGTAGATCCTGTGGATAGTGCAGAGTGGAGCTGTCCAGAGTGGGTCTCCCTGAGCATTGGCCCCACTGTCCCTCACAAGTGATAGAGCCCCAGGAATGTGCCCTTTAGAGACTGTCATATTTCAGGCATCAAGGGAGGAGCTAAGGGAACTTCCCCCTGTGACTGTCCTGTGTATAGCATCTTTGAGGGAAGAGACAAACATTTGCTTAACACCACCCAGAATGGTGGCCCTGCTCACCAGCTTAGCCTATTTCATTGTTTGACTAGGACCCAGTAGTGACAGTGTGACCAGGTTAGACAAAGCATTTCTTCTTGCTCACATGAACCCTGATAGCCTCATTTCCTTTACTACAGCAGGAGGGAGATCAAGATCCCTACAGAGGGGTTAAGAGCATGTCAGGCAAGATCACTTCCTAGGCCCTAGGAAACATGTCACAGTTTAACACTTGGGGGTGGAGAAATAGTGCAGGGGTTAAGGTGTTTGCTTTGCATGTGCTGATCCCAGTTTGATACCAGATAATACATGGTGCTCTGAGCACTGCCGGGAAGGACCTTAGAGTACAGAGCTAGTAAGCAAGCATGAGCACCACCATATGTGGCCCCTAAAGGAAAACCAACCGATAATCAATAAAAACATTGCTAAGAAGTTGTTTATGGAGACGGAGAGATAGCATGCAAGTAAGGCGTTTGCCTTGCCTACAGAAGGACGGCAGTTTGAATCCCAGCGTCCCATATCCCCCGAGCCTGCCAGGAGTGATTTCTGAGGGTAGAACCAGGAGTAACCCCTGAAGCTGTTTATGGGGCCAGCGTGGTGGCGCAAATGGTAGGGCATTTGCCTTGTGTGCACTAGCCTAGGACAGACTGCGGTTCGATCCTCCGGTGACCCATACGGTCCCCCAAGCCAGGAGTTATTTCTGAGAGCATAGCCAGGAATAATCCCTGAGCTTCACCAGGTGTGGCCCAAAACAAACAAACAAACAAAAAACAAAACAAAAGAAAGAAAAGAGAGAGGAAGAAAGGAAGGAAGGAAGGAAGGAAGGAAGGAAGGAAGGAAGGAAGGAAGGAAGGAGAAGGAAGGAAGGAAAGAAGGAAAGGAAGAAGTTGTTAATGTATAATTTTAAGTGCAGTTGCTCCTTTAACCCTAAAGCATTCGGATATGAGAGGGAACATCATCATCTTCAACATCTGGGCCTGGGGATTGATCCCCTCAGTGCTTAGAGGATCATGCAGTGCTGAAATGGAAGCTGGGGCAAAGCACATGCTCAGCCCTTTGAGAACTCTCTCCAGATCCTCTTAGCCTTATTTTACTTTTTGGTTTAGGGGTCATACCCAGTGGTGCTCAGGGCTTACTCCAGCTCTGTGCTCAGGGATCACTCATGGTGGTGCATGGAGTGTCTTAAGGGATTCTGGTCCACCATGTGCAAGGCAAGCTCCCTAGCCACTGTCCTATCACTTCAGCCCAGGAATAGATGTTTAATGAGCACTTACTACATGTGATACAGCTTTCCTTACTGTTCCTTATTTATTTGCTATTTCATTTCAACTTCACTTTGCAAATGAGACTGGGGCTTGGAGAAATGCCATACTTTGTTATATAAGTTCTAAGTAGAGGATCCAGAGCCAGGAGTAAGTCTTGAGGATGGCAGGGCAGGGTGGGGCCAGAAAGCAAAACAAAAAAATAAAGAAATGAAAGAAAATAGCAGTTTCCTCAGGAGTAAGGCGTATTGATGTGTCGGCCAGGAAGGAAGTGCCTGGGCAGCCTGAGCCCTCTCACTGCTTTTCTCATGCGGCCCTTAGAGTAGCATGGCGCCAGTCCAAAGTCAGGGATGGGTAACAGGACATGGTGCCTTCCCCACCCTAAACAGCACCTGGCATGCACGCGCGCGCACACACACACACACACACACACACACACACACACACACACACACACACAAACCACAGGACTTTGTCAAAGTTGGGGCTATCACTAAACCACCAAAGGAGAGGTTCACAAATTTATTTGGCTTATTTTCCCCTCTTCAGAAAAAAATTTTTTTTCTCAGTACTCCCCTCAAAATTATTATTATTTTTTTTAATTTTTTTGTTTGTTGGGGCCGGGTGGTGGCACTAGAGGTAAGGTGCCTGCCTTGCCTGCGCTTGGATGTCCTGTCCTTGGATGGACAGCGGTTCGATCCCCCGGTTTCCCATATGGTCCCCAAGCTAGGAGCGACTTCTGAGCGCATAGCCAGAAGTAACCCCTGAGCGTTACCGGGTGTGGCCCGGTAACAAAGTGAAGTTACTCCAAGCACTATGCCCAGAAATCGCCCCGGGCAGGCTCGGGGCACCATATGGGATGCTGGGATTTGAAACACCAACTTTCTGCATGAAAGGCAAACACCCTACCTCTATTCTATCTCTCTGGCCCCAAAATCTTTCTTTTTTATTTCTTTTTTTTTTTTTTTTTTGTTTTTGGGTCACACCCGGCAGTGCTCAGGGGTTACTCCTGGCTGTCTGCTCAGAAATAGCTCCTGGCAAGCACGGGGGACCATATGGAACACCGGGATTCGAACCAACCACCTTTGGTCCTGGATCGGCTGCTTGCAAGGCAAACACGGCTGTGCTATCTCTCCGGGCCCTCTTTTTTATTTCTGCCCATTCCATTTGCTCAAAACCTAAGGCTTCATATATGCAAGGCAAGTGCTCTACCACTGAGCCACACATCCCAGCCTCAAAAATACCTTCTTTTGGGTAGGTAGGAACCTCACAATCAGTGTTCCGGAGACTGGGGGATCCTACCAATGGTTCTTGATCAACCAGGCCAGTGATTTAGCACAAGAGTTCCAGATGCAGAGCTGGAGCGATAGCAACAGCGATAAGGCGTATGCCTTGCACGTGGCCAACAAAGGATGGGTCCTGGTTCCAATCCCGGGTCCCCCGAGCCTGCCAGGAGCAACTTCTGAGCGCAGACAGGAATAACCCCTGAGTATGGCCGGGTGTGAGCCAAACCCTTCCCCCCCCCCCAAAAAAAAAGAGTCCCAGTAT
This sequence comes from Suncus etruscus, assembly GCF_024139225.1. Lineage (NCBI taxonomy): Eukaryota > Metazoa > Chordata > Mammalia > Eulipotyphla > Soricidae > Suncus > Suncus etruscus. Next base: position 168,849,757 of record NC_064848.1, on the reverse strand, counting down.
GCAACGCTGTCCAGGCCCTGCTGTGCTTGAGAAACCAGGGCTATACCCCACAATGCTCAGGCACAAGTGCAGGAAATCGAATCACTGTACTCACAGCCTTCTTTATTAGTTAATTTTTCGTTTGCTTGGGAGGCCACACCTGGCCTCCTGACTCTGCCCTCAGGGATCATTCCTGGTGGCTCAAGGGACCTTATGGGATGCTGAGGATCCATCCTGAGTGAGGCACCCATTTAAGGCAAGCGCTCTCTACATGCTGTCCTATTGCTCCAGCCCTGCCTGGGCCCCTCTTTATGGAACAGACAGCACCATATTACACATGTGGCTACTCCGCATCATTTTAGTGCCCTCCAGAAAGGTAGGGAGACTATCCCCCACTTCAGGAAGACTGCCTTAATACAAGAGGTATAGATCACCCTCTCCCATTCCTGTAGAACCTTCTGCCTAGCAGAAGGAAACAGTCTCGACATTTCTTCTACACGTTTGCAAATTGGGGTGAGAGTCTGGGAGTTTGTCAACTTCTCACAGTGGGAAGGAGCCAGCCAGCTGACCCCATGGGGATCCATAAGAAGCGTGTTGGCACATGATGAATCTGGGTAGGGGTTGCCTCCGAACCCCAGGCCTTCCCCAGCGTTTCCCTGGCTCCTCACTTGCCTCAGAACCCTCCCTGAGGGCTGGCCACTGGCGGGGCGGGGTTGGGCGAGTGCCAGGCCAAACCCAGCCTGGGAGCAGCCTGCATGGAACTTGGCTCCGGGGCTGGGCAGAGCCGCCCCTCCCCCAGGGGCTGGAAGCTGGGGAGGGACCCAGCGCCCAGAGCTTGTTTCCAGCTGGAGGAACTCCAGTCCTGCAGACGCTCTGACCTGCACGGGCCTTGCGGGGTTAAGTGACAAACCTTGAGCCTTAGCACTTGTGCCTGCTTCTCTGGATGAGGCACAGAGGGTTCAGGTTCATGTCTGGTCTCAGTTGCATGCTCCTTCCAGGATCTGGACAGGATCTGACCCTGATCCTAAGGTTCAGTTTCCCCCGAACAGAGCACAGAAAAAGTCCCAAAACTAGCTCTGTACAGATTCCCTCCTGACCCACAATCACGACCTTCCTCAGGCCTGAGTTCCCTGCCCCTCCTGCTCCAAGGATTCTGGTTAACTTGAGAAATTGAAGTCCAAAACACAGCCCAGTTCTGGGCCCCGAGTTCTGCCTCCACTCAGTAAATCATGGTCCCAATCCCTGAGCTTGCAGGATGCAGAACCTCCTCACAAGGTTTGAAAGTGGGGTTCTGGACCTGCTAAGCACCCTGGTCCCTGGGCATGTGGAGGGGTAGATGCACCCGGGACTCAGTGGCTCTGGGGTGCAGCCATCTGGGAGGCACGGTGGTGTGGGGCAGAGGGAGAGAAACTAAGCAGAGATGGAAAACGGAATCTGAGCCAGCAGGGAACACACCCTTTGTTCTCATTTGTTTTCACCTCCGAGCTCACCAGAGTCCCTGAGGAAGTGAGGGGGAGGGGCAGGGGTCAGGGAAAGACCTCAAATAAATGGGTCTATGGCCACTTGGCAGCCGCAGGATGAAGTCTCCAAGAGGCCAGAAGGAGGGGGGAAGTGGTGAGGAGAGAAGAGGGGGAGAGCAAGCACGCCAGTCTGCATCCCTCCCCCCCTTCCTTCCCTTGCACAGGGCCCAGGTCTTGCTGCCAGCAGGAGGATGACTTGGGAGGAGGGGGCTTGTTTCAGGCTCAGTCCAGCCTGTGGGACTATGAGACCTTGGCCAGAAGGCCCTTCATGTTGGGGGGCTTTTCCTGAACAGAGGCCGCTTCTCTCCCACCACATCAGGCTCTCCCAGGGCCAATACACCAACCCTGAGTGCTCCAAGGCAGAGGTTGACCTGCCAGTCTAGAGCCCTCTCTGCCAAAGAGAGGAGGCACATTCCATGACCCTGGAGAAAAGATTATCTCCCATCCTGAGAGTGGGGGGGCAGAGTCCCTGGTACACCCCCCAGCAGGTACCACCCAGCTCTGACCTACACAGCCTCTCTGTGTGACAGGTAGCAAGTGGTACAAGCAACACCTATCCTATCGCCTGGTGAACTGGCCACAGCACTTGCCTGAACCAGCCGTCCGAGGAGCCGTTCGAGCCGCCTTCCAGCTCTGGAGCAACGTCTCAGCACTGGAATTCTGGGAGGCCCCAGTCACAGGACCTGCTGACATCCGTATCACCTTCTTCCAAGGGGATCACAATGACGGATTGGGCAACGCCTTTGATGGCCCAGGTGCTGGTTCCTAGCCTCGCTTCTGGGGCAAGAGGGGGTCTCCACTTAGGCAGTGGGGACTGACAGTGTTTGTCCACTTCCTTGACCATAGGGTACATCTCTGCACAGAACCCTCAGTCCTTCATTTGAGAAGCAAGTAGCATCACCTTAGTGCCATGTGACTAAAGGGGCAGTCAAATAGGTTTTGCCTGGATGTTTCATGCCAACTCTTCTGAGGCCCCCTTATTCCCATGGGTATTGCCTGATTTTAAATAGATCTGTGCCCCTCTGGTTCCCCAGATCATAAGCCAGGTTCTGCTCCCTACACAGACACGGGTAAGAGCAATCCAGCCCTGGGGTGCCTTGAAGTGTCTTATATCCCAATATCCCCCAACAATTCTGTTGGCCCCAACTTGCAGCTCCTAATTACAAAGTGGCTCCCTTGCCCCCTGCCCAACCCCATCCTGTGCGAGAGAGCAGCTCTGTGTGCTTCTCAACCCCCAAGAGAGGACTTCTGATAGGATCTGAGTCCTTGTGGGGCCAGGCCGTTTGTACCCCACCTCCCTGGCTCTCCCATTCTCCATCATGCTCCAGCTAGGACCCTGGAGGACTGGGAGAAATCAAAACTTTTCCTGGATTCACTTGGAGCATATCCAGGGGCTTGTCCATCCCTCCCATCTACCATGATCCTATGACATCTATCCACCCCTAGGGAAACCTGAGTGAAAACAGAGCTGGATTGAGACTCAACATGCTAGGCTCCAACAGGCAGCTTTCTGGTTGGGGATAAGTGCCTTGTCTCATTGAGTTTCAGTCTCTAATTTATCCACCTGTGTCCCAGGGTTATTGCCATAGCTGAGTGGACAGGAGTTTATGTGCTCAAATCAGCTCAAGGTACAGTGCATGCCTTGCACACGGCAACTTGGCTTCAATCCCTGGCATCCAAGCTCGCCAAGAGTAATTCCTGAGAATAGAGCACTGAGCACAGCCAAGTGTGGTTCCCAAACAAAAAAAGAATGCAGCACTATGCTTTTTACCAAGTACCAGTTGTGCTTACACAGGAACATATCCAGTGTCCAGAGCTATAAGCAGGCCAGAGTACAGTGGGTAGGGCATTTACCTTGCCAGGTTTGATCCAGGTCAACCCTTGCCAGGCTGTCCAGGTTTGATCCTTGGTATTACATATGGTCTCCTAGCACCAAGCACTGCCAGGAGTGATCCCTGAGTACAGAGCCAGGAGTAAGCCCTGGGGCATCACTGAGTGTAGCCCAACAAGAGATGACTCACATTCTAGAATGTTCCTGCCTTGGGATAGTCACTCTACTACTTCTAGATCTTACGGGTTTTTTTTGTTTTGTTTTGTTTTGTTTTTAGTTTTGAGGCTACACCCATCTGTGCCCGAGAAACCATAAAATATTGAGGATCCAACCCAATAACAGTATGAAAGTCATATTTTTCACTTTTGTGCTATCTCTCTGGCTCCTTCTTTGAGAAAACTTTTTTCCCCTCCTTCTTAAGAAAACCAAGCCATCTGGCATGTGAGAGAGAGACTAGGACCTGTCACAGATATCCATATACTTTTTGACTGTTTTGGGTCTTTTTGTCACCTGGTGCAGAGCTCAGGCTTTGTGCTCAGACTGCTTCTGGCAGGACTTGGGGAATCATGCACAAGGCAATCTCCTTACCCATCTACTATCTCTCATCCCACATATACACTATCTTGTTTGTTTTTTTGGGCCACACAGCCAGTAGTGCTCAGTAGTTACAACTGGCTCTATGCTCAGAAAATACTCCTGGTAGGCTGAGGGACCATATTGGATGCCAGAGATTGAATCCAGGTCGACTGCGAGCAAGGCACTGTGCTATCACTCTGGACCCCTATATATACACCTTTTGGGTTTGTTTTTTTAATTTTTTGCCTTTTTTGGGGGGTCACAGCTGGCAGTGCTCAGGGGTTACTCCTGGCTCTGCGCTCAGAAATCGTTCCTGGCAGGCTCGGGGGACTATATTGGGATGCTGGGGATCAAACCCAGGTCTATCCTGAGTCGTCTGCATGCAAGGCAAATGCCCTGCCGCTATACTATTGCTCCGGCTCCTATATATACACTTTCTATTATATATATTTTATCCACTTACACACTACAGTTACACCCCTAGAAACACATGGAAGGAAGAGCCTCTTTATTAGTCCCATCGTGAGATCTGGAGGCGAGGCCCCAAATCTCTCACAGTTAGGAAATGGGAGGCATCAGGATTGAATCCCAAGTGATTTGACCCCGTGTGCATGCCTCATCGGTTCATTACAAAACACTTCAGCTACTGTCTGACTTCAGGAGGAGGAAACTCCAGGGGCGGAAAACACACAGGCACACATATCCTGGGAGGCAGGGGGGTGCCTGTCGGCTGTGGGATCCTGGGGGTTCGAGGTGGGGGGGGGCGGCAGGTGGTGGCCTCTCCTGACCTTTGGCGCTGCTTGCAGGAGGGGCTCTGGCGCACGCCTTTCTGCCCCGACGGGGAGAAGCGCACTTCGACCAGGACGAGCACTGGTCCCTGAGCCGCCGCCGCGGGCGCAACCTGTTCGTGGTGCTGGCGCACGAGATCGGCCACACGCTCGGCTTGGCCCACTCGCCCGCGCCGCGCGCGCTCATGGCGCCCTACTACAAGAGGCTGGGCCGCGACGCGCTGCTCAGCTGGGACGACGTGCTGGCCGTGCAGAGCCTATATGGTGAGCCCCCCAGGCGTGCACACTGCACCTATCCACCCCAGGATCCCCACTGCTGCGACACTGGCTTCCCCAGAAAAGGGGATCTTCAGCAGGGGCCTGAAGTTTCCATGTCACCGAGCCTTCTGGAGACCTCCTCACCTGCAGACCAAAAGAAAACCTTGGACGGCTAACCCTCCCCAAAATGAAAACCTTGGACGGCTAACCCTCCCCAAAATGAAAACCTTGGACGGCTAACCCTCCAATTCTTCTTCTCTGATCCCAGTGACTCTGCCCCGCCCTCCTTGGTGTCCAGATCCCTTATTAACCTTGCCCTGTAACCTAGACCCTGCCCCCCTTCTGGCACCAAAGCCGCGTTCCTGGTTCCCACTCTGACTTGCTCTCTCCGCCAAAGCCCCTTGCTACTGACATTCTTTTAGCCCCAAGTTTGGCCTCTTTCCCAGGGTGGACTCCTATCCAGAACCAGCCTGGATACTACCCAGGCTAATCTAGATTCCATCCCCCACGCATACTGACTCCTTCAGATGGAGGGGAGACACAGTGCATAAGGACAAGGCTTGGGTTCAAGTCCCTGACTCAGGTCCTATGGAAAAAGCATTTCTCACCCAGAGGCCTATTTTGCCTTCTGGAAAGAGAGATCATAGTCTTTCTTTAAATTTAATTTAATTTTGGTTTTTGTGCCAAACCCAGTAGCTCTCAGGGGTTATTCCTGTCTCTGAGCTCAGAAATTGTTCCTGGCAGGCTCAGGGGACCATATAGGATCCTGGAGATCGAACTGGGTGGGTGTCTGGGTCAGACTGCATGCAAGGCAAACGCCTTACCCTGTACTATCTATCACTTCAGCACCCAGAGAGGGAGCATATTCTAGACCTCAGTTCACAGTGGTGCTATAGGCAAGTGACAGAACCTGTGCTCAATACCCTGAGAGACCTGAGCAAGTCATACTCACCCCATGTCTGCCCAGTTGTATTTGCCCTAGACCATGTATTTGACGTGCTTGTGAGGTGAGTATCTTTTTTTCCTGAATGATTGGGACTCAGAAAGGTTGCATACATTGCTCCAGGTCACACAGGAAGGAAATTGCTAATGAGGATTTAGGAGCTGGTCAGATTCTAAGCACATGGCCTCTGTCTCACATTCATAGTGATATTTAATGGTAGATTTACTCTCACTGCTATTGTTGATTTTTCCCTGCCTGGGTCACTGAACTCCTCCCTCTGCTACCTGCATTGCCCAGGACTCAGGGAAAGGACCCCTGACATTCATAGCTCCAAACTTGCTATGTTCCCCAGTTTTCTCAGTATTTTTCTCAAATCTTTCTTGGATTTTTCTGTAGGATACTACAATGTTTCTCAACTTTCCCCAACTGTTAGTCCCCTCCCAACTTTGTTTCCTCCTGTGGCCCACTGTCCTACTGATTGGTCTCTGAGAACTGCTGAGATAAAGGACATGTAAATTTAGTGCTTGGTTAACATCAGCAACCAAAGACTCCATCCCTTCTTTTTTGGGGAGAGGATCACACCTGGCAGTGCTCAGAAGTTACTTCTGACTGCACTCAGGGGTCATTCCTGGTGGTGGTCAGGGGACCTATGGGATGCCAGGGATCAAATCCGAGTTGACCGTGTGCAAGGCAAACGTCCTATTCACTGTGCTATTGTTCTGCACCTCCTCCTTTTTATTTATTTTTTGTTTTTTGGGGCCACACCCGGTGACACTCAGGGGCTATGTGCTCAGAAATCGCTCCTGGCTTGGGGGACCACATGGGACGCTAGGGGATCAAACCATGGTCCATCCTAGGCTAGGACAGGCAAGGCAGATGCCTTACCGCTTGCGCCACCACTCTGGCCCCACCCTCTCCTTTTTTAATACCTTTGATCCTGTAATCATGCCCATCCGAAATTACTATGCTATTTGTTTTTATAAAGTAACACTTATGGGGGCCAGAGAGATAGCATGGAGGTAAAGCACTTGTCTTACATGCAGAAGGACAGTGATTCGAATCCCGGCATTCCATATGGTCCACCGAGCGTGCCAGGAGCGATTTCTGAGAGTAGAGCCAGGAGTAACAACCCCTGAGCACTGCCGAGTGTGACCCAAAAACAAAAAACAACAAAAAAAAGTAACACTTGTGGGGCTAAAGCAATAATAGAGAGGATAGGGCACTTGCCTTGCACACAGCCAAGTGAGATCTGATCTCTGGCACCACATATGGTCCCTTACTGCAGAGCCTGGAGTAAGCTCAGAGTGTCAGTGGGTGTGACCCCAAAATAAAAAATACTCTCTCCTAATCAGTGCATTGTCATTCTCTCCCCTCCTGCCCCTTGAAGGGAAGCCTCGAGGGGGCTCCATGGCCATCCAGCTCCCAGGAAAGCTATTCACTGACTTTGAAGCCTGGGAAACCCACACCCCTCAAAGCAGTCGTCCTGAAACTCGTGGTCCGAAATATTGCTACTCTCCTTTCGATGCCATCACTGTAGGTAAGTTGGTACCATTCATGCCAAAAAAAAAGAAAGAAAATCTGGAAATGCCAAGCCACCCACAGCAGGTCTAATGCCTCTCCTAGAACCTTTCCCCTTCATTCAGGGGCATATGATTGGTCCTCTTGTCAGTTAGAGAAGTGGGGTATCTAGGAAGGCGAGGATGCTGATTGTCCCCAACTCTTGTCTCCGGGCAGATGGGCAAGCACGGCTGTACGTTTTTAAAGGTAGCCACTTCTGGGAAGTGGCAGCTGATGGCAATGTCTCTGCACCACACCTGCTCCAAGAAAGGTGGGCGGGATTACCCTCCAACATAGAGGCTGCTGCAGTGTCCCTGGATGATGGAGACTTCTACTTCTTCAAAGGTAACATCCGTGGACAGAGAAATGGAGACCTGTTCCCAGAGAGTGGACAGGAGAGGATGCTGATTTTTGGGTCACACCCAGCAGCGCTCAGGGGTTACTCCTGGTTCTATGCTCAGAAATCACTCCTGGCAGGCTCAGGGGACCATATGGGATGCCAGGATTCGAACCACCAATCATCTGCATGAAAGGCAAACGCCTTCCCTCCATGCTATCTCTCTGGTCTCGAGGAGAGCAAGCTGAGGCTAGACCTGTGCTGGACTCAGCCAGTCGGTAGCAAATGGTCCTTCTACTGGTTTCTTTCTTCCTCTTCAGACTGAGCACACATTTTGGGGCAGAGTTGGGACCACACCTGGCAGCACTCAGGGGTTACTCTTGACTCTGCACTCAGAAATCACTCCTAGCAAGCTCGGGGGACCATATGGGATGCTGAGGATCGAACCCTGCTCCATCCCTACAAGGCAAACATTCTACCACTGTGCTATTCCTCTGGCCCCAACTAGAATATCTTGAGTAGGGAAAAATCCTTCTGGCCTACTTGCGAAGATCATTGATCTCAGGAGCATGTAGTAGATGACCTTTGGTTTTGGGGGAAATCACTGGATCTGTGCTCAGGGACCACTCCTGGAGATGATTGGAATACCATACATGACACTAGGAATCAAATCAGAGTTGCAATCACAGCTGCATGCTAGACAAATGTCTTTTTTTTGGGGGGGGGTTTGGGCCACACCCATTTGATGCTCAGAAATCGCTCCTGGCTTGGGGGACCATATGGGATGCCAGGGGATCGAACCGTGGTCCATCCTACGCTAGGGCTTGCAAGGCAGACACCTTACCTCTAGTGCCACCTTCCCGGCCCCTATACAAATGTCTTAACCTCTGTGCTATCTCTCCAGCCTGTGGTATTTGACTTCAGTGAGCATTATCTATTCTGGGACCAGAGCAATAGTACAGGCAGGTTGGGCATTTGCCTTGCTCAGGTTAATCCAGCTCAGGTTTGATCCCTGGCTCCCGATATGGTTTCCTGAGCACCAGTGGGTATGTCCCAAAAACAGAAAAGAAAGGAAGGAAAGAAGGGAGGGGAGGGATGGGGGAGAAAAAGAAAAGGAGGGGCCGGGAAGGTGGCGCTAGAGGTAAGGTGTCTGCCTTACAAGCGCTAGCGTAGGACGGACCGCGGTTCGATTCCCCGGCGTCCCATATGGTCTCCCCAAGCCAGGGGCGATTTCTGAGCTCATAGCCAGGAGTAACTCCTTTGCGTCAAGCGGGTGTGGCCCAAAAACCAAAAAAAAAAAAAAAAAAGAAAAAGAAAAGGAACCAGAGGCGCCGGAGAGATAGCACAGCGGTAGGGCATTTACCTTGCACGTGGCCTGGGTTTGATTCCCAGCATTTCATATGGTCCCCCGAGCTGCCAGAAGTGATTTCTGAGTGCAGAGCCAGGAGTAACCCCTGAGCACTGTCGAGTGTGGCTCAAAAACTAAAAAGGGAAAGAAAGAAAAGGAACCAGAGAGATAAGATGCTTGCCTTGCTCACAGCTGGTCTGATTCTAATCCCATAGGGTCTCCTGAGCACATCAGAGTGATTCCTGAGTGCAGAGCAAGGAGTAATCCTTGGGCATCACTGGGTTCAGTCCAAGATTACAAAAAAAAAAGGGGGGGGGGCGAGCGAAAGATGTTAGCACAACAGTAGGGCATTTGCTTTGAATGCCGCTGCCCAGGACAAACCCAGGTTCTATCCCTGGCATCCCATATGGTCCCAAGCCAGAAGTGGTTTCTTTTCTTTTCTTTTTTGTTTGTTTGTTTTTGTTTTTGTTTTTTGGGCCACACCCGGCGGTGCTCAGGGGTTACTCCTGGCTGTCTGCTCAGAAATAGCTCCTAGCAGGCACGGGGGACCCTATGGGACATCAGGATTCGAGCCAACCACCTTTGGTCCTGTTTTCTTCTTTTTTTTTTTTAATTTTGGGTCACACCCGGCAGCACTCAGAGGTCACTCCTGACGGCTCTGGGGACCATATGGGATGCCGGGATTCGAACCACCGTCCTTCTGCATGCAAGGCAAACGCCCTACCTCCATGCTATCTCTCCGGCCTCCAGGAGTGGTTTCTGAGCACAGAGCCAAGAGTAACACCTGAGCACCACCGGGTGTGGCCCAAAAACCAAAAAAAAGTGTGTGTGTTGGGGAGGGAGAGACATATTGAGAACCTGCTCTGTCCTAGATACAGTAAACTCCTGGCATAATGGTAATGAGGAAACCCTGTTGTCTGAGGTAAGGGAGGCAGGCCCTTCACTCCAGCTCTCTGACCTCTGCTGGCGCCTTTAGATAGCCTAGTAGTACCAAAATAGCGCCCCTACTGGGCTTGACTCACCAATACTGACCGACTTGGGCTCTAGTAAGGGGCCACATAGGTGGGGTGGAGGATGGGAAGGCAAGAGCCACCAACTCACTCTGCTCTTCCAATGTCCCACAGGCAGTCGATGCTGGAGGTTCCGGGGCCCCAAGACAGTGCGGGGCTCCCCGCAGCTGTGCCGGGCAGGGGGCCTGCCCCGCCACCCTGACGCTGCCCTCTTCTTCCCTCCTTTGAGCCGCCTTGTGCTCTTTAAAGGTGCCCGCTACTACGTGCTGGCCCAAGGGGGGCTGCGGGTGGAGCCCTATTACCCCCGCAGCCTTCGGGACTGGGGTGGCATTCCCGAGGAGGTCAGCGGTGCCCTGCCGAGGCCAGATGGCTCCATCATCTTCTTCAGAGACGACCGCTACTGGCGCCTGGACCAGGCCCGGCTGCAGGTAACAGCCGAGGGCCGCTGGGCGTCAGAGCTGCCCTGGATGGGTTGCTGGCATGCCAACTCGGGGCGTGCCCTGTTCTGAAGGTGCTTTCACTGCTACGAGAACTCTGTCTCTGAGCACAGAGAAAGATCCTTTCTCAGATGTCTTGGAGCTGCCCAGTTGAAAAGTCAGCTTGGATGGAGCTGGAAAGATAGCACAGCGGTAAGGCAAACGTTTGCCTTGCATGCTGCCAACCTGGGATGGACCCGGGTTTGATTCCTGGCATCCCATATGGTCGCCCGAGTCTGCCAGGAGCAATTTCTGAGCGAAGAGCCTGGAGTAATCCCTGAGCACCACCGGGTGTGGCCCCAAAACCAAAACAAACAAACAAACAAACAAAAAGTCAACCTGGAAGATTGACCCTGGAGCATGTGCTCCTTGGAGAAGGCTGTGGTTTTCTGGGCTGTCAGAGCACAGCGCAGCAGCTGGGAGCAGTCTCAGGCAAAACCAAGGCAGGTGCAGGACCCTGTGACCCTGCCGTTTCCCAGGACACATTCTACCCCAGTCTCTGGGATTGTGTCTCTTCCACCAGAGATGCATTTTCTGTACAAGAGGCAACAAGTTGGACCCCCTGCAGAGGTTGGGGGCCTGTGCATGACTGAATTGTTTTGTTTAACTGGAGATCTCCATCCAGCCGGGAAGTATGGAAGTCTGGACAAGTGGCTACAAGGGTCTCTAACCTCAAAGGCTCTGGAGTGGAGTCAGGACTCAGCAAGAGGGAAATGGACCCAGACCTGAGGGCCCCAGCTGGGCGGGGGGAGCTGAAATAAAGAGTTACCATTCGTTGGTAGGCTTGGAAAGGGGACTCTATCCTTGAATGAATTTCCAGTAAAAGCAGGTGTACATGGAGGAGTGGGCTCCCAGACCATATTCTCCCACCCTAAATAGGAACAGCAGGCTGTGTACAGCATGTGTGTGCCTACATGTAGTCATAAGGAAATGGATCTGTTCTTCAAAAAGGAAAACATCCTTGTTTTGGGTTTTTTTTTTGGGGGGGTCACACCTGGTAGCACTCAGGTGTTACTCCTGGCTCTACGCTCAGAAATCACTCCCAGCAGGCTCAGGGGACCATATGAGATGCTGGGATTCGAACCAACGTCCTTCTGCATGCAAGGCATACGCCCTACCTCCATGCTATCTCTCCGGCCCAAAGGAAACCATCTTTGCTGCCCCTGATCCCCAGCTTAAAGGGATGACTAGTGTGTGTGGCTGGGAAATTGGGGTGTACAATGCAGTGAGCCCTGGGGTACAGGCTGGCTTCGGGGAGGAGGTTATGCTCGCAGTGGCACCTTCTCCAGGCCAGAAAACAGCTTTACAGGAACCTCAGGCTTCTGGCCATCTTCTGCTTCCGGTGGTCTCAGCATGTGGCGCCTAGTTTGGTCCATACCCCTACCCTACACCTGGGTGCCTCTCCTGCAAGACCAACTTCTAGGGGAGAGGAGAGGGATGTGGGGAGTATGTCTGCCTCATTCCACCTACCCCTGTTCCTACTGGCCACTCAGAGGTTCAGTGTGGACTGTTTCCCCGTGCCTGTCCCAGAACTGAGGTAGCCATGGCCTCGAGCCTTCCTGGAGGGCTTATCTGGCACTTCCAGCCACTGCCATTAGGCTCAGAGACTTTATTGAATGGTTTGCAGGCGGGTCAGAAGGACCTAAATTATCCAAAGAGTGTAGGAGGGAGAAGTGTGTGTGTGTGTGTGTGTGTGTGTGTGTGTGTGTGTGTGTGTGTGTGTGTGTGTGTGTTTGTGTGTATGTGTGTGTGTAAGAGAGAGTGTTGGGGTCAGATGGGGAGATCTTGGGGACCCTTAGGGCTCTGCGACAGGCCCCGCCCTTCCCAAAGCGGGTGGCTGCGACTGAGCCCGATTCGGGTGCTCCAAGATGCAGTGCTCCACGTAGAACGGGTTGCTGTGCAGGGTCCCACATTTCTTACAAAAAAGAATCTCGCAGCGCGCACAGCCCCGCCTGCGTGGCTGTCGCGGCGGCATCTCCAGCACGCACAACTCCTCGGGGTGGCTCCGCTTCCTGCGAGGGGGGACCCGGAGCTACTGAGTAGGGCCCCCCAGAGGTCTCCCAGCGGTCTGAGTCGGCCCCGCCTGACTCACCTGTCCACGGGCCCCGTTAGGCCGCCGAGGATGGCGAAGGGGCTGAGCCAGGCCCAGAAGCTGCTGTCCGAGTGCCGCAGCAGCGCCACCTGCTGGGTGCTCGACTCCTGGCGCAGCGGGCAGTAGGACACCGAGCCGTGCTGCCGGGCCTCCTCGCTCGCCTCCCGGCTCTCCGCCTCGCTCCGGGCCGCCTTCTCCTCCAGCTGCCCGTCTTCCTCCTCTTCCTCCTCCTCCGCTTCCTCCTCCGACGTCTCCTTCTCCGTTGAGGGCTCCTCCGATTCTTTCTTCCACAAGGCGCTCTTTCCCTCTGTGGGTGGTCGGGGACTTCCAAGCTAGCCCCCCAAATCCCAGCTCCACTTAAATAAATATTCCAGTCCTGGGGCCCAGTGATAATAGTGCAGCGACAGGACGCTTGCAGACCTGCGACTGAGCCCCAGCGTTCAATACGGCCCCCTGTGCAACACCAAGGCATTTTTGAGCACAGAGCCTGGAGTAGCTAACCCCTGAGCACCGGTGCATGGGTGTGACACCCCCACTCCAAAATATCCCCAATTTGGACCTGAGTCATAGCACAGCGGGTAGGACCTTTGCTTTGCAAGCTGCCAATCCGGGTTCAATCCGTGGCAACCTATATAGTCTCCCAAGCTTAGCCAGGAATGACCCCTGAATGCAGAGCCAGGAATAACCCCTGAGCGCCGCCGGGTGTGGCCCCAAAACAAACTAGCAAAACTCTTGATTCTCGGGGCCGGAGAGATAGCATGGGGGTAGGGCATTTGCCTTGCATGCAGAAGGAAGGAGGTTCGAATTCCGGCATCCCATATGGTCCCCCATGCCTGCCAGGAGCGATTTCTTTTTTTTTCTTTTCTTTTCTTTTTTTTTTTTTGGTTTTTGGGCCACACCCGGCGGTGCTTAGGGGTCACTCCTGGCTGTCTGTCAGAAATAGCTCCTGGCAGGCACGGGGGACCATATGGAACACCGGGATTCGAACCAACCACCTTTGGTCCTGGATTGGCTGCTTACAAGGCAAATGCCGCTGTGCTATCTCTCCGGGCCCCAGGAGCAATTTCTGAGCATAGAGCAAGGAGTAACTCCTGAGAGCTGCCGAGTGTGACTCAAAAACAAACAAACAAACAAACAAACAAAAAATCCTGATTCTCCCAAAGCAAGCAGGAGCATGAATGGGCAGTTTGGGGAAGACAGCAAGGAAGGGCCCATCAGGCTGCTCCTGATCTTCCATATTCCTGAACTTTCTCCTTTGAAAAAGGGAGCAAGTGGGGGCCAGAGAGACAGCATGGACGTTGGGCATTTGCCTTGCATGCAGAAGGACGGTGGTTCGAATCCCGGTTTCCCATATGGTCCCCCAAGCATGACAGGAGCGATTTCTGAGCTTAGAGCCAGGAGTAAACCCTGAGCGCTGCCGGGTGTGACTCAAAAACCAAAAAATAGGGGGGGCAAGTGTGCCTGTCTCAGGGTAACTGAGTCCTGCAGAGGACGGCAGTGTAACAAAATGCTCAGTCTGGGGTTTGGAAACACAGCCAGCGGTGTGTAAGCACTACAACAAAGGTGTATGGTCCCCAGAGAGCACTGCAACTCAGAGGATGGGCAAGTACTAGGGCTAAGACTGTGTAGCCGAGGTGAGCACTGAGCAAGCACCATAGCGACCCCTGAGGCCTGTGTCTCTCAACTGAGAGCTCCACTGCAAAAAATGTTTTGTTTTGGTTTGGTTTTGGTTTTTGGGCCACACCCGGCGGTGCTCAGGGGTTACTCCTGGCTGTCTGCTCAGAAATAGCTCCTGGCAGGCACGGGGGACCATATGGGACACCCGGATTCGAACCAACCACCTTTGGTCCTGGATCGGCCGCATGAAAGGCAAACGCCGCTGTACTATCTCTCCAGGCCCCCACTGCAAAAAATGTGTGAGAACCACAGACTAAATGAGTGCAGGATCCCCATGAGTGCTTCACTAGAGTGTGTGAACCCTGGTCACTGCAACAGCATCCACCACTGTAGGGGAAGAGGAAAAGGGGTCCCAGGAGAATAAGTACATAACTCAAGTTCTAGCCCGAACATACTGAGGCAATCATGACCAGACCTCTATGTCTTCATATGTCTTCACAGTCTTCTCAGTCTGGTGTTGAACTAAGAATTTGAGGGGCCTCTGAACTTCAATCATGACTTAGAAAGCCTTTCCAGAATATTTGTTTTGAAAGAGTTGTTTCTAGGGACTAGAACTATAGTACAATAGGTAGGTGTTTGTTTTGCTTGCAGTTGGCCCAGTTTTGATCCTCAGCATTCTATATGGTAGCCCAAGTCCCCTAGGGGTGATCCCTGCTCACAGATCCAGGTGTAAGTCCCCCTGAGCACCACACGGTGTGGCCCAAACACCATAAAAAGTTATTTCTAGTCCTTAAGGTTGCTAAAGTGCTCAACCCTTGAGGAAGCCACCAAGAAGGGTAATGAGGATTCTTGAGCAATGGGTACCAGCTGACACTCATCTCCACTTGAGGCTACTTGGTTGCAGTTTAAGGGGCTAGAGAAATTGTATAGGTAGGGATTAAGGCACTTGCTGTGTGTGTCTCCTAGGTGGGTTTGATCCCCAGAACCACACATGAGCTAACCCTGGACCCTGACAGGAGTGATCCCTGAGCATAGAGCTGGAGTAAACCCTGGACAGTACAGGATGTGGCTCTCTAAAACCAAAAAACCTAATAAAACAAACAAACAAACAAAAGAGGTAGGGCCCTGGTTCAGGAGAGAGCTGAAAAGACTAGAGCATGTGCCTGGCATGCACAGGACCTGTTCTATTTCTATTTAAGAAAACAGGGCCCAGGGGCTGGGGAGGTGGCGCTAGAGGTAAGGTGTCTGCCTTGCAAGCACTAGTGTAGGACGGACATATGGTCCCCCCAAGCCAGGGGCGATTTCTGAGCACATAGCCAGGAGTAACCCCTGAGCGTCAAATGGTTGTGGCCCAAACCCCCCCCCCCCAGAAAAAAGAAAACAGGGCCCAGACAGATAGTACAGGGGGGTAATATTAGCACAGTGACTGATGAAGATTCAATCCCCAGTATCCTTTTATGGTCCCCGAGCACTACCAGGAGTGATTTCTCAGTGTAGATCCAGGAGTAAGCCCTGAGCACTGCTGGGAGTGGCCAAAAGAAACTGAATAAATAAATTTTAAAAATGATACATCTGACTGAAATAAAGCCAGACCTAGTACACAGCCAGAGAGGGGTGCCAAAAACTTTGTGGGAGGGGGAGAGATAGAAAGAGAGGCTAGATGGTAAGTTTGGGGGGTACAGGTGCAAGTGGGAGAGCCATTGAATTTTCTGAGGGAAGGACATACCCCAACCTGTGTTTTAGGGTAAAAAGGAGGAAGGCCCACTATGAACTGATCAGGGCTGGGGAGATAACTGAAAGGAGCACATGCTTTACCTGTGTGAGCCCTGGACTCCACCCCTAGCCCCTCACTGTCCTCTGAGCAAAACAAGAAATGACCCCTGAGCCTCTCTAAGTATGGCTCCAAATCTAAGACACAAAACAAATAAGCCAGGTGTAGTGGTAAAGTTGGGGAAGCAGATGACTCCCAATGTTTAAGGCTTGCATGTGGGATCAATAAAAAGGTTGGACTGTTAGTTCCACTGGCCGGAGGCCTGTCCGCAGCCCCACTCACCGTGCCTGTCCATTCTGCCAGGCTCTGCACCCTCTCTGGGCAGGGCAGAGATGAAGTGAAGCCTCAGAACATGGCTGGTCTCCCGTGGGCGGGGCTAGAACCTCACCTTTGCTGGGAGGGTTCCTTTTCCAGAATCCAAGAGCCTCCTCCCAGCCCTCTTGGAAACACATTCACATAGGGGGTTCTTGGGGGACTGGGGATGTGGCTCAGCAGTAAATATTTCCCCCCATTGTGTAAGATCCTGGGTTTGATCCTTGGCCCTGTATTAAAAAAAATGATAAAGAAAAGAAAGGCTGAATAAAGGGTGGCTTTGATCCCCAGGAGATGGGATTCCGTTGTCATACATCTTTAAAATCACTTCACTTTTTTCTTTCACCTTTTCTGAGTTAATTAGCACAAGTACCCTGACCTTCCGGTAATTTATGTTAAACTCTGGCTAATAAAAGTGGCAGGGGGAAGCAGCATAAAAAAGAAGTTTGGGGGCCCGAAGAGATAGCATGGAGGTAAGGCGTTGGCCTTGCATGCAGAAGGACGGCATTCCATATGGTCCCCCGAGCCTACCAGGAGCAATTTCTGAGTGTAGAGCCAGGAGTAAACCCTGAGTGCTACTGTGTGGCCCCCTCCCCCCAAAAAATTTGGCTGTTTCTGTAAGATCCAAGAAGCTACTCAACACCCCTGACCAAAAAATGCATTTTTGATTCTGTCTGCTTTCTTTTTTTGTTTTGTTTTGGGGCCACTCCCAGTGGCACTCAGGGTTTTCTCCTGGCTCTGTGCCAAGAAATCGCTCCTGGCAGGCTCAGGGGAACATATAGGATGCTAGGGATTGAACCTGGGTCCATGCCGGGTCGGCTACGTGCAAGGTAAACACCCTACACTGTGCTATCACTCCGGCTCTTCTGTCTGATTTTTTTGTGCGCAACTGCAAGCTAAAACCCCTGCAGAATTACACCCACAGGGTTCTAGTCTCAGTCTCACCAGCTACAAGTGCATTGGCCTGCAGCACATTCTCTCCTCACTGGAAAGCAGAGCTAGTCGTCAGTGACAGGCTTTGCCAGGCACACAGAGGGCACTCGGGCATTCTGCAAATTTGGATCCCTATGTTCTCTTCCCCTTCCCATCTTCTCGCCATACTTCCTCATTTCTGCGCCCTCTAAGCAGCAGAAGAAATGGCACCTAGTCCAGGGGAAAACTAGGCTCAGGGTGTGTGTGTGTGTGTGTGTGTGTGTGTGTGTGTGAGAGAGAGAGAGAGAGAGAGAGAGAGAGAGAGAGAGAGAGAGAGAGAGAGAGGAAGAGAGAGAGGAGTTAGATTAGAGCACCTTTCCTTACCTGTAGTGGAGAGAGAGAGGGGGGAAGAGAGAGAGAGGGGGGCGGGAGTTAGGTTAGAGCACCTTTCCTTACTTGTAGTGGGGTGTGTTGGCTGAGACAGGCATGCTTGAAGGGGCAGACCTAGTTCTGGCAATCCTCGGCTGGTTTGCCAAATGGTTTGAATAAAAATGAAAAAAAAGTATAACTATATTATTATAAACAAACAAGAAGAGCTGGGAGAGCAGTCCCCCATTAATTCTCCTTATATTCACCTAAAAAGTCAATAGTGAAATAGTCATCGAGTCATCGAGGAATAGTCAACACGTTCTGGTTGATTTAAAGAGAAACAAAAATTTAAGGGGGAGGGATAAAGGTGGTTCGTGGTCACCAACACAAAGAAGATCGCTGCACCCGAAGAATTCAGCAAAGTGAGCACCTCGAAGGTCCTGTCTGAGGCAAGCCGGCACTAGCAGTCTCCTTCAGTCCTGCCCTAGGATTTAGCGCCCCCTGGTGACCACATCTGGGGGGCTGAGCAGCTGCTGAGGCTTGCTTTTATTTATTTAAAATTTATTGAATCAGGTAGGGGCTGGAGAAATAGCACAATGATAGGTTGTTTGCCTTGCAAGCAGCCGGCCCAGGATCAATGGTGGTTCGAATCCCGACATCTCATATGGTCCCCTGTGCCTGCCAGGAGCGATTTCTGAGCACAGAGCCAGGAGTAATCCCTGAGAGCCACCAGGTATGGCCCCAAAATAAAAAAAAAATTATTGAATCATCATGTATTACATACTTACAAAGTTATTAATGATTGAATTTCAGAGACACAATGTCTGATCATCAATCCCTTTAATACAGCTCCCTTCCCTCCATAAATGTTCCCAGTTTCCCTCCCACCCCTTTGCCTTACTCTGACAGGTACTTTTTTCTTCTTTCCTTTTAGGCACTATGGTTTGCAATACTATTACTGAGATGTTATCATGCATATCACTTTGCTTCTTTGCAGTACCACGATCCTCATTTAGGGTAATCGCTTCCCTCTATCATTGTTATAGTGGTCCCTTTTCTGTCCTCTTCCCACACCTCACTTCCTACTGAAAAAATAGTGGCAAGCTTCCTACTAAAGACTGGTTCTTCATTTCAGTGTTTTTGGCAACTAGTTACTCCTTTATCATATTTCTTTACATCCTGCAAATGAGTGAGAGCATGCCAGGACTTTTAGAAAGCATTTCACTGGTTGCTCATTTTTTCCATATCCCTTCCTCACTTCATTCTGGGGGTCACTGGATCTCTTTGGATCCCGAAGAATGTGATGGTCCATTCCCAGCCTGTTAACTTTTCACCAGCCTTCTCTCTTCTGTTCAGCCTTTCTTGACCCACCGGTTGTACAAGCACTCTTAGAGGCCTCTGAGCAGACTGCTGTTGAATCCATCTCAGTCTATAAATTTGTTCCTTGAGTAAATTTGAGTAAATTTGTTCCTTTGTTCCTTGAGTAAAGCAGAGAGCAAATTGGAGTTTCCAAGTTTCCTATCCACACAGGAATCAAACTTCAGTTTTGAGGGCCAGAGCGGTGGCACAGTTGTTAGAGCATTTGCCTTACACGCACTAATTTAGGACAGACCACGGTACAATCCCTGGCGTCCTATATGGTCCCCCAAGCCAGGGGTGATTTCTGAGCATCACCGGGAGTGACCCCCCAACCCCCCCAAAATACGAAAACAACAAACTTCAGGGTTTTTTTTGGGGGGGCACACCCTGTGGTGCTCAGGTGTTATTCCTGGCTGTCTGCTCAGAAATAGCTCCTGGAAGGCATGGGGGACCATATGGGACACCGGGATTCGAACCAACCACCTTTTGGTCCTGGATCGGCTGCTTGCAAGGCAAACGCCACTGTGCTATCTCTCCGGGCTCACAAACTTCAGTTTTGATCAAACATAATTTCCGGTGTGCCTTGTGTCCTGTTCTTTGCCACAAAGAAAGGTATACCACAAGCCCCTTTCTTTGCCTTGTCCTTGTTGGAGAACAGAAGCAAAGACATGGATTCATTTCATATAATTGCTTTAACAAACCTCCACAAATCCCATGGCTTAAATGCCCCCCCCCCAAAAGGCTCAAACCATTTTCTTCTGCAATTTTTTTTTTGTTTTTTTCAGGCCACACCCGTTTGATGCTCAGGGGTTACTCCTGGCTAAGTGCTCAGAAATTGCCCCTGGCTTGGGGGGACCATATGGGATGCCGGGGGATCGAACCACGTTTCTTCCTTGGCTAGCGCTTGCAAGGCAGACACCTTACCTCTAGCGCCACCTCACCGGCCCCTTCTGCAATTTTGAGGGTCCAAATTTGAAAATCTTAGAGGACTAAAAACAACATTTTGGAGTCAGAGAGATAATACAGGGGTTAAGGTACTTGGTTTGCATGGGGCTGATCCCAGCTGGTTTCCAGATACCAACAATAGTGCTCCTTGCACTGCCAAGAGTGATCCTGAACACAGAAATAGTGCTGGCGGGTGCGAATGAATTCATATTCTCTGTGTCTCTCCTCTGCAGAGTGATCTGAGCAGCTCTGCTATTCTGAGTTCCTGGTGCTGTGAGTCATTTCTAACCACATCACAGATAGGTGTATGTGTGCACCACAAAAAAGGTTGCAACCTCTGGTGAACCCCACATCTAAGATGGGGATGCCACAGCCAGGAAATGAGTACAGTTTTTGATTATCAAAACATCAACATCAAATAAGGGGAGGAGAAAGTGGAGAGGGAGTTTAAAAAATGCAAAACCTTGATATAGAAAATAATAGTCAAAAAATAAAAATAATAATCATTTAATTATACTCACTCTATTGGCATACTTTTTTTTTTTTTTTTTGGTTTTTCGGGCCACACCCGTTAGATGCTCAGGGGTTACTCCTGGCTACGAGCTCAGAAATTGCCCCTGGCTTGGGGGGACCATATGGGACACCGGGGGATCGAACCGTGGTCCTTTCCTTGGCTAGCGCTTGTAAGGCAGACACCTTACCTCTAGCGCCACCTTGCTGGCCCCTCTTTTGTTTGTTTTGGAGTCACACCTGACAGCTCTCAGGGATTATTCTTGGCTCTGCACTCAGAAATTCGAGGAACTAGATGGGATGTCAAGGATTGAACCTGTTAGCTTTGTGCAAGGCAAATGCCCTACCTGTTGTGGTATCACTCTGGCCCCTAGTGTATATATATTTGTATTTTGGGTCACACCCAGCAGCGCTCAGGAGTTACTCCTGGCTCTACACTCAGAAATTACTTCTGGCAGACTCGGGAGACCATATGGGATGCTGGGATTTGAACCTCGGTCCTTCTGCATGCAAGGCAAATGCCCTACCTCCATGCTATCTCTCTGGCCACATAGTATACTAATATTTTTTTTTTTTGGTTTTTGGGCCACACCTGGCAGTGCTCAGGGGTCACTTCTGGCTGTCTGCTCAGAAATAGCTCCTGGCAAGCACGGGGGACCATATGGGACACCGGGATTCGAACCAACCACCTTAGGTCCTGGATCGGCTGCTTGCAAGGCAAACACTGCTGTGCTATCTCTCCAGGCCCCCACTGAAAAAAATGAGTGAGAACCACAGACTAAATGAATACAGGATCCCCATGAGTGCTTCACTAGAGTAACCCCTGAGCATCAAACAGGTGTGACCCAAAAACCCAAAAAACCAAAACAAAAAAACAGGAAAGTGAGACTGGACCAGATCGATAGCACAAATAACACCAAAAACAAACAAAAAAATAAAGGAGAGATCTGAGAGATAGTACGATGGGGAGGGCACTTGCATTGCATGTGACTAATCCGGATTCAATCCTTGGCATTCTATATGGTCTCTCCAACACTGTTGGGAGTGATCCCTGAATGCAGAGCCAGGAATAAGTTCTGCACACCACCAGGAGAGGTCCCAAATATCCCCTCATGTCCCTTCTAAAATACCCTCCTAAGCTTACAAATATACCTAGGCAGGGGCTGCAGCTCAGAGTACATACCTAGCATGTGTGAGGCCCGTCCGTCCCAGCATCATCCATCTCAACACCACATGCTGCCTGATTCCAGCTCCATTGGATGTGGTACCCACAATCACCAATAATAATAATAATAATAAAATCATCATCATCATCATCATCATCATCATCATCATCCTGGGTCAAGGACAGAGATCAGCAGTAGAGCACTTGCTTCACATATTTAAGTTCTGGGTTCCATCCCAGGCACCTTTTCTCTCCCCTCCCTCAATGTGCCTGCATGATCTAAGGTCCCCTTTTTCTTCACATGCTGCTCTTTGCTATATCTGACAGGCCCAGCATGTGGGTGCCTGGAGCTTTTGCACAGCCCCTCTCTCTGATAGTGACCTACCTGAGAAAATTAGGCTTTCCCCCCTCACTTTTAGGTTTAAGACCCTCCTGTCAGGGACCTTCCCTGTTCATTTTCTAAAATTCCACCCACACCGCTTCACCTTCAGTCCTTTGGTTCCTTCCTAGTACCCGCTGACTTACATGTTTTTTTTTTTTGTTCTGTGGTCTCCATTACTCACTCCCCCTGTATGGAGCCTCACTGAGCTCTGTTCTCAGATAGATCACAGTGCCTGAGACTTAGAGGGACCGAGGAAATCCTTGCTGAGGCCATAGAGATAGTAGTACAAGAGGTTAGGCACTTGCCTAGTATCCTGCTGACCTGTTTGAATTTCTGACCCCACAGATGGTCCCCAAGATTCACTGGGGTCACTCCTGAGCTCAGAGCCAGGAATGGCACTGAAACTGCTGAATAAAACGCAACTCTCCACTCACTAATCCTTGTTGAACAGCTGCACTGCTGTGGCCATAGGTGACAGATTATGATGGACAGACAGTCCACGTGCAGGAGCCACATGGTTAGAATGAGGGGTGGAGAAATGAAGAGATTTCTCTGGAGAAATTTCCAGAGAATATTAGGGCTCCTACATATGGGATGTTGGGAGAGGTGTTGAGAGCTGGGACACATCCAGCCCTGAGTCCTGGCAAGTGGCTGCTTCTCAGTTATTTCTCACAGTTCATTTGTTTTGACACCCTGGAAAAGTGGGGGCACTATTCCCATTTTATAGTTGAAGAAACTAAAATGTTAGAAAACAGAGTCATCATCGCTTCTTGGCCTTTTGGCTAAGATCAAGTGTAGTATTTGTTCTTATCAGTTTAATATCTGATACGTCCTCTATCCGAGGACAATATATTAAATGGATTTTTGGAGCTGGGAGTCGGAAGAGGAGCTTGCTCCGTCCGCTCCACGCATCGACCCGGTATTGCAGTACTTCCGGGAACGGTGCACCCCTACCTCGGGGAAATAAACTTGTTTTAAAAAAAGACTTCAGGGGCCGGGCGGTGGCGCTGGAGGTAAGGTGCCTGCCTTACCTGCGCTAGCCTAGGAGACGGACCGCGGTTCGATCCCCCGGCGTCCCATATGGTCCCCCAAGCCAGGAGCGACTTCTGAGCGCATAGCCAGGAGTAACCCCTGAGCGTTACCGGGTGTGGCCCAAAAACCAAAAAAAAAAAAAAAAAAAAAAGAAAACAGAGTCATAGGGGCCGGAGAGTTAGCATGGAGGTAGGGCGTTTGCCTTGCATGCCGAAGGACGGTGGTTCGAATCTCGGCATCCTTTATGGTCCCCCAAGCCTGCCAGGAGCGATTTCTGAGTGCAGAGCCAGGAGGAACCCCTGA
This sequence comes from Suncus etruscus, assembly GCF_024139225.1. NCBI lineage: Eukaryota > Metazoa > Chordata > Mammalia > Eulipotyphla > Soricidae > Suncus > Suncus etruscus. The sequence continues at coordinate 168,826,365 of NC_064848.1, read as the reverse complement.
ACACTGCCAAGTGTGACCCAAAAACCGAGAAAAAGAAAAGGAAACAGAGACATAAAGTGGTCTCAGAAAGTCATAGCAGGATTCAGTCAAAGTGGAGGGATAAACCCAGTCTTCAGCCTGTCTCCCTGGCTAATCACCCCTCTGACAATGCTCACTTGGTCTCGAAGTCCAAAGGTGGGTGCAGAGACATAGCACAACTGGTAAGGCACTTATTTGCCTGGCTTGCCCAAGGAGAATCCAGGTTGGATTCCTGGCACCCCATTAGGTTCCCGAAGCTCCGCCAGGAGTGATTCTAGAACTCAGAGCCAGAAATCAGCCCTGGTGTGGGTCAGTTCTCTAGAAGTCGCCACCCTGCAGGCCCAGCCCCTGGCCCAGGGATTCTGCACCGCCCTGGCCGGGAAGGCTTAACAGGGAGTGTTTGTAGCAGTCGCGGTCACCTAGGAGCGCAGAGGCCGCCCGGTTCCCAGGGCCGGCGAGGGTGGGCTGGGCGGCCGCGGGACCGGGCAGATCTGGGGGGCAGAGGAGAGTCCTCAACGCCATCTGTTCCGTGTCGGAGAACCCCCAGCCTTTGAGCAGCCCAGAGCAAGATCGCGGCCCCACTACCGAGTAGAGAAAGTTTTGAAGGGAGTGAAGAATGCAGAGGGCCGGGCCCGGCCTGTCGCAGCCCTGGAGACTACACTCAGCAGACGGAAGACCCAGGAGCCCAAGGGATAGAGGGAACCCCCCACCCGGCTACGTCTTATCCGGGAGCACCTGCTAAGACCCAGCAGGTGGTAGCCGGGCCCACCTCCCCTTGCCTCTCGCCATGCCCCAGCAGCGGGGGCGCCGTGGGGGGAGGCGGCCCCCGGTACGCAGCATCCGGCCCTTTAAATCCAGCGAGCACTACCTGGAGGCCATGAAGGAGGACCTGGCCGAGTGGCTGCGGGGACTCTACGGGCTGGACATCCACGCGGCCAACTTCCTGCAGTTGCTGGAGACCGGCCTGGTGTTGTGCCGCCACGCCAACGCCGTCACCAAGGCCGCTCTGGCCTTCTTGGCCAAGGAGCCCGCCCGAGCGCTCAGGATCCCCCTGCCCCGGGCCGGGGTTCCCTGCAACGGCGCCGCCCAGCCAGGCACCTTCCAGGCCCGGGACAACGTCTCCAACTTCATCCAGTGGTGCCGCAAGGAGATGGGTATCCCAGGTAACCAGGCAGCCCCCATCCTAGACCCCTATCTCTCTCTTTTTTTTTTTTTTTTGTTTGTTTTTTTTTGGGGGGGGGCCACACCCGGCGATGCTCAGGGGTTACTCCTGGCTGTCTGCTCAGAAATAGCTCCTGGCAGACACGGGGGACCATGTGGGACACCGAGATTCGAACCAACCACCTTTGGTCCTGGATCGGCTGCTTGCAAGGCAAACGCCGCTGTGCTATCTCTCCGGACCCAGGATTATATTTTCTCTCTCTCTTTTTTTTTTTTTGGTTTGGTTTTTTGGCCCACACCCGGTGGCGCTCAGGGGTTACTCCTGGCTGTCTGCTCAGAAATAGCTCCTGGAAGGCACGGGGGGACCATATGGGACACCGAGATTCGAACCAACCACCTTTGGTCCTGGATCGGCTGCTTGCAAGGCAAACGCCGCTGTGCTATCTCTCTGGGCCCTTATCTCTCATTTTTTTGTTGTTGTTTTGTTTTTGGGTCACATCCGGTGGCACTTTGGAGTTACTCCTGGCTCTGAGTTCAGAAATCATCTTTGGTAGGCTCAAGGGATCATATGGGATGCCGGGAACCGAACCAACTTCTCCTGGGTTGGCCACGTGCATGGCAAACGCCCTATAGCTGTGCTATCGCTCTGACCTATGTTCTCTTGATGGCTGAAAGTTCGTCCCACTGTCACTTGGGGAGGGCGGAGCCTGGCCATCTCTAGAGGTGGATCTTGAGGTCCCACAGTTCATAGACTAAGACAGTTTCCCAAAGTGGAAGGACACTGGACCAGAGCAATAGCAAATCGGATAATATCTGCCTTGCACCCCAGAGACTGGCATCCCATATGGTCTACTGAGCACGACCAGGAGTAATTTCTGTGTGCAGAACCAGGAGTAACCCCTGAGCACCGCTGGATATGACCCAAAAATCAAAATAAAAAGCCATAGTGAGGGACACAGGAACAACAGGGGAAGGCAGTAGTAGCTATTAGTGCAATTGTGGGAGCACATTCTGTCCTCCTTCCTGGTTTGTGCACACCTCTGCACTCAGAAATCACTTCCAGTGAGGCACAAGAGACCAACTATATGCGATATTTGGCTAGTCAACCTGCAAGGCCCTACCTACTGTACTCTCTGGCCCAATTAATTTTTTTTTTTCTGAAAAGGGGACATCTGCGTTCTAACAAAGACAGATAAGAACACAGAACTGCGTGAGATAAAGCTCAAAGTCATAGTGGGAATCCCGAGGAGAAATGTGCCCTCGATTGGCACAAATGAAGGGGGCGGGCTATATAGTGCAGAGGGGCTGGGTGCTTGCTTACACCGAGCATATGACCTGGGTTCAATCTTGGCACCAAATATGGTCCCGAGTCCTACCAAGAATCAAAATTCCCGTCCAGAGCCTGCCTCAAGGTCCTGCTCCGTCAAGCTGGTGGTGGTGGTGGTGGGGTTGTGACTCTGAGCGCCGGGGAAACATTGCAGTTTGGGGTGCAGGCAAGCTGCATGGAAGTGAGACTGGGGCGTAGGAGAACCAGATAACCGTCTTTTCCAGCCCACAGCCAGGCTCACCTTCCCCGACCCCTCCGCTCAGTTGAACCCCGACCCCTTCTGGTGCTGGCTGGTCCCCCAAGATGAGACCCAAACCTTGCACCAGCGGCCCCGGGGTTTCTCGCAGACTTGGGGCGAGGTGGGGAGGACAGGCCGGCTGGGTCTTAGGCTGCGCCACCTGACCGCTCCCTCCCCGCTGGTCAGAGGTGCTGATGTTCGAGACCGAAGACTTGGTTCTGCGCAAGAACGTGCGGAACGTGGTGCTGTGTCTGCTGGAGCTGGGCCGCCGGGCCTGGCGCTTCGGGGTGGCAGCCCCCACGCTCGTGCACCTCGAGCAGGAGATCGACGCGGAGCTGCGGCGTGAGCTGGCCTTGCCGCCGCCCGACCCCCCGCCGCCCGAGATCCCCGTGCGCAGACCCTGCCACTTCCGAAACCTGGACCAGATGGTGAGCGGCTCCCCTCTCCTGCCTTCCCTTTTTGCCTGCACCGGGGCAATGCTCAGGGGCCCCTACTGGAACTCACTGTGAGGTGCTGAGTCAAGTCATCTCTGTATCTCCAACCTTAAGAACAGGGGGTCATAGATATATAGGTCTCCCCCTTTCTTGGGTTTCTAGCCACACTTGGTGGCACCTCCCACATTGCCAGGGATTGAACCTGGGTATCTCCCAGCGTGCAAAACATGTGCTTCAGACCTTGAAGCCAACGTCTCTCCCTGGCCCCCAAGTCTTTTCTACTCATTCCTGTCTCCAGTTCTGATCGCTACAGAGGTTTTAGCCTAGCTCTGGGACCGCCAGGGCCCCACCGCACTGGCCCAGCCTGATGGGAGTTTGGGCACCTGGCAGAGAGGGCTGATGACTGCACACTGCCTGCAGGTCCAGCGCCTCGTGAGCCGCTGCACATGCCCCGTCCAGTTCCCCATGATCAAGGAGTCTGAGGGCAGGTACCGTGTGGGCGATTCCAACACACTCATTTTCATCCGGGTAAGTCTCAGGACAGGGGTGGGGTTCCCTGCGGTGGCAGGACAAGGGCTCATTATGTAGGAACCTGCTTAAGCCCAGAGGCAAAGATACAAAGTCATGATTCACTTCCAAAGTATCAGCCTAGAGGCTCCCTCCACTTGCTGGAAAATTCTAGAAGATTCCTTGCAAAGCTTCCCCTCCCAATAGGACAGAAGAACCTCCATCTCCATCTCCATCTACCTTCATCTTAGCTTCCTGTCTCTGGGATTAGAGAAGATACTCCCACTTTCCTATCTCCCATTCATCCATTCATCCACTAGTTGGGTCAGAGTCAGAAGCCTGAGCACCCTAAGTGTACGTTCAGCAGGAACCCCAGGTCCAGAACCCAGAGGATGTGTGAGCAGCAGGCTGCCTTCCTTATCAAATGTGAACTATATCTGAGTACGGATAGAAGCTGGGGAAGACCAGGCCCTTTCCCTGAACACAGCCCTTGAGAGTGTGCAGGGATGGGGTGGTTTTGCCACATAAGGCCTCACGCAGACTGGAGGCCCACCATAGTCCCATGAAAAAGGGAGGTTTGGGGATTTCATTCACTACTTGTTTTGGAGCCACATTCAGCAGTGCTAAGGATTCATTCCTGGTGCTATGCTCAGGGGGCCATAATGGGGATACAGGCTGATCAGTTGTGTGCAGGGCAAATGCCTTGCTCACTGTATTATTTATCTGGTCCCTGGGGCCCCACTTTTTAGCTGCTGATATCAAAGCTGGATATGATCATTAGTTCAAATTCCCATGGTACCCACAGATCATGTATACACACATTCACACTCAGTCGCATGTGCTCAGACAAGTTAACACACTCAATTTCATATGCTCACACATTCCCCCACGCTCAAACACACTAATATCACTTGCATATTCTTTCATACACTCACGTACATCCACATATTCTCATACAGTCAGTCAGTCACTCATGTAGTGATACAATCACACTTATTACATTATTCGTACAAGGGCCAGAGCAATAACACAGCAGGTAAGGTCTTTTTCTTGCATGTGGCCAACCTGGGACGAACCTGAGTATGTTCCCCGGCATCCCATATGGTCCCCTGAACGTGCCAGGAGTGAGTTCTGAGAACAGTCAGGAGTAGCCCCTGAGCATCGATGGATGTGGCTCCAAACACCCCCAAAACAAACAAACAAAAAAACAAACAAAACCAAACACAAAAAATACATTACTCACACACATATGTTCACTCATATAATCATTCAACATGTATTCATACACACACTTACATAGTCACCCATACACTCATACACTCCATAACATGCTTTCACACACACAGCAAAGCTGGATCCTGTAAATTCTAGCACATACACCTGGGAACCCCTGCACACATGTAAGGGCAGGGAGGGGGTGCTGTGGCCATGGGGCAACTGGTGCCATCAGACCCCAAATCCTGTGATAAGGCAACTTAGTTTGTCAGCCTGACCTCCACTCTGCCAACTTGTGTTAGCTGATGCCAACCGTGAGAACTCAGGCTATAAAACCCACACATGCCCCCCTCCCACAAACCAAATGCTTGCACATGGGTCTGCCAGGCTATGATATTGGGGACTGTCCTCCTGCCCTCAACCTCCTCCCTGACCTCTGCAGATCCTCCGGAACCATGTGATGGTGCGCATAGGGGGAGGCTGGGACACCCTCGGCCATTACCTGGACAAACATGACCCGTGCCGGTGCACGTCACTTTGTGAGTTCCCTCGTGGGTTCTAGGTGGGGAGGCTAGAAACAGGCGGGTCTGATCTCCAGGTGGTGAGGATTGTAATGGCGACAGGCAGCCAAGGTGCTATCCCCGTAGTAACCAGAAGATGGCATTAACGCACAGAGAATGAGCATTAAGGCATGCTGCCTCTGGCTTTGCCCATTCACAGGGATGGCACCAAGGATGACCTACCTGGAGGGGGCATGTTTGTTTTGAATTTGAGGTCACACCTGCTGGGAATCAAACCTGGGCCTCAAACCTGCATGCAAAGCACATTCTGGCCCTTTGAACAATAGCTCCAGCACCCAGGAGGAGGTATCAGATCTTCCCTTAACCTCCATCACCCTCAAAGGGCTGCATGCAATCTAAATAAAAGGTGTGGGCTGGGGTGGAGCAATAGTACAATAGTTAGCGTTTGCACACAGTAGTCTTGGGTTTGATCCTCTGCATTCTCTATGGTCTCTGAGTCTAAAGCCAGAAGCAAACTCGAGGACAGCAGGATGTGGTCCCAAAACAAATAGGGGTGGGCTTGCAATGTATAACGAGCACCCACCCCTTCTATGAGGACACTGTTGGCACTGGCTCTACTGCCTGAAATGTGAGAAAGAAGTTGTGGAGCCTGACTCATGTCCTCTCACCTCTAGCACACAAGACCAGCGGCTTTCTGAGGCCCGGGGCCACACCAGCACAGCATGAAGTGATGGTACAGGATGGCCCCTCGCCACTCCAGCCTACCATGACCATCAGCCGCTCGCAGAGCCCCTTGCCTCCTGTGGACTGGGAGATGTACACCTCGTCTGGTCGGAAGCTCTGGTCCTCTGCATCCTCTTCTCCCAGACCCTGCAATGCTGTGGGAGAAGGGTCAGGGGCAACCAGAGAGACAGCACCACTCCTGAGGTACAGAGGAGGCCCACCACCTCAGGCAGTGGACTAAGACTCCCCACCGTACCCTCCATGACTGGTGCCTGTAGTTGTGTGTTCTGGAACAGCTAGGTCAGGCTAGGTTGCCTGGCATGGGGAACATGAAGAGGAGTATCTGGGAGTGTGTCCTTTCTCAGAACCCCCTAATTTTCCCTTTCAGAAATCAGATGTCCTTCACCCCCTCTTGGAAGCCGCTGCCAGCTGGGCAGAGCCCACCCAGACCCCAATCTTCTACCACCCCTCATGGACGAGACTCAGAGGGCACATCTACTGGGAGGAGAGAGGACAGAAAACCTCCTGAATTCACCCAGGGACAGACTTGCAGGGTCTCCAAGGATGGAACTGACTGGGGAATCCATGCCAGGACCCAGACACCTCAGTTACAGGCCCTGGAGGCCAGAAAAACACCAGCAAGAAGGGGGTCAATTTCCTGTGGCCTGGGATGGCCAGGGGTGGCCCAAGTTGTGCCCTCTCAGCTTGGGGAACCGGCATCTCTCAGCTCTCCATCTCAGATGCCAGTACAGCCGCCTTCTGCCCACATCTCCACTTCTACCCTAAGCAGCACTGTCCCCAGAGCCCCACCAATGCCGGCAACAGCACCCAGGAGTCAGCCAGTTTCGTTGAAGGCCAGATGTGGGGACCAGCGTGAGTCCCAGCCCAGGAGCTGTGCTGAGAGAGGGAAGCAAGAGGGCCAGCAGGGTGGTATGTGTGTGAGCAGGAACTCTGGGTCCTGGGGCTGGGAACCTTCAGAGCAAGAAGGGAGCCCTTCACCCCTTCCTGATCCCTGCGGGCTTGAGGAGAAGCTGTCAGCCAGCCTGGAGCTGCTGCGTGTGGGGGAGGCCTGTCCACAGGGACCAGAGCCCATGCTGGCTCTGCACAGCAGCACCTGTGTTCCTGGTCTGGGTGGGCGGTGGCCCAAACCTGGGGGTCCCTATGACAGAGTTATCCAAGAATTGGCTCAGGGTCCCCCACCCCTCCTAAAAGTGAACCTGGGGGCCTGGAGGGCCATCCACCGAGGTCCCCCCAAGCAGGCTGGTACCGTCCACCTCAGAAGTCCCACAGGGAAACCAGAAGCCCAGGAGGGCAGGTCCCCAAGGAGGGAACTGACTGGGGAATTCATGCCAGGAACCCTAAGTGTCAGGGGTCCTGGGACAAAGAGGGACTCTTTTCTGGGAGGGCAGGACTGTCCATCTCCTTCATCTGCCAGGGAGAACCCCACTCCGTGCCCCTCAGACCCCACTCCCCACAAAGATAGAACTGGTAAAGGCAAGGCCAAGAGAACACTTCGGAAGCCACAGAAAATCCCATCTATCTATAAGCTGAAGCTGAGGCCCCGGATTCGGCCCCGGAGAGACCATCGGCCTGAGAAGCGGCCATCTCGGATCCCCAAGCCTCTGGCCTACTTACACCTGAGACCAGCCAGGGTGTCCCCCAGGGAAGGTGGAGCTCGGGGTGAGGAGGAGGGAAAGGCAAGGAGCCAGCCTTCTGCTCCTCTGGGGAGCAGCCCCCAGTATTGGGAGGGGTCCGGGCCTCTGCAGCAGGACTCTACCCCAGCCCCTGCAGAGGAAGAGTCCTGGGTCTGAGCATAGGCTTCTCACATCCTCCCCACCTCAGTCCAGGTGGTTAGGGAGCAGCTAAGAGAACTGGAGCTCCCCACCCCATTCCAGCAAGGAGACTCCCAGCTGCAGGGACAAGAGATGGCTCTTCCCCAGTGCAATCCACCCTGCCAAGTATATGTCGGCCCATGACTGCAGCTAGACCAGAAGTCCACCGGGATCCCACTGAACTCCAACCCCCCCCCCCCCACAAGGGGTTGTGGTCCCCTAACAGTTCCAACATCTCATTGTTAAAGCCCATGCAAGTCTGCTCACCCTCTCTGCTTCTCGCTCTTGAGCTAGGCTGGTGCAGGAAGAGGGGGCCAGGGTGAGAGTCTTCTGGGGCTCAGAAGCCTTCTCAGATGAGTCTACTCTCCAGGACAGCAGGAGCTGATATCAGCACCATGGACAGGGCCCAGGATCGCCCATACACTGCAGGCTTGGGCAGCATTGGCAGAGTGGGAAGGAGTGTCATTCAGTAGGAACTACCTGCATCCAGGGACACACACAGAACCTGGGGACCCCCAGTTCCCGAAACAGAATCAGGGAAAGGGCAGGCTTCCCCTGGGGATTTCTGACAGCTGCAGGTTCAGGAGTGGATGGGGAGGTGCATACTAGTCTCCTCCCAACTTCTGGCTGAGCTGTGCTTGGTAACTCAGGGCTTCTTCCTTGCTCTCACCTTCCTCCCAGAGCAGTGGTCAGTGGAGTGTTCCTTCCCCTCCACCCGCAGGAACGGAGCCGACACCTCAATACAGAAACAAGGGAAAACACTCCCTGATTTTTAATCTGTCTTCCAGTCACAGGCAATGGGCCACACGCGCACTTCCAGGCCCTGTGGTGGGGCACGGGGGAGGGAGGTGCAGAGAGGACAGAGACTCAAGAGTGGGGGGACTCCAAATGAAAGACCAGGGGTGAAGAGGGCCAGCCAGGCAATACATTCCAATGGCTCCCAGACAGGCAGCCAGAGGCCTGGGGCCCCCACCCCTACCTCCGGTGCCTCAGAACTGGGGAGGGAGTCACAGTGTTGGGGTAGGGGGGTTGCTGTCCTCACTTCTCCCCCATGGACATCGGGTACAGGCCCTCTTTCTGACCCTCCCAACCACGTCAAGGTGTGGGGAAGGGGAGCCTCTGCCTCTGCTTTAGAAGGGGGCTCAGAGAGGGCAGGCCACCTGCCCAAACTTACATAGCACAGCAGGGACTAGAATCGTGGATGAGTAGACCTCATCACCAACAGGGCTGCACTGCTAGGTGGTGCAGGGGCTGACCATGGGGAAGCAGAAGAGACCCTCCAGGGAGAGCAGCCAGATATAACACCCACCCCTTCTGCTCAGAGCTGTTTCCTCTCCTGTCAGCTGGGGGAAGGGGGGGGGACATTCTTCTCAGGCACCTGCTTCTAACCAGGGGACCGGCCACTCTCCCCAGACCAGGGCTGGGGCTCAGCCTGGAGAACTTGGCCAGGGCGGGAGGGGGACACATACCATGACTGCTGCTTCCTAAGCCCCCCCCCCAGTAATTCCTCAGGCCACTTTTAGTAGCTTCATTATGTTTGTTATTTCTAAATCGTACAAAACTGACAGTGATCAGCTCCGGTGACAAGAGGTAGAGACCGGCCAGCGAGTAGCCGGAGAAAATGGGGCGGAGTGAATTGGGGCACGGGGCCAGCCAGTGTCGGGAAGAGAGGGCATCAGATATGAGCGCCTCCATCTAGGGGTGGGAGTGTGGGCTGGTCCCCCAACAGGGGGACCCATCATTCTCTTCCTATTCTGTCTCCCCTCCTTCACCCAAATTAACCAGGGTAATCTAAGATTCAAGGCAGGGCCTGGGGCAGTCAGACTGATGGGGAGACCATCTTCATTAATACAACCCAGCCGCTTGTCCCACAAACCCAAACACCTCACCACCCCTGTAACTCCCATATTCAGGCTGGCCACTCAATGCAGGTAGACGGGCCGGAGTCTAGTCTCGTGGGAATAAATCAATCCTTTGGGAAAGTCCCTCTGTTCATGCGATTGGGGGCTTCCTGGGGGGGCAACCTGGCTTTTGGGAGTGCGGGCGGCTGGCAGGGACAGACCATCGAGTTAAGGCTGGAAGGTAGGTTGTTGTGTCTCTGGGGGCTGCTGGGCAGGGGAGGTCTCCCTGAAAAGCGGTGATGTGGGAGAGCTCAGCGTTCTCCCCTGGCTCATCAGGGACCTCAACCCTCAGGCCCCCGATGCTAGTCCTTGAACCCCCTGCCCCCAACTCCCTGCCCTGTGCCGTATGTGGAGCCAAAGCCAGAAGGTGGCGCTTCTGAGGCGGGCCGGGGGAGGAGGAGATGAGCCCTATGAGCGGAGCTGGGGTGGGGTGGGCCGGAGGGGGCACAAGAGCCGAGGACCCAAAGACGCGGGGGGCACAGGAGAGACACGAGAGGCGAGGAGACACACTCTGGAGCAGGTGCCTGGGGCTGGGGTGGGGGCCGGGTAGCACCTCCCACCCCACCTATCTCTTCCCCCATGCTCCCACCCAATCCCTGCTGACTCCTGGGGGCCCCCCAAAATCCCGAGGGGCACTAACTACAGCACGAAAGGCACCAGCCCAGGAAAAATAAAATCATGGGGTGCCGAGGAGGGAGGAATGGGCCAAGAAGGGGCGGCCTTCTAGTGGCCTGGCCCCTCTCTCTGCAGGGGGCACGCAGCTACCAGGGGGTGCGGTGCCCTGCATGGGGGGGGGGCTGCGGGGACCCTCCCTCCCCACTTTTTCGGCTGCAGAGGACTCCCCCTGCCAGGCTGCCCGGGTGGGGTGGGCCCGGGGCGCGGGCCACGGATGCGGCCAGGCCCGTTACATGATGGCGCAGCGGTTGCGGCGCAGCGCGCCCTGGAAGCGCAGGGCCGCGTGCACGTGCTTGCAGCGCGCGCAGCCGACGCTCTTGAGCAGCTCGCTGAAGAGCAGCAGGATGTGCCAGTTGTACTTGGCCGAGCACTCCACGTAGCCGCACTTCCACGTCTTGCGCACCAGGTGGGACACGTTCCAGCGCGGGATCACGCGGCCGCGCTGCAGGTCCCGCTTGTTGCCCACGATGATGATGGGTGTCTCCGAGGTGCCGATCACCCTGCGGAGCGGAGGGAGGGGAGGTCTGGGTGTCGGAGCACCGCCTCCTTGCGCCACCCCTGGACTGGGAGAAGAGCCTCTGCTTCGGGTGCAGCGCTCCAGCCCCGGACCGGGATATTATCATCTCTTACGGACACCACAAGGGTTCAAAAGTGCATGCCATTGTCGCCCTGGCACTGGACAGAGGTGGAATCAGGGGCAGGGTAACTGGGCAGGGGGCAACAAGGAGCTGAGTGGCAAGGGCAATTCTGTCCCTGGAAAGCCAATCTAAGCCTCTGTGCTTTCAAGCAGTATTAGGAGAAATGGACATTAGGCTGGAGATAAAGCACAGCGCGTAGGGCGTTTGCCTTGCACATGACTGACCCACGTTCGATACCCGGCATCCCATATGGTCTCCTGAGCCTGCCAGGCGTGATTTCTGAATGCAGAGCCAAGGAGAACTCCTGACTGCTGCCGGTTTGGCCCCAAAATCAAAGAGAAATGGCCAGTAAAATGGTGTCCACCTATCTGTGTGCATATGTGGAACCAGACTTCCCTTACTGCATCTACGACGGGGCATTTTGAGCCTCACCTGGTCTCTAGGATCTGCTGGCGAATGGTCTTGACGTACTCGAAGCTGTCAAAGCAGCAGATGTCGTAGACCAGGATGTAGGCGTGGACGCTTCGGAGTCCCCTGCAGCAGGCATCTGCCCACTCCTGCAACAGCCCAGTGTAGGGACCGTCAGAGGAGATGGACAGGCTCTGGGCTGACAGCATCACCTGCCACTGCACCCCATGCTTCTCACATTCAATCATTCCCCAAATACTAGGTATAGTTTGGGGGTCAAAGGGGAGGCTCAGTGCTGCAGGCACTGCCTGCTTGACTTCTCAGAGTGCTGTACTGCTCTGTACACAAGTGGAACAGAGACCTGCTTATCTCACTCCCACTGGGTCCATGATGCATCCATCCGGCCACCCCTGTTCATTCCTCCGTTCTCTTCTTCAATAGCACATTCGTGAAGTGCCTCCAAGAGGTACTGATTTAGTTCTTGGACCTGTTGAAATCCCATTTTCAGAGGTTCTGCCCAAACCTTCTGTTATACTTTGGCCAAAGCTGTCTTCATTCTAACCTCTAGTTCTGGCTGCAGGCTCCTAAGAGATACAGAGCCAGTCCTTCATTTTTATAAATCTGCACCCATTATCTGGGGCTGGTGCAATAGCACAGTAGGTAGGACATTTGTACTGCACACACACACAGCTGACCTGGGTTGGATCCCCGGCATTCTATATGGTCCCCAGAGCCGACCAGGAGTAATCCTTGATCGCTGCTGGGCGTGACCCGCGAGCCCCTTTTCCCCCTCAAACATCAGCTCCCATCACTCTCCATCAAGCTGGAGTTTCACACTTCAAAGGCTTATCCAGATTTGCCAGAGGAGCTTAAAAACCCCAGGTTTATCAGATGCTCTTCAACAGCAGCCCTGTGACTGGTAAACTTCAAGGACCTGAACCCCACTTGGCTCAGCCTGGCGCGCTATTAAGTCTCCCTGTTAAGTCTCCCCCATGAACACCACTTGGCAGCCAGCTCTCTTATTCTGCCTCTAACATGGAATTGAGACAGAGAAGACTGACATAGGAATGGCTGGAGAGGGCTGATGGAGGAAGGGTAGAGGAGGGCCTTGCGGCAGCTCTGAGGAGGAGGAATTTCTGAACTGAACGCTGGTGGCAAATTCTCAGGGAGGGGCTGCAGCTCCAGATAAATAGGCCCCTGGAAAGGCTGAGTGCACTAAAGAGAAGTTCCTGAAGAGATTAATTAGCTCATTAACCTGCCAGCAGATGGCAGTTCCAAGAGCCTGGAAAGGCAGCCAGAGTGTGGAAAGGGGTCACTAGAGTGGAGGAGACCTTCCCTCCAAGGACAAAAGGAAATCCAGGGTCATCCCTAAGGGCCCTGACAAAAGACAAGAAGAAAGATCAGCATGTCTCTGCACCAGCTGCTGAGTGGAGCTGGGCCAGACCCAGGCCTGCAGGAGGGCATGCAGCTGGCTCTCCGCCTTGGAGAAGGCATGGGAGGGAAGGCTCTAGAATACACTGCCCACCTCAGCCGATGTTGCTGCAGCAGTGGAACACTCCAGGGAGATGATGTGGCATCTTTTCTTTGTGCTGAGTTTTTAACTTGGGTGCTGGGGAAAGATGCTGAGGACAACTAGAGCAGCAGGAAACCATTAACTGCCTCATGACCAGGGAAAGGCACTCTGTTGGCACTGGTGACCTCGGGAGTTGGGGAGCCACATAGGTCTGTGCTCTTCATTCCATGCAAGGAGGGGAGCGATGGTGGGAAAGGGGAGGGTCTGGCCTGGAAACTAACACAGAGGCACTTCCTCTACCTTCCTGGGAGGGAACAGCTACAGCCGTGGGGGGTGGGGTGGGGAGCCCTGTACCCTATTTATGGCCTTCTTAAAGGACTCTCAGGGCTGCCTTCACAGGGCAGGAATGAAGGTCTCCTCAAGAGCTGGGCTGCCATGGCAAAGAGAACAATCAAGACAGCTCACTTTCCTTCTGGCTTGCTCGGAGCTGGATAATGTGTGGTGGAAGGCCATCCTGGGGAGCATGAAGGCAGAGAAGAACAGAGTCGAGTTCTAAATCCCCGGGAGCTGTGGGAGGCTCTGCTGCCCCTGCCTGAGTTCCCTTCCCTGGGGAGATATGGGGGCGGCAGGAGCAGCAGTTGAGAATAGAGCCATGGCCGTAGCTCTCTCAGGCTGCATCTGATCTGGCAAAGGTTTTCTTTTGGGTGGGAGATTCTTGGGTTTTAATATTTGACCTTTGCGGCTTTTAGGATTTGTTCTCAGCAAATTTCTGCTCAACGACCCTTATTACTATTCCGTTAGAGAAGTCTTGAATATCCTGGAGAGTCCCAAGATTCAGAGTTAATTGGAAGTAAAAGGCATTTTTATCATGGGCAAAAAACATTAACATTAAATAAGTAACTATAAAGGCCTCTAAACAGATGCAAAGATGCTGAGCTTCACCCTTCGTCAGAGAAGCAAATAAAAACCACAAGATCACTCTCTGCCAACAAGCCGACTAGAAGTCCAAAAGCTTGACAACATGGTCCAATGGCCATGTGTAAAGGAAACAAGTGGTGAGGAACAAAATGGGCTACGTTATTGAGGGGAGGGGAACTTGGGACACCTGCTAACTCACAGTTCCTTTACCTTTTAGACTAGCAATATTATTTCAAGGAACTAATTCACTTATATCTGTGCCTGCGTGTGTGTGTGTGTGTGTGTGTGTGTGTGTGTGTGTGTGTGTGTGTGCGCGTGCGCGCTTGTGTACAAAAAGATGCTGCCAAGGCTCCTTGCTGGGACATTGTGTGAGACAGCACAGGATGGGAAATTTATCTCCCCAGGAGGCCACATGACAGAGAGGGTCTCTAGACTGCAAGGAACTGGCAAGATCTAACTGGCAAGATCTAGATAAGTAGGTTATAATATTATGTCACTAAAAACAAAGGGTAGAACAGCACTGCTGTTCAACATAGGAATGGGGTGGAGCAAAATTTTCTGATCCTCTGCAGGAACACTGGCAGCCTGAGTGAAGCCTGCCTAGGGGAACAGTTGCAGAGAGTGAGCAGGCAAAGGGTGAGGGTGAGGAATGATTTCTCTTGCAGCACTTTCTGACCAGAGTCTGGACCTCTAAGCTGTTCGAGCTATTCTAAAACTGACATCAAATTCATTGTGCATTTGCACTAAAAAGTTCTGTGCGTGTGTGTTTGTGTGTGTTGTGTTGTGTTGTGTTGGGCAGGGAGACTGTCCTGATCCCCACCATGAGACACTGCCTCTGTGGATATTCCTGTCCCCATCTCTACCCAACCCCAGGTCAGAGCATTGCCCAATGGACCTGTCCTGAGCTTTTCATGGGAGAATAAAGACCTTGATAAAAAGCCTGACTGGGCTCTTTAACCTGGGGAATATCCCAGTTAGGTCCCCTTTGCTGCTCCTTCTCCATAAGCTATGGGGTGAGGTTGGCAGCCAGAGCATGTGGAGTCCAGGTGAGAAATGAGTATCTCACATTTCTGGCTCTCCATGGTCCCTTCCTTGACATCTGCCCACACTTGGTGATATTAAATACCTGTCTCAGGTTGCCTGAGATGTCCCATGTCTCCTCCAATCTCAGTGTGGGAACCACAGAACCACTGTCTGCCTGCTTGCAGTCTGTGGATTCCAAGAGAGCAGGTTGCACCTCTGTTTCGAGCACTGATTTTCCCCAGTGCCCACTGCAGAGCCTGGAGAGGGGGTGTCCCCTGGCCTCAGCTCCTCTAATCCCCTACCTGCAGCGTGTTGACAGGAAAGGCGCTGATGGGTGGGAAGTCGAGGATCTGGAGGTCGTGCACGTGGCCGTTCATGACGACGGCAGGCAGGTAGAGGAGGCGGGCGGTGGTGGGCACGCAGACCTCGCTGAATTCGTTGTACAGGAACTGACGCACGATGGCACTCTTGCCCACTCCTCGCGCCCCCAGCACGGCCACCCGGTAGGTGGAGACCATGCCTCCCGCCCCGCTCCGCCGCCGCGTCCTCGCCGCTGCCTGGGGCCCCCCAGGGCTGCATATTCCAGGGGCTGGGGGCTCAGCCACCGTCAGGTCCCACCATTGCTGCCCTTGCTGGCTCTGGGCCGCCTGAGGCCTCCACCTGAACTGTGGGGACAAGAGGGGGACTTGGTGGGGTGGCTTTCCTCACCCACAACCTGCACTTGCTCCAGTTCCTGGACTTGGTGGCAGATGGTCCTGCCATTTCCCTTTTCATGTCCTTCCTTCGGGGAAAATCAATCTCTCCTGCCTTGCATGATGCGCCCTCTTGGCCCTAGTCCCTGTGGGGCAGAGACAGGGTAGCGCTTCTAGATGGCACTGTCCCCAGAATCAGGGATAAGACTATCATTCTTTGTGGCCTTAGGAGAAGTGAGGCTGAAAACACCTCAGCATGGCCTTCCAGTCATAGAGTTCTTTCACCAAGGAGGCCTGACTGTACCAAAGCTCTTCCCCAGCCACAGTGCCCTTTCCTGTTTCCAAGTGCATCAGTGAGGAAGCCCTGGAGTGTATTACCTGTGGGGCACCTCCTCCATGTCCACCTGTCTGCTCTTGTGTCTCCAGAACCGACCTACAGAAACAGGGATCCCACTAGAAATGTCAGAGTAAGGAGTGTGCCCATAGAGCTGGGAAGATTAAGTACAGAGAGTAAGGGGCTTGCCCTGCATGCAGCAGACTTGGGTTTGATCTACAGCACTCCACATAGTCAGGAGTAATTCCTGAGCACAGAACCAAGAGTCAGGCTTGGGCATAGCTAGATGTAGCCCCAAAACAACAACAAAAAGAAAACCAGGGGCTGGCGAGGTGGCGATAGAGGTAAGGTGTCTGCCTTGCAAGCGCTAGCCAAGGAAGGACCACGGTTCGATCCCCCGACGTCCCATATGGTCCCCCCAAGCCAGGGGCAATTTCTGAGCGCTTAGCCAGGAGTAAGCCCTGAGCATCAAATGGGTGTGGCCCGAAAAACCAAAAAAAAAAAAAAAAAAAAAGAAAAGAAAAGAAAAGAAAAGAAAACAACAACAAAAAAGAAGTGTGCACCAAGTCACATTGCTGGGACTGGCTGCTAATCCCATCTCCCAAGGGGAGAGTGTGGGAAGGGAGCACAGACCCTGGGCTGCCTCAGCCTCCCTGGAGATGCCCCAGAGCTCAGAGCCTGAGCAAGGGCTGCTACAGAGTAGGATCTGACTGTGAGATCACATGATTCTGGCCAGTTTCTGTGACTTTGGATGTTCCCTAGCTGTTGGTTAGTTGAAAAATCACCTGCCTGCCTAGATATAAAGTGGGGAAGGGTCTCAGACTCCACTTAGAGGATAATCCCAGTGAATCCCTTAACAAGGTCACTTATTCTCTTGTAAGGGATGGAGACCAGGGCAACACTCTTGTCCAGGACTCTTTTCAGGAGGGGGGGCACCCATGCTGGCTAAGAAGGCCCCGGACAGATGGGTTACTGGACGCTGTGTGTGTTGTGATCTCTCTTGGAGGTGCCCAGTAGGCAGCTGAGCACCACCCACCACCTGCCTTAGCCAGTTAAAGGCCAAGTGTCCTGGGTTTGTGCATGTCTACTACCACAGTCCCTGTGGGACTCTGTTCCTAAAGAGTGACCTTAGACAAGAAGGTGGTGTGGTGGCTCTAGGTTGGCTTAGGGTAATGCCCAATCAAGAGTTAGCGGAGTGATAACACAACAATTAAGGCTTTTGCCTTGCATTGGCTGACCTGGGTTTGTTCCCCGGCATTCTAGATGGTCCCAGATGCTGCCAGGAGTAATTTCTGAGCACAGAACCAGGAGTAACCCCTGAACACTGCCAGGTGTAGTTCAAAAAACCAACCAACACAAAGAGTCAGCCCTGTTCTGACGGATCTCAGTGACACCTCCAGCAATCCATGTGTGTGCACGTATGTGTGTGAATGTGCATTTGTGATACTCTGCTCCCATTTTTGTGCAGGTACAAAAAAAACCCCAAACCAGAAGCTTTGCGAAGTGAAGCCTACACAGCCAGCCGAGCTATCAAGGAATTCAGGCCCGTCTCCTTCCTGCCCTCTGACTGGCCTCTCCCCAACAGGTGTTTATCCACTCTGGCAACTCCTCACTGCAGGAGGTGCTGGTGCCAACCTCCCAGTATATCTCTCCAGACCCTGGATTCTGATATCTTTGGGCTCTGTAGAGGGTTTGTCAGAGGACCTGGAGGGGTTAATTACATAACCAGCTCCAGGCAGGTGGGCAGGGGGCATCCAGAGGAGAATGAGGGCAAGGAGAGCCAGAGGACCCCTGACTCTTCTTGGGGTGTGGCCGGCCACTGGAGGATGTGGCTACTGCAGAGCCTTCTGGACATGCAACCCACTCCCTGCCTGGAAATCAGCCCTTTGGGGGTAGAACAGGGACAGAAAAGCAGGCAGAGCGCTGGAGCCAGGGTGGGGGTGCAAGCAAGGTTCCTGGGCTGCGGCCAGCCTCCTGGCACTCAGCAGGCCCCAGTGTGGCTCCATTCCTGGCTCAGGTGCTCGGTGGCCAGCCTCGCGCTCACCCTCTTACTTACGGCAGAGACCCCGATCCTGTATAGGAACCCACCAGGACGGGTGGGGCGTTGGAAAGGGCAGGCCCACCCCCGAGCTCTCCCTCCCCAAGGCCTGCCGCTGCTCCGCAGTGAGTCTGCAGACAGACAGGGCCGGGAGCCTTGGGGACACCAGGGGCGGGGGTGGGGGGAAAACCTCTTAGTCCCCTCCCGCTGGCCCGGCCACCCGCGTCCCTGCCCCAGACCCGAGGTGTGGGTGTCCTCTGCAGACCCGGGGCCGGCTCCCACGTCTGCCCGCGGTCTGTGCCCACCACGCTCGAGTGGGAGGCGGTGGGCGGGGGCGTCGCGGGGGATGCGGGGCTCCCCGGGACCTGATTGGCAGGAGTTTTGGGGGGGTAGGCCGAGCTCAGGCTGCTCTCCGCCTCCAGCACCTTGCAGGCATACCCCACCCCCTCCATGCGGCCCCGGCTCTCACGTGGCCGCCCCGCGACACTTCTCCGCCAGCCCGCCCGCGGCCTCCTCCGGCACCCCCGGCGCCCCCGGCCCGGGCCGCGACCCCCGCGCCCCGCGCCCGCCGCTTACCCGAAGCCGTCGCTAGCTGCTGCTCCCCGTCCCGGCTGGCTGGCCGGCCGGCCGGCGGGGCCGCGCTCCCCCCGGGCTCCGGCGCGGCCCCCCGGCTCCCCGGCCCGGGGGGAGGGAGGTGGGCGCCGCCGGCTGCCCAGGTGGGGCGCGCGGGGCGGGCGCGGGCAGGTGCGGGCCGCGGGGGTCGGACGCGCCTGCCGGGCTCTGGCTCCGGTGCGCGCCGCGCGCTCCGCCCGCTCCGCCCGCGAGGGAGGCGGGGAAGCGCGGGAGGCGGAGCCCGGCGGCGCTCCGCGGGGTCCCTGCGTCCAGCACGTTCTGCGGACGGCCCTGCCAAGGGTTGGGGACCCCGCTCGCGGCGACCTTCACCCCACCCCGCGGCCTCCTTCTGGACCGCATTGCAGCTTTGATCTGGATCGCGGGGCGCGAGGGATCCGAGGGGCCCTGGAGCCTTTAGCTTCTCATCCCCACTCCCTCTCCCGACACCTCAGCTGCCCTTTCCAGGTGTCTTTTCTGACCTCCCAGTCCAGGCCCATCTTGGGGCGCACGGAACGCCTCCAGGCTCCTCCCCTCCACCGGAGGGCCGAAGAGCCGGTCCCTCTACTCCTTTCTCTGGCCCCGCTGCAGCCACCGGTCGGCCCGCAGAACCCAAGCCAACTATGACCTCCGACCCCCCCAATAGACTCCTAGGGACTGGAGTCCCTAAAATTTAGGGACTGGTAGCCACCCTAAAATTACTTTAAGCCTCGTCCTTTGAGTTGGCTTGAGCGAGTTCTTGGGACAAACAACGTGCTTGAATTCGCTTGGCTAAATTCTACGTCGGGTCGGGGGAGAGACAGCCGCTAGCTGGAGTGCAAAATATGCATTGCAAGAAATTGGGGAGTTCCAAACCTGGAGGATATGGGGCTTCTCATCCAACGGGATGGGGGAGGAAGCCCCAAGAGCAAAGAGCATACAGAGCCCAGGTTGCGGGGACAGAGGTGGGCCCCGGGATTAGTGGAGTCGATGAAGACTTCGGAGGCAGCAACTTTAAAGGAAGGAGGAGGGAATGTCTGTGGGAGAAGTTGGGGGACACTTAGAGAAGCTTGAGGAAAGGATCCGGGAACCACACAGGAGGCAATGGGGCTGGAGTCAAGAGTTTGGCTGAGATGAGCTGAGAAAGGCATAGTGGCCAGGTGGGGGTCTAACTGTGTAGATAGGTGATGCGGAGAGTAAACCGGGAGAGCTGCATTTGCGATGCCATGAGGGCTGGGAGGGATTCTGGGACTTATCTCCACGACCCAATAGGTTCCCAATTAGAGGACCCCACAAGGATGCTACTTCTTGAGAATCAGAGAACCTTTGGCACTCTGCATTTGGGGTGCATTCACAATTGCTGCCACTCCTAGACCTGCCCAGACAGAAAAGCATCATGGTTATAAGTCTGGGTGACTGGGAGCCTGTCACTAGAACTCTCAGACTTTGAGACATAGATGGGAACAGTTGTCCACAGAAGGGAAGACCTCCAGTGAATTAGGTCTGAAAATGTGAGTTTTGCTTTTTTACACTCAGCCTTTTAGAGGAAACCAGATCGTATGCGGCTAACCAGGGCCGCGGCTCAAGCAGAAAGGGATAGTCTCCTGGAGCATAGTCTTGTAGGTTCATAACGTCACCAAGAATTTCCTAACACACATATTAATTTAAAATAAGGATCTTTGTTTGTTTTTTGGGTCACACCCGGCAGTGCTCAGGGGTTACTCCTGGCTCTATGCTCAGAAATCGCCCCTGGCAGGAACAGGGGACCATATGGGATGCCGGGATTTGAACCACCGTCCTTCTGCATGCAAGGCAAACGCCTTACCTCTGTGCTATCTCTCCGGCCCCAAGCATCTTTATTTTTGATTTGGGATCAGTTTCCCTTATGTTCCCCTGTCTACAGACAGAACAGACCCAGGAGTATCCCCTTAGCATCGTCAATTATGGTCCCAAAACAAAACAAACAAAAATCAAACAGCCATAGTCGAAATAAAAAATACAAATGTCTGCGTCTGATTTAGTTGGGTCACCTGGGTTTGCTGAGAGTCACTTTGGGCTCAAAAAGTCCACCGCTAGAGGCCCATTTACTCTGTCCTGCCATTAGGATGACCTTGGTGAAGATGTCTGGGATGCCCTGAACTTGGATCTGTCTGTCCTTGTACCGCGCGTGAGTGGCTCGTGTTCAGCTGAGGTGCAAGCTCAGGCTCCAGGGGAGCAGACACGTGGACTCTGAGGGTCAGACACCAAATGAGACAAAAACAGCTTGTGAAATGCACCGGCAGCAGGTTCCTGCTGAACTTTCATAGGCTGGAAGTTTGGCCAGATTCTGGAGGCAAGAACCCTAAATTGGAAGGAGGAGGGTCAGCCAGAGGCTAGATTGGAATCTGGTCCTCTAACACCTCCCACCTAGCAGGAGCAGGGTTGAGTGGATGGAGCTACTGAAAGGTTCTGTCTCCAAACCAGACTTTTGGAAGTGAAGTCCATCTGGGTCTAACCAACCCCCAAATTAGCTTCCAAGTTGGCAGCGTCAAGAGCAGTAGGGCAAAAGCTAAATGAGAAACTGAAACGGCAAGTTGGGAGCCAACTCGGAAACTTTTCAAGAAAAATCCTTGTTGCTAATAACATGTCTGGGGGCTGGTTGGGATTCTAGGATTAGTGTTCTGGAGATAGAATGGGTAACAACGGAGGAGGTGTGATCGTTCCCAAGTGCCACACCAGGTATTAAAATAAACAGACTCTTGTCTCTTAGAGCTGGGGGTGGCAGGAAAAGAAAACTGGGTCCAAGCAAAATCAAAAAAAGCATCAATGCTTAAAAGGGATATAGGAACTCTAACCTGAGCATCCCTAGCTGTTTCTGGCTGCAGCAATCACAGACCTGAGATTTCAGTATGTCTGAATTACAGTTCTGGGGTACAGAGCATTGTGCAATCTCAGGTGGGAATCTGGGGACCAATGTGCCCTCTTTCAAACTGAACTTAAAATTTCTGGGGTGAGGGGAAGTTGGCCATTGTTCTAATGGGAGTGCAGAGGTCAGAGCAGACTTATGAGAAAATTTTCAGAGGGAATGGGGAAAGGAAGTTTAGTGGTTTTGACACTGACAGGGGCTTTTTCTGAAGAAAATAAAAATGGGGCTGTCCCAACACATAGGATGGCAGCAAAATGATTTTCTCTCCTAGGACTGCATAGGAGCAAGTAAGGTAACAGGTGTCAGTTTCGGTTTTCTATCCCTGATGCATTTCAGAAGCATCTGGGGAGGTTTTAAATGCAGCCTGGCTTCTCAAATACAACTTGAATCAGCTGCCTTTAGGGCATATTAGGGCATGCCTTTCAGGATATTAATGAACCAGAGTTGATGGCCTCTGTCCTCTGGATTTTTTTGTCCAAACTAGCTCAATCTCAGTAATGTTTATGCCTCTATCCCTCCCCATAGCTTTGTCTTATTTGGGGGGGCGTGCTCAGAAATTGCTCCTGGCTCGGGGGACCATATGGGACACTGGGGGATTGAACCAGGTCTGTCCTGGATCTGCCGCGTGCAAGGTGCTCTATCGCTGAGCTATCCCTCTGCCCTCCCTTTTTTTTTTTTTTAAATAGCTTTGTCCTTGAACCTCAACAAAGACAACCATAACCCCCTTCCTCTCCACATTTATGCTCATTTATGGCTAACATGGGTTAACAGTAGCGCACAGAGTGAACATTTTCCCTAGTTGCCCCAAAGCAATTTGTTCATAGTGTTTGGTTATCCAGTAACAGCAGCTACTGTCTTAAGTACCTATCTGCTCTTGACCCCATAGGCCCTTCTATCGCTGAGCTTCAGGAATTAAGCCAAGGGCATTTAGTGTGGACCCCTGAGCCTTTGGTGGCCATCTGTGCTTCACACCCAAGGGCAGGGGCATCTGGACCAGTAGTTTTCCTGCCAGGCGAAGGACTGAAAAGCACCCAATTATTGGGGACATGTTCCTTCTCAAAGCCTTCCCCACCTCCTTCAATGCAGGGATTAGACTTCAAGTCTGTTACTGCAGCAGTAACTCCATTCAGTTAGTGACATTCAAGGTGAGAGAGATTGGTCTGTGAGATGGTCTGTGGTGGGAAGGCTGCAGCAGAGGTGGGGCCGAATCTGGTTAGCCAGGGCCTCTGTGAGGGAGCAAATTCATTCTTCCTTAGCCCTCTTCATTTCATTGGGCTGAGTACCAAGGAGGATGAGGGCCACTGTAGCCAAGTTCTAACAACACAGTTAATGCCCATCCCTCCCCTGGCCAGCTGGGCTCTGTCTTCTAGGAACAGTTCTGGAAACAAATAGACACACCACCACTTTTATTTTGTGTAAATGACTTTATTGACTAAGACACAAGGTCAAGCTTCTGGCAACCCTCCCCCCCACAAAGATCCCAACAACAAAAGAATGATAAGCATTCTTAGAGTGATTTCCCCCCTCCCCAATTCCTTCCCCAGAGCCCCGTTTCACAACACAGACACACGGAACAGGCTCGGGCAAGGACAGACACTCAGGGAATCTCTGACCAGCAAAAGAGTTCTGGGTGTGTGTGTACTTCCCGTGCCCTTTGTATGACACCAGCTGACATAAAAAAGACACACTGAGGCAGAGGAGGGGGAAAGCAGGCAATCTCCACTGTTCCCCCAACTCAGGCAACCTTGAAGTGTGCCAGATAGGAAGCTGTAGTGGAGACAAGTTCAATCTCTTCAGGAGAGAGTCGTTTCCATAGAATGGGTCCGTCCATCCCTAATAGCTGAGAGGTGCTACTGGAGGTGGCCTCCCCAAGGTGGAAGCTCATGAATGGCTCAGTCAGAGCTCAGGGAAGAATGGCAGCTGTTATACCTCCCTCACTGTGAGGAAGGTTGAGAGCCTGATTTCAGGAGGGTGGGATATATCCAGGTACAAAACTGTGTAATCTGCTTACCCTGCGACACATTCTTCATTCTGGAACTCTATATACTTTGTGTTGAAATGAAAATGGTGTGTTTGTAGTGTGAACCTTCTTCACTCCTTGTAGCCAAAGGACTCCATGAATGGTTTCCCAACAGGGGGGGATTCTGTCAGCCTGCTTTCCTTCCCATATACCACCAATTCACCATGCACAGACCTGTACTATTTCCTGTGGGGTGGTAAATGAAGGACACAGCTCCTCTCTCTCCTATCCCAGTAAATATTCCTCTTAGAGATTCTCAAGATTTAAAAATTGGTTGGAGGATGGTGCAATAGTATAGTTGGTAAGGCACTTGCCTTGCATACAACATCCCATATTGGTTCCCCGAACCTGCCAGAAGTGATTCCTGAGTGCAGGAATTCCTGACTCAGGATTCAGCCCTGACCACTGCCAGGTGTGGTCCCCAAAACCAACCCCCCACCCCAAATTATTTGGTTGGGGAATCATCCTCTCAATTTTTCAATTGCTAGAAATCAAGGTCATTTCAGACGCTAATTGTAACTCTGGGAGATATTTCTGCTCATTTTCTGCAATTCTGCTCTTGGACTTATTCTTTCTCCTGAATACAATTTGAGACCTGTGGATCTGAAGTACCTCTGCTAGGAGACTGAACTAGGTGCCAGGCAATAAATACTACACATATTCATAGGAGGAATTCTGTAAACACCACTGAGTAGGATCATGTTTGGGGCACAAAGTCATTTTTAATAAAGTACACCCAATGTCTTAAGGTTGGAGACATCACATCTCCAGGTCTCATGCCCCTCCCAAGATGATCTCAATGGCCTTAAATGTAAGGAACAAGGATGAAGAGCAGATCAGAGAGCTGAAGGGCTAGAGTAACTTGTTAGCATTTCTAAGTTCACTTCATCTTAGCTCCAAGAGTAGATGAGGAAAAATTAGCTATTTCATTCTGGCACTGGAATCATTTTCAAGTAGCTGAAAAGATACTCTGTTGCCACTCAGGTCAATGAGTGTAAAATTTGGTATGATAGGAGGAGAGCGCCACAGAGAAGCCAGTATAGAAAAGCCAAGAGAAAGAAACGGGGAAAGAAAGTTAAAAGATATTCCTGCAGGATTCAGGAGAGGGAGCCTCCAGCGCTGCTATTAGGTAGCTAACAGGTCTCAAGATCAGCAATGAAAGTTGGTCTCAACTAGAAAACTATGATTTATGATTTGAATTGGAAGTTGAGAATCAAATGCAGAGAAGTGGTGGAAGAAGGGCATCTGGGTTTTTGCTCCCATCTCTCTGCAAAATCCTTAACCAATTTGATTATTAATGGGTCAACCATGGGGAAGGAATGTCTCTTAGCCTTGCTGGTGCTCACAGTCTGTATTTCCTGCACCTTGAAACATCATTCCCACTGCACAGCAGTCAAATGATATAATAATACAGGGCAGGGAGAATTAAAAGGAAAAGGAGTTTGGAAAGAAGAAAAGGTGAAAATCCAAATGACCAGGCACAAAGTTGCCATCCCAAAGAGATGCTCTAACTGGTGGACAAGGAACCAGACCTCTTCTTCCAGAACTGTGCATTTAGTGATGATTAGCTGTTTCAATACTTCACGACTCTCATTTTCTCATATGTACAAAAATATAAAACAATAAAGTGCAGTTTATGTTTCATTGACACTTTTCCTTGCTTTAATTTTTTTTGTTGCTGTTGTTTTCTGCTTTTGAAATGAGCTCTCGATCACAAAATATCCAACTACACTCACAAATGCCAGCCACTGGCACAGAATGGAGAAGCCCACGGTAAGGACGGATAGCAGCAGTTAGGTGGCAAGAGATGGGAAGTGATTGAAGCAGTGATTACAAATGTTCACAGGAAGCTAAAACTATCCAACAAATTGTGCCCTAATGTTGGCACAGGTTAGACTAGTCACTACCTTGGTGGGTGGCCTCAGAGTGTTCGGGTTCATGTTCTACATGGCAATAAATTTCTTCCAGTTAAGAGTTCCTGGCTTGCACCGATCACAGGGTGGCCGGAGGGCACCGGACCAGTCTATTAATTTTTCAAAATGCTGTCGTAGACCTGATAGATGTACTGAGAGACTTCAGGAGCTCTACATTTCAGTGACAGCTGTGAGGAGGCAAAGGAGAAAGACATTAGTTTAGAGGAAGGCATTACCAAAAGCTATTCAAGTACTCAGACCATCTTATACAGATTTCATTTACTGCACATTTGCAACTAATATAATTATGCCAATTACATGTAAAAATAAAAGTTTTCAAATATATTGGTTAAAAAGCTTTGATAACTGAGTAGTCTATGAGATTATGAATAAATATGTAAGTTTTAGAATTTCAGAATAATCGACATGAAATTGTGTGGTGCTTTTACCTATATTCTATGTGGGACTATATGGGAAACACTCCAAACTGCAATTATACAAATCTGACTGTGAGAGAGATAATCATCCTTTCCTCTCCCCCACTTTCTGTTTTTTTTTCCCCCACCTCCCCCACTTTGTTTTTGTCACACCCAGAGGTGCTCAGGGTTTATTCCTGGTGCTATATTCTACTTATTCCTGACAGGACATGGGGGACCAAATGGAATGTCAGAGATCAAACCTGGGTCAGCCAAATGCAAGGCAAATACCCTACACACTGCTTTATTTCTTCCACCACAAGTAAAACAGTTTTATTTAGGAAATAAGAGAAAGGGTGTGTGTGTGTGAGAGAAAGAAAACAAAAAATAAGTTTCTTGTGTATTTTTTGTTTTGTTTTTTGGCTCTGCACTCAAGAATCACCCATGGGGGCCGAGAAATAGCATGGAGATAAGGCATTTGCTTTGCATGCAAAGGACAGTGGTTTGAATTCCGGCATTCCATATGGTCCCCTGAGCCTGCCAGAGTGATTTCTGAGTGTAGAGCCAGGAGTAACTCCAGAGTGCCGCCGAGTGTGACCCCAAAACAAAAACAAACAAACAAAAAAGAATCATGGCGGTGCTTGGGGAACCATATGGGATGCCAGGGATTGAACCTGGATTGGCTGCATGCAAGACAAGTGCCTTTATACACTATACTATCGCTCTGGTACCACAAGTAGCTTCTTAACAAAATATAGGATAGTGGGGCCAGAGAGATAGTACAGCTATAGGGCATTTGCCTTGCACGAAGCCAATCCAGGAATGAAGGTGGTTCAAATCCCAGCAACCCATCCCTGCCAGAAGCGATATCTAAGTGCAGTCAGGAGTAACCCGAGTGCCGCCGGGTGTGACCTAAAAAAAAAAAAACACCCTCAAAAACAACAACAACCCCCCCCCCAAATATAGGATAGAGACAGAGCAAGAGAGAAAGAAAATATATGCTTAATGAACTATAGTAGAGATTGGGTGAGGGGGAGGAGAGTGATTTATTAACCCCTTAGGAGATGAAGGGACTATCAGATCTTATATATTAGTTTTCAACTGACATAGTAAAGAGGAGAGATATTGGGCCGGGAAGGGGGCGCTAGAGGAAAGGTGTCTGCCTTGCAAGCGCTAGCATAGGACAGAGCGCGGTTCGATCCCCCAGAGTCCCGTATGGTCCCCCCAAGCCAGGAGCGATTTCTGAGTGCATAGCCAGGAGTAACCCCTGAGTGCCAAATGGGTGTGGCCCAAAAACCAAGAAAAAAAAAAAGAGGAGAGAGATTAGGTTGAAGATTAGGTTGAGAGATTAGTTCTTTACTACCTAACTGAGATCAGATCAACAGTATTTAGGGTGATGGAGGGAAAGAGTGAGTAATAGTGGTTATTAAGCCTGGAGTACCACTCAGGGATAGATTAGTCCTAAGTTAAGTATAGTGATGGAAAATTTAGGCAATTTTGTAGGTAGAAGGAACTTAGTCACCAGATGGATAGAAAAGAGGGAAGAGAGCAAGAAAGCATATCCATTTTACCATTAACAAATGTATGGGGGATGGGAGGCAGGTGTGACAAAAGAGGTCTTAAATGGGTTTTCTCTGGTAACTGTATGAATCTACAATTACTTAGAAAAACTATTTAAGTATAGATGGGGGATGAAATGTCCTTTAGTAGGTAGGTGGAAAAAAATGTGGCCTTCCAGAGCTTCCAGAGTAGACTGCTACTTGGTCATATAAAAGAACTGCTGGTAGGAGATAGTACAGAGGTTAATGCAGCCAAACCCCATCCAAGCACTGGCAATAGGAGGGTGCAGCCCTGGAGACCACAAGCATTGCTGGGGTGGACTGGGACTGACTGATGTCTAGCACCACTTGAGTAGGAGACAGCACTGTATCCTTCACTGGCTTCTTGCACTAAAGAATCACTGAAAGGAGTGAGGAGCACTCACACAAAGGCAGAAGCTGCCACACAATATTGTGCATAAATCTAAAGGAAATTATACTCTAACAAAAAAAAAACAAAACCCAAAGGATATATTTAAATTTAACCTTATATGGCATGCAGACTGAAGTGGTTATACAGGGTATAGCACTTGCTTTGTACATGGCTGACCAAGGTTGATTCCCAAAGTTACATATGATCTCCAGAGCCCTGCCAGGAGTGATTCCTGAATAAAGAGCCAGGAGTAAGCCCTGAGTACTACAGGGTGTAAGCCCAAAACAAAACAAAACAAAACCAACAAAAAACCTTATGACACTCAAATACAAAATTGTAGTATTAAAAAGTTTTCTTTTCTTCTTTCCTTCCTTCCTTCCTTCCTTCCTTCCTTCCTTCCTTCCTTCCTTCCTTCCTTCCTTCCTTCCTTCCTTCCTTTCTTTTTTTTTTTTGGTTTTTGGGTCACACCCGGCAGTGCTCAGGGGTTATTCCTGGCTCTATGCTCAGAAATCGCTCCTGGCAGGCTCGGGAGACCATATGAGATGCGGGGACTCGAACCAATGACCTTCTGTATGAAAGGCAAATGCCTTACCTCCATGCTATCTCTCCGTTCCCTAAAAAGTTTTCTGATGGAGGGCCGGAGTGATAGCATGAAGGTGGGGCGTTTGCATTGCATGCAGAAGGATGATGGTTTGAATTCTGGCATCTCAAATGGTCCCCTGAGCCTGTCAGGAGTGATTTCTGAGCGTAGAGCCAGGAGTAATCCTTGTGTGTTGCCAAGTGTGACCCAAAAACCAAAACCAAAACCAAAACAAACAAAACAAAAAAAATTAAAAAACAGTTTTCTGGGGCCAGCGGGGTGACGCTAGAGGTAAGGTGTCTGCCTTGCAAGCGCTAGCCAAGGGAGGACCGCAGTTTGATCCCCCGGCGTCCCACATGGTCCCCCCAAGCCAGGGGCAATTTCTGAGCACTTAGCCAGGAGTAACCCCTGAGCGCTGCCGGGTGTGACCCAAAAACCCAAACGGATGTGGGCCGAAAAACCAAAAAAAAAAAAAAAAATCTTTTTCTGATGGACTATGAGGAGAGCAGTAATACAAGAGATTCTTCTCAAAAGTTTCATCATAGATAAAATGAACAGAATATAGAAAGAAGTGTCAAGAAATCCCTGAATTCTAAGCACAATTCACCAACAAGTTATGTAGTCCTGAATGAGTCACTTTTGCTTTATGTCTCCCCCAAAACTGCGGGGGTTATCTACCAGGTACATCCTGGTAGTATCAGGAACTGATACTCTATAGGCTAGGCATACACTCCAGCCATTTTAGCTATCTTCTTGGCCACTGAGGGTAATCACACTAATTCTGTATCCTATCACTGAGCTAATCATGTTTCAGCAGCCTAGTTGAGATATCTGTGTACATAATGCACACTGAGCTCATTTCTAAGGAGTAACGTTATTTTGTTGAATTATCTTTGGCTTTGGAGCCACACCTGGCAGTGCCCAGGGCTTATTCCTGGTGAGCCAGGGGAACCAACTATATGGGATGCTGGGGATTCAACTTCTGTTGGCTATGTGCAAGGCCTTACCTTACCCACTGTACTATCACAGCAGGGCCCGAGAGTTATTTGATAAGACATAGGCTCTACATTGAAAACAGACAGAGGGGCTTTCCTTTTTTTTTTTTTTAGAGCACTCAAGCTATAGGACAGTAATTTTCATTCTGAAAAAGACAAAGAATTCATGGTGGCAGAGGCGAGTGGGAGGATGAAACATCAGAGGGAAAGCCTGAAGTTTCTCAGCTCACAAATCCTTGGGCAAAATTCAAACAATTCACACACACAGATGCTCTTCCAGCTTACTTCAAAGAGAGGGAACTAGTGGGGAAAACACCAAGAAATTTTAATGCTGAATGGTACTATTCTCTTGTTGTATGCTAATTAAAACAGAGGAGGTTTTTAAAATTTAGGAATGGAGCCACAGACTTTTCTCACCTAAAAGGCTTTAAGCTTCCTTAATCTACTGAGTGTTCTGTTTCCTCAGAGTTATTCTTTCGTTTTTGTTTTTTGGTCACATCTGGCAGCACTCAGGGGTTACTCCTGGCTCTATGCTCAGAAATCGCTCCTGGTGGGCTCAGAGGACCATAGGGGATGCCAGGATTTGAACCATCGTCCTTCTGTATGCAAGGCAAAAGCCCTACCTCCATGCTATCTCTCTGGCCCCTCAGAATTATTCTATATCAAGTTTTATTCTTCTGTAACTTTCCTCTTTCTTCCTTCCAAACTGCCTATAGGTCTCCTCAGGAAAAGGAGGTAATATTCCAGGTCGAAAGAGTTTTTTTCACTTCACAAAATAAAGAAGATAACCAGCATCAAAATGACAGATCATGTTTTGCAACAGCAAACAAATGTCTAGTGGAGGCACCCCAAAAATTCTTTATCTGTCAGTTTAGGAGCTACAGTATCTGCAGTACCTGCTCCCAGTCTTTCCAGGGTATGATGAAAGAATAAAGGGCCCTTATTTGCACTGTTGAAATCTTTCACCCATGGGGTCAGAGAGATAGCACAATGGTAGAACACATTGCATGTATCTGACCTGGGAGAGACCTGGTTTGATTCCTGGCATTCCATATGGTCCCCCAGCCTGCCAGGGATGACTTCTGAGTGCAGAGCCAGCAGTAACCCTCGAGCACCGCTGGGTATAGCCCCAAACCCAATCAACAATTAATCAATCAATGAAGTAAAAAAAAAAAAAAGAAAAAAAAAAGAAAAGAAAACTCACACCCATTTCTTACCGTATAATTTGGGTTTCCAGGCTGGATGCGTAGCTCGGCCAAAATCCAAATGCCATTAGTAAGTTTCAGGGATTGGTACAGCATGTCCTGCCCTTCCACATTTCTCTTGGCAATAGTATAAACATTGTTGTTTTGCAATTTGCTGGAAACAGTGTCTAGGAAAAGAGATTCAAAATCCAACACCTTTAGTTAAAATAGCAAACAAATGTATGCTAATTCTCTACTGACATTCTTAGGAGCTCATGTTCTCAGTTCCCTGACAAGTTCTGTCACACGGCCGTGCACACATTTCAGAACGTCCTTCTCCCACACAACAATATTGGGTGATGAGTTTCTTGAAGAGACTGCCTATCAGCCCCAGAAAGAAAATACAGTAAGGTACAACTCAGAAATTAAATATGTGTGGTGTGTGTGTGTGTGTGTGTGTGTGTGTGTGTGTGGTTGGGCCACACCAGGCAGTAGTGCCCAGAGGCTGATAAGTGTTGCTAAATTTAAACCAGATTGGCAGCTAATGTGGTTGTGCAAGCAAGACAAGTGCCTTTCATTCTATACTCTTTTTAGCATCTGCAACTAAGTATGAATGTAAGAATTACCCTAGCTGGAGTGATAATACAAGGGACAGGGTGTCTGCCTTGCATACCGCTGACCTGGGCTCAATCTTGGATATCCTAGATGATCCTCTAAGCACTACCAGGAATAATTCCTGAGCACTGAGTAAGGAGTAATCCTTGAGCATTGCTAGGTCACCTCAAAACAAAACAAAACCAAAAAGGATTACCTGTGGAGCTTATGGTGGTGTCTAGGAGTTTAAAATCTTTTTTGGGGGGGATGATTTTTTTTTTTTGCCACTCCTGTGGCTCTGCACTCAGGAAACACTCCTGGCAGTGCTTGGAGGACCATATGGGATACTAAGGATAGAATTCAAGTTAGTGGTGTATAAGGTAAGCATACTAGCTCTCTGGCCCTAGAAGTCGGTAATCTCAAGTTAGAGGTTTACCTTAACTAGTCAGGAAAAAAAAAATGCATGTGGAAAGTACAGAAATGGACAGAGGGTGTACCATGGCAATTGTGCCCTTTTATCCATTTCTGGAACATTGGCCCCAGACCCATCAGGAGACAGAGCCTGACAAATCAGTATAACACACAGATCATTTCACTGTGAGCCACTTTGCTCTTGACAGCCAGTATTGGAAAAGCAGAGAGTTGCTGAGACCTTGCAACTCTTTTTTGGGGGTCATATCTGGCAGTGTTCAGTGATTACACCTGGCTTCGTATTCAGAAATCATGCCTGGTAGTGGGGGACTACTTGGAGTGCTGAGGATCAAACCTAGGTTGGCTGCGTGTAAAGCAAGCACCTTACTTGCTGTACTATCTTCTCTGGTCCCTGAAACTAAAATTTATTAACATGAGAGCTTTGTTATTTATTTTTTCTGAGTACCATATTTTCTGGCGTATAAGACGACTTTTGAAAAGACAAAAAGTCTGGGGCTGGAGAGATAGCATGGAGGTAAGGCATTTGCCTTTCATGCAAGAGGTCATCGGTTCGAATCCCAGCGTCCCATATGGTCCCCCGTGCCTGCCAGGAGCAATTTCTGAGCATGGAGCCAGGAGTAACCCCTGAGCACTGCCGGGTGTGACCCAAAAACCACAAAAAAAAAAAAAAAAAAAAAAAAGACAAAAAGTCAGCCGAAAATTGGGGGTCGTCTTATACACCGAGTATATCCTGAAAAACATTTCGATAAGCCACTAAACAAAAATCGTCTGTATATTGCCATCAAACGAATTTCCAACTCGATCCTGAACCAATCCTGCAAGGCTGCTCGGATCGCCTCTCTAACTCAGCCAATCCAAGCAGGCTTTTGATGCATGCAAATTAGACAGTATTCTGGACCTGAAACTACACTGTCAAAAGCCTGCTCAGATTGGCCAGAGTCAGAGAGGAAGTCTATGACAGTATAACCTTTGAACCTTTGCTTGTTGTGATTGGCTCACTGTGGTACATACAGTTGCAGCGCAGGAACATTCTG
This sequence comes from Suncus etruscus, assembly GCF_024139225.1. Classification (NCBI taxonomy): domain Eukaryota; kingdom Metazoa; phylum Chordata; class Mammalia; order Eulipotyphla; family Soricidae; genus Suncus; species Suncus etruscus. The sequence goes on along the minus strand of NC_064848.1, from coordinate 168,793,617 downwards.
TCTTATACAGCAAATATAGGCCTAACCCTATGTTTTAACTGTAAAATTAGGGGTCATCTTATACGCCCGGTAGTCTTATACGCCGGAAAATACAGTAGGTAATTGCTTTCTTAAGCCTGCAGGGAATACCATGTCCCAAATTAAGAAACAAACTATTTGTCCAGAGATTTGAGAAAGAATGTTAACTGTGAAAAAGGCTGATTGATGAGGCCAGAGAGAGAGCATGGAGGTAGGACGTTTGCCTTTCACGCAGAAGGACAGTGGTTCGAATCCCGGCATCCCATATAGTCCCCCGAGCCTGAGCATAGAGCCAGGAGTAACCCCTGAGCACTGCCAGGTGACTCAAAACAAACAAACAAAAACCAAAAAAAAAAAAAAAAAAAAAAAAAGGTTGATTGCTGCCCCCATTACTGCTACTGGCCTTCATAGTTGCTAACCCTGGAAGAATGGTTTGAATTTGTGTTTTTTCCTCATCCTTACGTGTGTCAAGGCACAATGTTTTGGAATTAACAGCCATTTCTCTTTGTTCTCTTATTGTAATGAGAGATACTACACCACCAAAGAAAGACAAACTAAGACTTGAGATGATAAATGCTGCATCTCTGTTGAGTTTATTGTGTTCTTCTCTCCCCCCCTTCTCCCTCCCACCTTCCCCTTTTGGGCCACATCAGGCAGTGCTCAGGGATTACTCCTGGCCTGCACTCAGTACTCATTCCTTGTAGGCTCAGGGTCCCATACTGAAAAATGTTGAGGATTCATTTTGGGTTGGCTATGTGCAAGCAAGGCAAATGCCTTACAAGCTGTACTATTGCTCAGGCCCTATGTTGTATTCATTTCTTTTTTTTTTTTATTGTGTTCTTTTTTTTGTTTTGTTTTGTTTTTGTTTTTGGGTCACACCCGGCGGTGCTCAGGGGTTACTCCTGGCTGTCTGCTCAGAAATAGCTCCTGGCAGGCACAGGGACCATATGGGACACTGGGATTTGAACCAACCACCTTAGGTTCTGGATCGGCTGCTTGCAAGGAAAACACCGTGTGCTATCTCTCCGGGCCCTATTGTGTTCATTTCTAATGAGAATTTGAGGTGCTCATGCCCCCCACCCTTCAGAAATTGAATACTCCCCACATAAAAATCTGCACCAGGATCTCTAGGAAAAAGGTTTCCACGAAGGCAGTCTTTTGATTCTTTTACACTATAAGCGCTGCACACACAGGGATCCTGGAGTTTTTCATCAGTGTTTCCCACAGTAGCTGGAATATCATGGATACTCATCAATAACTCCTGCTACAAGTCTCTGACACAGGTTTTAGAGATGCCACTATATGATTCCACCCTGGGTCATGAGTGTGTGGTTCAAACAGTATAACACAAAGCAAGCCATGTGTTAGGCCTGGGTTTGATCCTTGGTCTTGCATCCCCATTATCACACTGCTGTGCCCTAGCATTGCTGAGTATGCCTCACAACAACAACAACAACAACAACAACAAAACCATCAATTCTGTATTTACCTCTTCATAGACAGGTCCTGGAAAGTACTGTATGCAAAATGATACCTAATGAGACCAAGCACTTGAATAGCACCACCATTGTACTCAATACTGAATTGCTGCTCTTCTCTCACATCAACAGTATAACAATATGACAGTAAGTGAAATGTTACATAGGGTAGGATAGGATGTGCTGCAAACAGGGCTGATTTGGAATGTAACCTCCTGATGTCATTCTCTCACATTCATACCACTGAGCTCAGGGGAGAAAGCACTAAAATCCGTTAAAAAATTTTTTTTTAAATTTTTGGGCCACATCTGGCTGTGCTCAGGGGTTACTCCTGGCTTTACATTCAGGAATCATTCTAGAATGAACCTGGGTTGGCTACATGCAAGGCAAACACCCTGCCATTTTGCTATTACTCCAACTCCATCCATTAAACGTTTCAACCACACTTAGTATTACTTAACTTTCCCCCTTTATTTTTACTAACACAAAAGCAGGATAATTGTAACTTAAGAACTGGGGCCGGAGAGATAGCATGGAGGTAAGGTGTTTGCCTTTCATGCAGAAGGTCCGTGGTTCAAATCCCGGCGTCCCATATGGTCCCCCGTGCCTGCCAGGAGCGATTTCTGAGCATAGAGCCAGGAGTAACCCCTGAGCACTGCCGGGTGTGACCCAAAAACCAAAAAAAAAAAAAAAAAAAAAAAAAAAAAAAAAAAAAAGAACTGACTTTTCATGAGGATGCATATGTCACATGCAGTAAGTTCTTTTCTTTTTTTGGGGAGGCCACAATCCAAAACCCCTAAGCAGTGCTTAGGGGTTACTCCTGGCTCTCTGCTCAGGAATCAATCTTTGTAGGCTCAGGGATATAGGATGCTGGGGATTGAACCTGGGTTGGTCACATGCAAGGCAAATGCACTACGTGCTGTGCTATCACTTTGGCCCATAGAGTCAGTTGTTAAGCTCCAACTAGCCGTCAAATTTAATAGTATTTGAGAGCCCAGTAGGAACAGCAATTTTGATGGGAAAGTTGCATAGAAGACAACTATGCTCAATGAGCAAAAACAGTAACACGAAGGGTCAACTAGTAACAGCTCAGTACATCCTCAATGGCTTTAATAATGCCATGTGAGTTATAACAATTATCATAAATTGACTTTTATTGATCTGTTTTCTTATAATTCCATGTTTTTGTAACGAGCAATACAAAGTAAAATTGTTTCAGCCTACCAAGGGAGCAGGTTTGGAGGTGGATGGGAAATAGGGACGTTGATGGAAAGAAGACCACACTGGTTGTGGGGCTGATGTTGAAATATTAAATGCCTGAAACAACTGTATTATGAACAACTTTGTCAATTATGGTGGTTTAAAGAACAAAAACCAAAAAATATGACCCTCAAAGAACCACAGGTATATTTCAGTAGCAATATGTAATGCCTTTGAAGAAGTGGGCCCTCAATACACCTATACTTTTTTGTTTTGTTTTGTTTTTGGGTCACACCCAGTGGTGGCGCTCAGGGTTACTCCTGGCTCTGCGCTCAGAAATTGCTCCTGGCAGGGTTGGGGGACCATATGGGATGCCGGGATTTGAACCACTATCCTTCTGCATGCAAGGCAAACGTCCTACCTCTACGCTATCTCTCCAGCCCCACAAATTTGTTTTTTTCATTAAATTTTTTTTTTTTTTTTTTTTGTGGTTTTTGGGTCACACCCGGCAGTGCTCAGGGGTTATTCCTGGCTCCAGGCTCAGAAATTGCTCCTGGCAGGCACGGGGGACCATATGGGGCTCCGGGATTCAAACCAATGACCTCCTGCATGAAAGGCAAACGCCTTACCTCCATGCTATCTCTCTGGCCCCAAAATTCTTGTTTTTTTTTTTTTTTTTTTTTTGCTTTTTGGGCCACACCCAGTGACGCTCAGGAGTTACTCCTGGCTATGCGCTCAGAAGTCGCTCCTGGCTTGGGGGACCATATGGGACGCCGGGGGATCGAACCGCGGTCCGTCCAAGGCTAGCGCAGGCAAGGCAGGCACCTTACCTCTAGCGCCACCGCCCAGCCCCCATTAAAAATATATTTTTTTTTTTTGGTTTTTGGGCCACACCCAGTAACGCTCAGGGGTTACTCCTGGCTATGTGCTCAGAAGTTGCTCCTGGCTTGGGGGACCATATGGGACACCGGGGGATCGAACCGCAGTCCGTCCAAGGCTAGCGCAGGCAAGGCAGGCACCTTACCTTTAGCGCCACCGCCCGGCCCCCAAAAGGAAAGGATAAAAATATTTTTGATGAGGCCGGAGAGATAGCATGGAAGTAAGGCGTTTGCCTTCATGCAGAAGGATGGTGGTTCAAATCCCGGCATCCCATATGGTCCCCTGTGCCTGCCAGGGGCGATTTCTGAGCATAGAGCCAGGAGTAAGCCCTGAGCGCTGCTGGGTGTGACCCAAAAACAAAAACAAACACAAACAAACAAAAAAAATGAGGGGGGGTTTAGGTCATACACAGTGGTTCTTCAGGGCTTATTATTCCTGACTCTGTGTTCAGAAAATATGGGGCTCTGGCAAAATTGAGCCAGGATCAGCTGCGTGTAGGGCAAGCACCCTGCCTGTACTATCCCTCTGGCTCCTGATAGAAAAAATAATTTTATTATTATTATTATTATTATTATTATTATTTTGGTTTTTGGTTCATACCCAGCGGAGCTCAGGGGTTACTCCTGGCTCTGTGCTCAGAAATCACTCCTGGCAGGCCTTGGGGACCATATGGGATGCTGGAATTTGAACCACATCTGTCCTGGATACGCTGCGTGCAAGGCAAATGCCTTACCTCTGTGCTATCGCTCCAGTCCCATCCTGATAGAAAAATTTAAAGAAAGGTTGTACACTGATTGACAGAAAGATTCCTTTTTGAATATAGTTGGAGATGCAACTGTCTCTTGTATAGTTAAGACAGTTGTTCGAGACATACTGAGCTCAGATGTAGCTCAAACTATGATGCAAAAATGAGTAGTACAGAGCTATGGATAAAAACATAATGATCAGTGCTAGAAAACCATGAGACCCACACTTTAGTGCCTTTTCTTTCTATTAAGAAAAAAAGGATCCCTCCCTCCTTCCTTTCCTCCTTCTCTCCCTAACCTTTCTCCTTCCTTCTCTCCTTTCTTTTGCAGAAGAAATAGAAATAGAAAAGTACAAGCTCATAAGTCCTTTGAGCCTGTGACTTCCTACAGCCTTCAGTGTTAGTTCCATCTGTCAAATGTCTACTATGGCACAGGAAAGCTATTTAAAGTGCTGGAGCTATTGTGATTAGGGCAGATTAGCTGGAAAGAATGATATTTTTAGCTCTCAGCTAGACTTAGGGTGTTGAATCAGAAGGCACTAAACCTGAAAATGTTCACATTAATATGGCCTCAAACTGGAAAGAAATGTAAAGGCCAGAGAATTCCAGACCTTGGAATGGAGGCAAAAGGCAAGATTAGTTGCATGAAGTGAATTCCAAGATTAGTAGTGATTTAGCCTTGGTCTCTAGAGAAAAATCAAGTGTCCATCTCCCTCCATTCCAACTACACAGAGGAGTCTGTCAGTGTGCAAACAGATATGTTGGTATTTGGAGCACCCAAGGAGAAACTGGCTTGAGGCCATAGCAGGATAGAGCGAAAATGAATTTGCTCTAAGAAACTGTGCTAAGTTACTCTTGAGGACACAACACCACCAAGAGAGAGGCCAAACACTGCTTTTTTGGTGAGATCACAAAGGTATACTAATGTGCAGTAAGAGTTTAAAACTCCCAAGATGGAAGCAAGGGAAGTTTTTCTATTATAATGACAGGCTGACTCAAAACCCTCAGTTATACAGACTTCTATTTTCTTTTCAGAAAAAGAATATCCCTTTAATACTGGGCATCTAAAACCAAATCCTTCCAGTTACTTGAGTCTTTCTTTGCTTCTGTAGACAAAGTATCCCAAATGATCTTCAAGGAAACAGGTGTTTTACAGATGGTATTTACCAAGTATTTTGTAATATTAAATTTCATGGTAAATAAAAATATAATTTTCAGAATATCAAAGTACTGGTAACTTTTTTTTTTTTTTTTTTTTGGTTTTTGGGCCACACCCGGCAGTGCTCAGGGGTTACTCCTGGCTGTTTGCTCAGTAATAGCTCCTGGCAGGCACGGGCGACCATATGGGACACCGGGATTCGAACCAACCACCTTTGGTCCTGGATCGGCTGCTTGCAAGGCAAACGCCACTGTGCTATCTCTCCGGGCCCTCCATTTTTCAATTTTAATTAAAAGGGACAATCTTTTTATTGTCTAACAGGTGTTCTCAGAAGTATCCATATAAAATGTTATCATAAAACCAATTCTTTTTTTTTTTTTTTTTTTTTGGTTTTTGGGTCTCACCCGGCAGTGCTCAGGGGTTACTCCTGGCTCCACGCTCAGAAGTCGCTCCTGGCAAGCATGGGGGACCATATGGGACGCCGGGATTCGAACCGATGACCTTCTGCATGAGAGGCAAACGCCTTACCTCCATGCCATCTCTCCAGCCCCATAAAACCAATTCTTTTTTTTTGGCTTTTGAGCCCCATAAAACCAATTCTTACTGATTAACTATAACCAAGGGTCAGTGGCTGCTTCTTTAAAAAGACCCACTCTGGGTCAAGAGTGAAAGCACAGTGGTAGGGCATTTGCCTTGCACACAGATGACCCAGGATGAACCTAGGTTCGATTCCTAGCATCCCATATAGTCCCCCGTGCCTGCCAGGAGCGCTGAGCACAGAGCCAGGAGTAAGCCCTGAGTGCTGCCGGGTGTGGCCCAAAATAAAAAACAACAACAAAAAAGATCCACTATGGTTCTTATCGTTAGCAACTGAGGATTCTGTACCAGAAAATTCCCCAAGAACAGCTTAGACTATGTACAATTATCAGTCCTCATTCTGCCTCTGCCTCCAATTAAATCAGTTTTATGCTAAGTAGCAGGCTTCAGGAGGTTAAGATAAAACTATCTGAGTTGAAAACTCTAATAAATATGGGGCCGGAGAGATAGCACAGAGGTAAGGTATTTGCCTTTCATGCAGAAGGATGGTGGTTCGAATCCCAGCATCCTATATGGTCCCCTGTGCCTGCCAGGGGTGATTTATAGAGTCAGGAGTAACCCCTGAGCACTGCTGGGTGTGACCCAACCCCCCCCCCCCCAAAAAAAAACCCAAAAAAACAAAAAATTCTAATAAATAACTAGTCAGGGTGATAAAACTAGACTGGGAATGTTAAATAAAAGAAAGGTATTGACCCAGCTTCAATCCCTGACAACCCTATGATTCCCTGAGTCCATCAAGAATAATTCCTGAGTGCAGAGCCAGGAGTAACCCATGAGCACTGCTGGCTGTGGCTGAAAACAAAAACAACAAAGACAATACCCAAGAAGGCAATATAAGGTATTCCTGATAAAGATTAATACGAGTTAGTCCAATGGAAACTAGAGAGGACTTTTTCTTTTTATAGACTATTTCCTACTAAGATTCCAATGCCTCAGGAGAATCCCCTTAAAAGTTGTATCTAAACAAATAAAAAAAGAGAAGGCTCACCTAGAAAAAAACAGCTCAGTAAACACTTGAATAATGATTTATTAACCCCATTATGTGATATAACAATTTCTACTAGGGGCTGGAGAGATAGCATAGCAGTAGGGCCTTTGCCTTGCATGCAGCCAACCCAGGAGGGATCCGGTTCAATTCCTGGCATCCCATGTAGTCCCACAGCCTGCCAGGGGTGATTTCTGAGTGCAGAGCCAGGAATAACTCCTGAGCACCACTGGGTGTGGTACAAAAACATATCAATCAATTAATAAAGTAAAAAATAAAACTATTTTTACAAATTTTCTTTTACTGAACTAATTTTCAATAATTCCATTTGCCTTTTTTTTTTTTTTTGGTTTTTGGGTCACACCCAGCAGAGCTCAGGGTTCCTTCTGGCTCTATCCTCAGAAATCGCTCCTGGCAGGCTTGGGAAACCATATGGCATGCCAGGATTTGAACTACCATCCTTCTGCATGCAAGGCAATTGCCCTACCTCCATGCTATCTCTCCGGCCCCTAAATTTGCCATTTTGTTGTAACAAGCAATATTAAATAAACTATGTTGTCTCTACAAGGAGCAAGCTTGGGGGTGGGTGGGAAACTGAGGATAATGTAGAGGAGGGAATATTACTCTGGTAGTGGGATTGGTGTTAGAACACTGAATGCCTGAAACTACTGTTAGTATGAACGGGTGTTAAGTAAAGTTCTTTTTTTTTTAAAGGATGTAGCTAAACATACAGAATGAATACATCACAGAGTTCCCAAACACTGAAATTCTTTCAATGTTGATTGGAAGAGACAGTCAAGCTTTCCTTCTGTACTGTCTTGTCCCCAGTGCTATGCCTCCTGTCCCCAGTGCTAAGCCCCACACTACAATGGCAGGAGGGCAGTAGGCTGGAAGGAGGAAATGATGGGCAAGTAAAGAAAGAGGAGGCATGACCAGACAACATGGTTGTCATTCTTCAACCCTACTAAGCCTGTACTAATCTCAACAAAGAGAGGCTGGATAAACACAGTCTAACTGGACAGTTCAGGTTTCCTTCAAGTCTCAATATCTCGGGAACACTTCAAGGACAGATAGTGGCTACTGTTTTTCTTCTTTGATTACCTCTCTGATGTTCTATTATAGTAAAAAAAAAAAAATCAACTAGAAAAAGGTCTGGACTTTCTAAAGGTAATCAAAGAGAATAGTACCATGTATGAAAGCTGACACAAGGCAAGAAATATAAAACTTACCAACTAGATTTTAGTCAACTATTAATTTTTTTCTTCCCCAGGTGGGGGGAGTGGAGGGATTTTGGGGGATGGGGTATAGGTCAAACTTGACTGTGTTTGGGGGACCATATATGATTACAGATATCAAACCATAACTGGACACATGTAAGGCAAGAATATGATCCCCTATATTATTTTGGGGGGTGTTAAGGAGCATATCTGGTAGTACTCAGGGATCGGTCCTGGCAGGGCTCAGAGGACCATATGTAGTACTGGTGATTGGCCTTGACCCACCTGTTGTACTATCTCTTCAACACCTCCCAAGGTATTCTTTTTTATTTTGGTGGGGAGGATCACACCTTAGATCAGGGGTCCTCAAACTTTTGAAACAGGGGGCCAGTTCACTGTCTCTCAGACCATTGGAGGGTCTGACTATAGTAAAAACAAAACTTATGAACGAATTCTTATGCACACTGCATATATCTTATTTTGAAATGAAGAAACAAAACAGATACAAATACAATATGTGGCCCGAGGGCCATAGTTTGAGGACCACTGCCTTAGATGCTCAGGGATTACTCCTGGCTGGCTGTGTCCTCAGGTATCGCTATTAGTATTCCTCAGGGATATAAAATGGGGTGCTGGGAATCAAACCTGGGTTGGGAACATGCAAGGCAAGTGCCTTTTCCATTGTACTATTTCTCCAATCCCCAAAACAGCAGTTTCTTGAAGGTTGTGCCACTGTTGATACGAATCACAAATTTTTTGGTTTTGATTTTTTTTTTTTTTTGGTTTTTGGTTTTGGGATCACACTCAGCAGCGCTCAGGGGTTACTCCTTGCTCTATGCTCAGAAATCGCTCCTGGCAGGCTCGGGGGACCATATGGGATGCCAGGATCTGAATCACTGTCCTTCTGCATGCAAGGCAAACGCCTTACCTCCATGCTATCTCTCCAGCCCCTAAAATATTTTTTTTTTAAAGACGGCTTTACTAGAATGAAAAGGAAATGTTGTGTCATTACTCACCAGCATTCAGATGACATTCCTTAATCTGAAACTGAAGCTCATTTTCATTGGGAATATCCTTCCATGTTGCAAGGAAGACCTGGCGTTCTGTGGAGAAAAGCAGAGGGAATGTAATGAGTGCAGAGTCTGATAATGTTTGGATCTTGGATGCTGTGCACTTCTCCTCTGGGTGCTGACTTTTGCATCACAGCCAGGAGAAGCCTGGGACAGGAGTCAACTTTTTGCTCTGCAGAGGTTCTACATTCCTGTTCAATCAATCTCTTATCAGTAGCACAAGACACAGGAAGAGTCTGCATTCAAGATTTAGTTTGCTTATCTAGATGACTTGGGATAAGTTCTATGTCTTTTTCTTTTCTTTTCTTTTCTTTTTTGGTTTTTGGGCCACACCCAGCGGTGCTCAGGGGTTACTCCTGGCTGTCTGCTCAGAAATAGCTCCTGGCAGGCACGGGGGACCATATGGGACACCGGGATTCGAACCAACCACCTTTGGTCCTGGATCGGCTGCTTGCAAGGCAAACACCGCTGTGCTATCTCTCTGGGCCTGTCTTTTTCTTTTTTAAAATTTACTTTTACTGAGGCTGGAATGGTGGCGCAGTGGTAGGGTGTTTGCTTTGCATGCGGCTAACCTAGGATGGACTGTGATTGGATCCTGATGTCCCATATGGTCTCCCAAGCCAGGAGCAATTTCTTAGCGCATAGTCAGGAGTAACTCCTGAGCATTACCTGGTGTAGCCCAATAAAAAACAAAAAAAAATTTTTAAACTTTAATTTTGTTTTTATAATTTTCACATATATAAAATTATGTCTGTCTTATCTACCCAATGACCCATTAACTTTTTTTGAGGGGGCGACCCACACATGGCGGTGTTCATCTTACTCCTGGCTCTGCACTCAGAAATCACTGCTGTCAGGCTCAGTGGACCATATGGGATGCCAGGAATTGAACTCGAGTCCATCCTGGGTTGTTTGCATGCATGGGAAATGCCCTACCACTGTGCTATCTCTCTGGTTCCCCCATTAACGGTTATTTTTTGTAGTATGTACCAATTTGTTAGGTTTTTTTTCCTTCCTTTGTTTTTGGATCTTATCAAGTGGTACTTGATCCTTACTCCTGGCTGTGCATTTAGAAATCACTCCTGGTGGTGCCTGGGAGACCATGTGGGATGCCAGGGATTAAACCAAGGTTGGCCACATGCAAGGCAAGTACCCTACCTGCTGTACTATTCTGTACTATTCTGGCCGTGGTTTCTTATGTATTACTGAATAATTGAGACATTAATTTAGGGGCAAATGCTAAATTTGTACCTAGTACCTTACAATAATTATTTCTGCTTCACAAACTTGGAGACTCAGATTCAAAGAAGTCAAGAACTTTGGCCAGTCATAGCTAACAGGTCACATGGAGACTTAAATACACTTACCACCAAACCCTTACTCTGGATATTGGGGTGGATGAATCATTCAGAAAAAGACAGTATGGGGCCCGGAGAGATAGCACAGTGGCGTTTGCCTTGCAAGCAGGCGATCCAGGACCAAAGGTGGTTGGTTCGAATCTCGGTGTCCCATATGGACCCCCGTGCCTGTCAGGAGCTATTTCTGAGCAGACATCCAGGAGTAACCCCTGAGCACCGCTGGGTGTGGCCCAAAAACCAAAAAAAAAAGAAAAAGACAGTATGATTTGAGAACTTTAGAGATAAACAGTAAAGCAAGATGCATCAAAACTTAGGTGATTATAATAATTGCCAATTATTAACAGCTTTAGAATAGTCATAGCCATTTTTAAACTTTAAAGAAACTTGTAATTCAAGGGCAATGCTCTGCCTGACATTTTGAGGAAGAGCAAAGATGTACAGGAAGACATACTTACCCATTTTGCCATCTTCTACAAAAAGCACATTGAGTGGGATGAGGCAGCTGAAGTAGAAGACATCAATATTGTTTTTCACAGCCACCTGCCAGGAAAATAATGAGGGAAAATTAGGACATCACAGGAAACCAGGTAGGACAGAAAAAATAGTATGTGTCTAGAAATATACCACCCTATTTTCTCCTTCTTTTAGACAATGCAGAACTCTTCAAATCAAAGTACCCTAGCCCAACTACTGCTAAGCACACTCTGCACTGTTAGAAAACTGTGGCAACAGGGACAAATTCCAGGAACCAGTTTCATATCCAGAAACATCAATATATATATGTATATGTATATATATATGTACATATTACATATGTATATATATATAAATATACATATATACACACACTTTTTTCTCTCCATATACACACACTTTTAATTAGTATGTTTATTAAACATTAGCTGCTGTTACGGCTTACTAAGCACCTATCTAGAATCTTCATTATAACTCCCTCTCGCATTGTGTAGATGAAAAACAGTCTCAGTAAGATTAAGTAACACTCAGGGTCACAGTGCTAATACCAAAAAAGCTAGCATCAAATGCCTTGATTTTTTGGCTACCCACTCTCTACAAAACTGACTCCAGATTGCCCCTTCACTTTTACTAGATACTCATTTTAGGAGCCAGAGTGATAGCACAGCAGCAGGGAATTTGCTTTGCATGCGGCTGACCTGCATTCGATTCCTGGCATCCCCTTGGTGTCCACCCCACATCCCACACCCAACCCCAACCTACCAGGAATAATTCCTGAACACAGAGCCAGGAATGCCGAGTGATGCTGGGAATGATCCAAAACCAAAACCAAACAAACAAAAACATACTGATTTGGGGGCTGGAGAGGGTACAGGAATTAAGAAGTTTGCTTCACTTAGCTGTTCCCAATTTTATCCCTGCAACACATATGCTCCTCTGAGTATGAGCCAGAGTGACCCAGGAGCACAGAACCAGAACTAAGGCCTGAGCCCTGCCAGATGCGGCTCAAACCCCAAAATACTGTCTAAGAGTTTCTTTTGTAAAATCTTATTTTCTATGTCCTATAATTTGAAAAAGCTGGTTGGATCACACACTGGTAGATTGAAGAGAACAAAAAGCCTTTGAGCAAAAGAAGAAACAATCTTTTCACAACATAGGTTTTTGATTTAGGTAGGCTGTGATTTGGCCTTGGCTGTTCAATTCAGAGCATGCTGCTTATATTTTTAAAAAGCTACAATAAGTTCTCTTATTCAGGGCAACACTGATTGGTGAATATATTCAGAAACATGCCGGTTCCACTGCAGCAGAGTCTAAGAACTATGTACTGTAAGAGGGAGAGGAGGAGGAGAATTGTTCTAAAACCACTACTTCCCACTGGTTTCTGTCACTAGTGACTTTTCTATCTCTGTTTTTGGCACCCCAGGAAACGATTTCTCTGGGCAAGTTCTATAATCAGTAACCAGGCCTACTTCTCTCCCATTTTGCATGAATAACAAAGAGGGAGAAAGTGCTTAACTAGCACCCCTCTCCCCCAACCCTTTGGGAGAATGTCTACAGCTTATCTATTGCTTCATCTCAAGTCTGGCTACGAGATGCAAAAATTTTACTTCCCATACTTTTACTACTTTAAAAAATTAAAAAAAAAATTTTTTTTTGGATCACAGCTGGCTGTGCTCAAAGATCTCTCCTGGAGGGCTCAGGAGGTCCTGGAGATGTTGGAGATTGGCCCAGGATCTGCTGCATGCAAGGCAAATACCTTACACACTGTACTAGTACTACTGCTTCGGCTCCTGCTTCTTACAGTTATCACTAGCTCATATTCCCCACATTTAGTACTTTCACTTCCTCTTCCTTAATTTGGTTCAGCAGTATCTATCTGACATAATCTATTCTCTCTCTCAAATAAACCGTCAAATTACTTTCCTCTTAATGTCCTGAAACCTGACTGCTGTGGATCTTTTCCTTGCCTGAACACGCAGACCTGCCGGCTGGAAGGGTAAGTTAAAGGCGGACCAGAAGAAAGGCCTCACCATCCATCCACCATCATCCACAACCATCCAGGACTCAATAATTAATATGTATTCCTACAGATAGGCATATATAATCCTGACAAGTTAAGCTGGAGAGCTATTTTCCTGGTGCTTTAGGCATGAAAGTTTACCTGGTCTATTGGAAATCAATGATTTTATGTGTGTGTATCCAACTGCCGTGTTAGCGCCTTCCCTAGACTAAGTAATATCCCAAAATGAACATGTTGAAAATCAAACTCTTAAATCATTCCTTCTTATCCCTAAAAAGAACCTCCTGCTGTCTTTCTAAACTCAGTAAATGGAATGCTGCAAAGACTTTTAATGGTCTTCCTGCTTCTGCACTTGTCTCACTCCTAACACCTAGCCTCTCCAGTCTATTCTCAACTTAGCAGCCACAGTGATCTTAAAATGTAGGTCAGTTCATAAATATTTCTCTGCTCCACCCTTTAGTGACTGGGGCTGGAGAGATAGTACAGCAGGTTGGGCACTTGTCTTGCACATGGCAGACCTGGGCTCGATGCCTGCAACCCCATATGGTCCCCAGAGGACTGTCATGGTTAATTTCTGAGTGCAGAGCCAGGAGTAACCCCTGAGCATTGCTGGTTAAAAAAAAAAAAACAAATAACATTACAAAACCAATGTAACAACTTGCTCTTCAAGCCTGTGTTCTCCCTTGTCTTTTTTTTTTTTTTTTTTTTTGCTTTGCCTATTTCCACTCAGAGAAACCTGTGTTTCCTCTTAAACACAGGCTTTTTTTTCTCTCCTATCACATCTTTCTAACTTAGTTTTTCTTCCTTTGTCTTTTTATTTTTTGCCTAAATAAATATCAACAAAAGTTAGCTTGCCAAACACCACAACCCCCAACCCAAAATTACAACTGTCTATACCAGTGATGGCTAACATTTTTGAGTCCACGTGCCCAAACTGCCACACAAAACCAAAGAATTTCCTCTAAGTGCCAGCACGTAAATTAAACCTTAATAACAAGATTTTAGTATCTAAAAACTCTTTAAAATTTTATAAATTAATTGCGGACCTTCCCACGTGCCAGCTGCAAGGCCTTCGCGTGCCATCGCAGGGCTGATATCGGTACCTCTCTGATGGCATGTACTATTTGCCTGCAGTACTGTATTATCCACAGAAACCTACTGCCCCAGGAAAATATGTCCAGGTGTATTCTATTCTTCAGCTATAAGTATTTATACTTGTGAAAGTTGTGGGCTGCTGCAAAGCAGTGGTTCTTAAAATTAGTGGGTTGAAATTGATATAAAGTAATAAGATAGAACAGAAAATATCAGTGTATTACTGTAAAAGAGTAATGTTTCCCGTTTTTGGGTGGCACACCTCGTGATGCTCAGGGGTAACTCCTGGTTCTGCACTCAGGAATCACTACTGGAAGTTCACAGGGAGCTATATGGGGTGCAAGACATCAAACCTGGATTAGCGGTGTACAAGGAAAGCACCCTATCTATCCACTGTGCTCTCTGCAGCCCTAGAGTAGTGTTTTTTGAAATCATTTTATATTATGTGTCTGTACATTATTTAAATACACTATTTTTCCCCCTGCGTCCGCCCCTATTTTTAAAAAAATATGTATCTTGGGCTGGAGCAGTGGCACAAGTGGTAGGGTGTCTGCCTTGCATGCGCTAACTTAGGACTGACTGCAGTTTGATCTCCCCGTGTCCCATATGGTCCCCCAAGCCAGGAGTGATTTCTGAGCGCATAGCCAGGGGTAACCCTGAGGGTTACTGGGTGTGGCCCAAAAACAAACAAACAAAATGTATCTTTATGTATAATTTGTTTCCCTTCATTAGGGATGCCAGACCATGCAAATCTCTGCATTAATTGCACTGGCGATTAAGCTCACAGTCTCAAGCTTACTAATATACTTTCTAAGTCCCTGAGGCATCTTCAAGTGCTTTTCTGCTGGGGTTGAGGTACGGCTGTCAGGATTGCAGCAGCACTTACAGGTGGCATTGGGGTTTAAATGCACGACTTGGCAAGTGCTTTAAGTTGCTGAGCCATTTTCTTGGCCTAAGATGTTTTTCTTAACGTAGTTGCAGTTAAAAAGGTGCAACATCCTATTAAAAGCACACAGTGAGGAAATGAGTTCGATGCACTATGGAATACGAAGCATGCCTCAGTCAGATCACAGATGGTACTAAGGAAAGTATTACCTAATCTTGGTTCCTCTGGTGTGTCATGTGCCACACGTGGTCATAACAATATTAACTTGCTTCTTAGGAGACATCAATAGTAAGAGCAAATGGAAATGATTATGAGGTACTTGGAAAACACAGAAGTAGGCTATAAACACTTAATAACAATAATGATTTTTAAAAGATCCTTTCAGTGGCTGCTGGGGGAAAGAGCAGCCTGTCAGCATCAGCCTATAACCAGCAATTAGTTTCTTTCCCCAGCACATGAAGCTTGTGGCAGTAGCTGCAGCCTCTTTATGGTGGCACAGCTGGAGTCAAACAGGCTAAATTAATATTCTAACCTTGTTCCAGTGTACTCAAAAGTACTATAAAAAGGTATGAGATGAACTCAATCTGAACCCTGGCAGTGTAGCCTCTCATCACACCGTGGCTCATGGCAGAGAACCACAGGAGGCACTGCCACAAGGAAACCCAAGGCTGGTGCTGCCCAGCTCACCTTTGAGATTATAGCATCTACTCTTCCATGACGTCATTCATGACCTTTCCAAGTCTCTGAAGATTTGTGTTTTTTTTTTCTTCTTCATTTATTTCTCCTCTCCATTTAGCTTTTGGAAAGATTATTCGCAGACTAGTCCAATCTAGAACCAGGCAGTGACGCCAACCATCTCCAGTTCTCTAAGGAATGATGATTCAGATGTGTTGTAATCACCACACCATCTAGTCAACAGATCCCAGAGGAATGGCTCTGAGTGACAGCTTTGTAATGGCACCAACTCCAACTGTGGAATATATGTCATCTGAGATTGAAGCAGAAGAAGCTCCTACTGGCTGCTAGAGTTAAATCAACCTGTAGCTCTGTTTTCCCAGTAAATGCCACATACTAGCTACTATTTTTAATTTAAATATAGCCTTATATTTCATCCTATTCATGTATAAATTAAGAATGTCTAAATAGTTAAAAATAAAGCAGAAATGTTATGAAAATGCACAACAGAAAATGTAAACTTACTTTTTTTTCTCTGATGCTACTTAAAATTTTACATCTTTATTAATTTTTTTGTCTGGATTTGTTTGGTTTGTTTGTTTTTGGGTTACACCCAGCCGCGCTCAGGGATTACTCCTGGCTCTATGCTCAGAAATCGCTCCTGGCAGGCTCAGGGGACCATATGAGAGCAAGGGATTTGAACCATCTTACCTCCATGCTATCACTCCGACCCCCACATCTTTATTAATTAATTTTTTTTTTTTTTTTGGTTTTTGGGCCACACCTGGTAACGCTCAGGGGTTACTCCTGGCTATGTGCTCAGAAGTTGCTCCTGGCTTGGGGGACCATATGGTACACCGGGGGATCGAACCGCGGTCCGTCCTAGGCTAGCGCAGGCAAGGCAGGCACCTTACCTTTAGCGCCACCGCCCGGCCCCAATTTTTTAAGGTTAATATTTAAATAAGAATCCTTTATCATTATTTTTTCAGACCACCAAAGAGATCAGCATTTTACATGGCACCTTAGCAGCCTTTAGCAGCACTTTTCTGCTCTTCATTCTAAGGAAGTATTAATAGAGGAGGCCCTTATAAGGAAAATTTGACAGGTTCTTTTCTTCCAGATAAATCAATAGTTCCAAGTCCTGCCTAAGCTAATTTTTCCTTGGGCAACAATATATTCTTCAACTTAAAAAATTTATGTTTAAAAAGAGTTCAGAATTAAAAGAAAAATAAAGAAAAAGAACTTAACCCCCTGACCCAAATCTCTCAAACTTTCAAATTTTTGAGTAGTACCTATAATTACTAAGCTTTAAGCAAGCAATGGGGTCTGGTGAAATAGAACAGTGAGGGGTAAGGCCCTTGCTTCTGCATAGTCAATTTAGGTGCAATCTCCGTTACCACATATGGTTTCCCAAGCACTGCTAGAAGTGATCCCTGAGCACTGCCAAACGTGTCCTTCCAAAAATAAAAAAGCAGGGGATGAGCTGGAGTGATAGCACAGTAGAGAGGGCGCTTGGCTTTGCATGTGGCTGACCTGGGTTCAATCACTGGTATCCTATATGGTCTCCCAAGCCTGCCAAGAATGATTCCTGAGCACAGAGCCAGGAAGTAACCCCTGAACACAAGTAGGGTGTGGCCCAAAAGCAGAAACAAAAATAGGCAGGGTCTGGAGTGGGTAACCCACAAGTTAATATGGTTGCCTTGCATCACAAAGCCAAAACAGCACTCCATGTGGTCCACTGAGCCCATTAGAGTGAGTTGGAGTGATCCCCGATCAAAAAGCCAGGAGTAAGCCTGAGCACAGCCAGGTAAAACAAAATGAGGGGGAGAGGGAAGGCAATAGGATTCTAAGAGCCACACTCTCTGGAACAGCCTTATTTTGAAATCAAAAGATGCTAAAAATAAATAACTGTGACTCCTTTTATAGTTCCTATTCTGTCACAAGATATGCTTACTCTTGGGGCTGGAGCAATAGTACAGCAGGGAGCTTGCCTTGCACATGGCCAACCTGGGTTCAATCTCCAGCACCCCAACCACCACCAGGATTAATTCCTGAGTGCAGAGTCAGAAATAATCCCTGAACACTGCCAGATGTGTCCCCCCAAGACAAAAACAAAGACTGATCTCATTCTGCAGAAACACAGATAATTTAATTAGATAATGAATCAGAAGTACGCAGATTAACTCATTAGAATAGTGAGAAAATTATAAACTGGTACTCTATCACAGAACCACATCATCAGCCTAATCATCTGTTTAACGAAGAAATAAATTAGAATTATGAAGTCCAAGGCAGAGTGGGATTAGAAGTCTGGACTCACTCTCTAATCCTTCTGAAATTTACAGCAAATTTTCAAATAAAGCTTTTAAAAAAGAGAACTGCTTCCTCCTTCAAAGCCAATTGCAAGAAAAAGTAGGCAGATTATAATTTTTATAAAACCACTTTGAAGAGAGCAGAAAAAAGCAGCCTACCTGTAGTTATCACTGAAATAATATAGATTATAGTATGTCAGGCTGAATTTATTATCAAAGTTCCAACAAAGTCTCTACTGACAACCTTGTAATGGACATCTCAGAGTGGATTTCAGCTTCAGGAGTCTCAATCTTCCTTTCCCTGGATCTCCCAAGTGGTGCTCAGGATTCTAGGTTCAATGTGAGGTCCTGAGCATGTAGTGAGTTACCCAGGCAACACCAGATGTGCTTAGGACCTCTAGAGCAGCAGTAAGAATGCTTGAGGGACCATGAGTACCCTGGATCAAAACTAGGGTCAGCTGCGTGTAAAGACATAAGGCTTACCCCAAGAGTCTGAATCTTCTTACTTCACTTCTCTAAACTTACAATCACATCTATACATACCAAAGTAAGCACTTCTAATCCATATATAGAAAAATATGAATATATAAAGTGCTAAGCCGTTACTTTTTTTTTTTTTTTTTTTTTTTTGGTTTTTGGGTCACATCCGGCAGCGCTCAGGGGTTACTCCTGGCTCTATGCTCAGATGTCACCCCTGGCAGACTTGGGGGACCATATGAGATGCTGGGATTCGAACCACTGTCCTTCTGCATGCAAGACAAACATCCTACCTCTATGCTATCTCTCTAGCCCCACCATTACTTTTTTTGTTTTGTTTTGTTTTTTTGGGTCACACCCATAGCACTCAGGGGTTACTCCTGGCTCTATGCTCAGAAATCACTCCTGGCAGGCTTGGGGGCCCATATGGGATGCCGGGATTCGAACCACAGTCCTTCTGCATGCATGGCAAACACACTACCTCTGAGTTATGCCATTACTTTATTTTTGGCCACACTCCGAGGTGCTCAGGGGTTACTCCTGGCTGTCTTCTCAGAAATAGCTCCTGGCAGGCACGGGGGACCATATGGGACACCGGGATTCGAACCAACCACCTTTGGTTCTGGATCGGCTGCTTGCAAGGCAAACACCGTTGTGCTATCTCTCCGGGCCCAGGCCCACTTTTTTTTTTATAGTGTCTCCCCACACCTGCCTTTTGTTTGGTCTTGTTTTGGGACCATACCCAGTGATGCTCAAGAATTATTCCTGGCTGTGTGCTCAGGGATCACTTTTGGCTGTGCTTGGGGGACCATACGGGATGCCAGGGATCAAACCCAGATTGATTGAACTCACATGCAATGCAAGTGCCCTACTCACTGAACTATCTCTCAGATAACCTGCCCCCTGTCACTTTTAAAGGCAAAAGTTAGATTGTTTTGAATAACTGCTTTATGAAAGCAAAGATTTGAGCAATGAGATACAATGTATACTCAGTGACAAAAATCAAACTTTATGCCCTTCCTGGTAAAGTATACCTCCTTATAGTTGTGTCTATCATAATCTACTATAGATTATGAAAGACAGATTTCTGGTCTCATAATAAAAGAGGACTTGCTCAAGGCAAGTTGAGGTTCAAAAGGATTTTATAGAGCATTCCTCTTTTTTTTTTTTGGTTTTTTAGGTCACACCTGGCCCTGCTCAGGAGTTACTCCTGCCTCTATGCTCAGAAATCGCTCCTGGCATGCTTGGGGGACCATATGGGATGCCAGGATTCGAACCACCATCCTTTTGCATGCAAGGCAAACACCTTGCCTCCATGCTAATCTCTCCGGCCCCTATAGAGCATTCTTAAGATTCCGGATTGATTTATTCTGGGAATATTGTATTAGTGTAAATGCTTAATAAGTAGTTGCACAGTGATAATTTGTTTTTAAATTAAAGTGGCACAACATATTAGTTAACACAAAAAGTTAAATGTTGGGGCCAGAGAGAGAGCATGGAGGTAAGGCGTTTGCCTTTCATGCAGAAGATCATCGGTTCCAATCCCGGCATCCCATATGGTCCCCCGAGCCTGCCAGGAGCAATTTCTGAGCCGAAGCCAGGAGTAACTCCTTAGCACTGCCGGGTGTGAACCAAAAACCAAAAAAAAAAAAAAAAAAAAAAAAAAAAGTTAAATGTTAAGACACTCAAATTACTCAAATATTACTCAGAAATTCTTTATTTACTAATTTTGTCTTTTCAAATATCAGTAAGCAAAATGAAATAATCGTTTCTGATGTTTATCTATTGACATGAAAGGAGAATTTGTTTGTTTGTTTGGTTGGTTTCTGGGCGACACCCGGTGGTGCTCAGGGGTTACTCCTGGCTCTGCACTCATAAATAGATCCTGCCAGGCTCGGGGGACTATATGGGATGCTGGGAACTGAACCACCATCTCTCCTAGGTCAGCTGCTGCTTGCAAGGCAAATGCCTTTCTGCTGTGCTATCACTCCAGGCACCGAAAGGAGAATTTGTAATTGTATTTCGGATTATGCTCGGGAAAAGGAACAACCTACCTAAATATAAAGGTATTTAACCGGATTTAGGGCAGAACTACAAGATTACTGATAAGAATAATTTAGAGAAAAATTATAAAATGGCCTTGCTAGGACTTTTTTCAGGAACCAGATTCATCTGTTATTTATAAACATTTTGTTAAGTGGAAACGAAGATTTCTTCAACAACAGATACTGATTAAAAGCTATTGTGTACTGGGAATTAATTGTTCAAGGCACTGGGAGTTCTATCAATGTAGGGGAAAAACTGTTCTTTGTAAATTCTATTCTATTGGGAGAGGGGCAGGAGATGCAAACAAAACATTAAGTAGGGGCCGAAGCGATAGCACAGCAGTAGGGCATTTGCTTTGCACAAGGCTGACCCAGGATGAACCTCGGTTCGATCCCTGGCTTCTCATATGGTCCCCCAAGCCAGGAGTGATTTCTGAGCACATAGCCAGGAGTATCATTGATGTGTCATTGGTGTGCCCCCCCAAAACAAACAAAAAACAAAAAAACCATTAAATAATATTTAAAATGTGATGAATACTCTGGAGGTCAAATAATAGAAAAATGGAGATTACTAGGGGTACAGTAAGGAGGTCTTTATTAAGCTAAGTGTTATCCTGGAACCAAAGCAATAATACGGCAGGTATGAAGGTACAGTGTTTGCTTTCACAAAGCCAACCTGGTCCAATCCCCAGCATGCCATATGAGTATTGCCATGAGTGATTCCTGAGTACCACTGAATGTGGATCAAAAACAAAACAAACAAAACTTTAGGGTTGGAGAGAGTACAGAGAGGAGGCAAGGTATACAAGTGGCTGACTGGTTTGATCAATGGCACTGCAATAAGGCCCCTGAGCATTGTCAGAAGTGGTCATTAAGCAGAGACAAGTGTAATCTCTCAGCCATACCAGATGTGATCTCTCCTAAGTGGCCTCATACTTCTAGCACCACAGGTCCCCAGAGCATCTCTGGGTGTAGTCCAGGAGGCACCCCAGAATTGCAGGATGGCCTGGGTATCCCCAGCACTGCAGGGCCATAGCAGCATCAGATTCTCAGTTTCTTGCATTTAACTAACAGCTATTCTGGCTGAGAGTAGCTAATGATGGGGCTCTTGGGCTCCTGAGCACTGCTTGGGGAAGGGTGGTGAGCTTATCTCCAAAAAAAAGGATATAATTTTAGCAAAGATATAAAAAAGCCAGACAGATATGCAGGTTAGAAGAGATATTCCTGACATAGGAATCAGAGGCTCTGAGAAGGTAGCATGCCCATTTGAGGATTTGTGAGGAAACCAGTATGGCCATAATTGGGGTAGAGGGAGAAGTAACAGATGAGACGAATGAAAGAGGGCAGGAGGAATGGCTGGATTATATCTGATCAGGGAGATTATTTCCTGAATTTGGCTTATTCCTGGGAGGGGGAACAAGGACACATGTGGGCCATGTGGGTTCTGGTGATCAAAGCAGGATTCACTATATGGCAAGCACCCTACCCACCCAGTGGTCCTCAAACTATGGCCCGTGGGCCACATATTGTATTTATATCTGTTTTGTTTCTTCATTGCAAAATAAGATACATGCAGTGTGCATAAGAATTCGTTCATGGGCCTGGAGAGATAGCACAGTGGTGTTTGCCTTGCAAGCAGCTGATCCAGGACCAAAGGTGGTTGGTTTGAATCCCAGTGTCCCATATGGTCCCTCGTGCCTGCCAGGAGCTATTTCTGAGCAGACAGCCAGGAGTAACCCCTGAGCACCGCCGAGTGTGGCCCAAAAACCAAAAAAAAAAAAAAAAAAAAAAAAAAGAATTCATTCATGAGTTTTGTTTTTACTATAGTCAGACCCTCCAATGGTCTGAGGGACAGTGAACTGGCCCCCTGTTTAAAAGTTTGAGGACCTCTGCATCAATCTGGTCCCACTCTCAGAATTTTGGCTTTTCCATTTAGAAAAGGTATCAATGCAAATTCTGCCAGATTGGTATTGAAATGTAAGACTGGACTGTAATACAGCAATAATGGAAGCTTTACAACTTTGGGAGGACTGTGACTAGGTGAAGACAGTCTGAACCCTAGGAGCTGTGTGCAACACAAGGAACTCAAGAATTACAGGAAAATAATGCTAAGTACACGGCAACAGATAAATATCTGATCCAGATAACTTCCTCATTTTAATTTTTTTCAGCCACACCCGTTTGATGCTCAGGGGTTACCCCTGGCTAAGCGCTCAGAAATTGCTCCTGGCTTGGGGGGACCATATGGGACACTGGGGGATTGAACCGTGGTCCTTCTTTAGCTAGCGCTTGCAAGGCAGACACCTTACCTCTAGCGCCACCTCACCGGCCCCATTTTAATTTTTTAAGTTTTCTATATTAGGCAAACTAAATCAGGAGCATAGAGCGAATGGAGATATGATCTCTCTCTGCAATACAGAAAACACCTCCCATAGTCCACAAACCAATCTGGTTATTAGCTAGAATCCTTTATTATAGTCCAAAGTTTCTTCCTTCAGCAATTTACAACAGAATCCTATATAGTTTCAATTGCCCAAGTCCCAAAGTCTACCTTAAACAGATTCAGCCAGTCCCATGTTAAAGCTCTAAGCCCAAAGGCAGCAATTTCTTTTAGCATTTTTTAGCTATACCCAGTGGTGCTTGGGGCTTCTGGCCTGGTATTCCAGGATCAAATCCAGGACTCCTATAAATGCTTCAGCCCTCTAAGTCATCACCAAAAGCCCTCAGGGTCCCATGAAAGGTGCCAGGAATTAAACCTAGGTCAGCAGCATGCAAGGCAAGGGTCATAGCCACTCTACTACCTTTCTGGCCCCTTCTTTTCCTTTAATGACAGCTATTTGTTCACCTTGCTGACTTCCTGACTGCCCTTTGTTGAAGCTAATGGATTAATCTATTTTTACTAACAAACTGTTTGCTATGTAAAGATTACTATTAGATTAAAAAAAATAGGGGACGGAGCAATAGCACAGGAGGGCGTTTGCCTAGCACACAGCTAATCCTGGACGGAATCTGGTTCAATTCCCGGCATCCCATATGGTCCTCCGAGCCTGCCAGGAGTGATTTTGGAGCCCAGAGCCAGGAGTAACCCATAGTGCCAAAAACCCAAAAACCAAAAAAGAAAAAAAGAAAAAAAAAAACACTACATAGAAGACATCATAGGTGAAACATTCTATTGGGATTAGAAATGATTTGGGGGGCTGGAGAGGTAGCATGGAGGTAGGGCGTTTGCCTTGCATGCAGAAGGACAGTGGTTTGAATCCCGACAACCCATATGGTTCCCCGAGCCTGCCAGGAGCGATTTCTGAGCGTAGAGCCAGGAGTAACTCCTGACCACTGCCGGGTGTGACCCCCCCCCAAAAAAAAAAAAAAAAGAAAAGAAAAGAAAAAAAGAAATGATTTGGGGGAATTGACTTCAATAGTAAACTATTGGAACTAATTTAAACTAAAAAATATGTACCAAAACATTTTATGTCTAAAAAGAACTTAGATTACTTAATGGGAAAATACAATGCACACCATACATCTAATGAGGAATTAATATACAAAGTATGGGGCCAAAATAGAAAACATAAAAAACAAAACTTTTTTGTTTTGTTTT
The DNA here is from genome assembly GCF_024139225.1 of Suncus etruscus. Lineage (NCBI taxonomy): Eukaryota > Metazoa > Chordata > Mammalia > Eulipotyphla > Soricidae > Suncus > Suncus etruscus. The sequence goes on along the minus strand of NC_064848.1, from coordinate 168,769,332 downwards.
TGGTTTTTGGGCCACACCCAGTGACGCTCAGGGGTTACTCCTGGCTATGCGCTCAGAAGTCGACCATATGGGACGCCGAGGGGATTGAACCACAGTCCATCCTAGGCTAGCACTGGCAAGGCAGAAACCTTACCTCTAGCGCCACCACACCGGACCCTCTTCTATTTACTTATTTATTTATTAGCTCATGAGTGCCTCACTCCTCTCTCTACCCAGGAATAACCAAGATTTACATTCTTTTTTTTTTTCTTCTTTTTTTGTTTTTTGGGCCACACCCAGCGGTGCTCAGGGGTTACTCCTGGCTATCTGCTCAGAAATAGCTCCTGGCAGGCACTGGGGACCATATGGGACACCGGGATTCGAACTAACCACCTTTGGTCCTGGACTGGCTGCTTGCAAGGCAAACACCGCTGTGCTATCTCTCCGGGCCCGAGATTTACATTCTTAATGTCTGAATTTTCAGACAGACAGCTCGGAGCTTTTTGTTTGTTTGTTTTTGGGCCATACCCAGCAGTGCTCAGGGGTTACTTATGGCTCTCTGGGCTCAGAAATCGCTCCTGGCAGGTTTAGGGGACCATATGGGATGCAGGGCTTTGAACCACCATTGGTCCTGGGTCAGCTGCTTGCAAGACAAATGCCCTACCGCTGTGCTACCTCTCTGGCCCCTCAGAGCTTTTCTTAAGTTCTATTTTCAACAGATATGGACCTCACTACCATTAGTGTATGCACAATCACTAAAAAATTGTAACTCTTATTATTTATTATTATTATGAAAAATGATGCCATAACTAAATATAAGTAAAAATGAATGAGAGCTGAATACAACTCTCAAATGGATTTCACGTCAGTTTAGGAAAATTCTAGTGAGTTCACTTTTTTTGTCTTTTGGGTCACATCCGGCAGTGCTCAGGGGTTACTCCTGGCTCTATGCTCAGGGGACCATATGAGATGCCGGGACTCGAACCAATGACCTTCTGCATGAAAGGCAAATGCCTTACCTCTATGCTATCTCTCTGGCCCCCTAGTGAGTTCACTTTAATTTTATCTGTACCTAAGGCATTTCTAGAGGTTATATGTCACAACAAAGACACAAGAAATAGGGGCCAGAGTGATAGCACAGTGGTAGGGTGTTTGCCTTGCACATGGTTGACCCAGGACAGACCTGGGTTCAATCCCTGGCATCCCATATGGTTCCCCAAACCTGGAGTGATTTCTGAGCGAATAGCCAGAATAACCCCTGAGCGTCATCAGCTGTGGCCCAAAAACAAACAAAAAAGAAATAGAAAGAAGTAAATCTACATTGTAGTAAAAATCTAAGTTTTGAATTTTCTGGGAGATGTGGATCAGTGGTAGAGCACCTGAACTCAATTTCTGGAACTGCCCCACATTGTTAAGTGTGATTCTCAGAGCCATAACTATATAATCTCTGGCACATGATAACTAGATGTGTGAGGATCATAACCAAATATGTAAACCATGGCTATTTCTGCAACAATAACAGTAATGTCAAGAACTGGAGAGATATACATAATACACATGCTTTGCATGTGGCTGACCTGGGTTCAATCCTTGGCATCCCATATGGCCCCCCACCCCCAGCCTTTCAGAAAGAATTCCTGAGTGCAGAGCCAGGAGTAAGCCTTGAGCACTGCTGTGTGTGGCTCAAAAACAAAAGAACCAAAAAAAGCAAATAACTACAATAACAGAAAAGAAAGAAAAATAAAGGCCCACTGCTGTAAAAAGAACACACGGTATCACGGGGCAAGACTGATAGTCCTGGGCCCGGAGAGATAGCACAGCGGCGTTTGCCTTGCAAGCAGCTGATCCAGGACCAAAGGTGGTTGGTTCGAATCCCGGTGTCCCATATGGTCCCCGTGCCTGCCAGGAGCTATTTCTGAGCAGACAGCCAGGAGTAACCCTGAGCACTGCCGGGAGTGGCCCAAAAACCAAAAAAAAAAAAAAAAAAAAAAAAGAATAAGACTGATAGTCCTACACAGGTAAGGCTTACCTTGCACAAGGTCAACCAGAGTTCGATCCCTGGCACCCTCTATCATCTCCCACACCTGCCCTGAGTGCAGAGCCAGGAGTATCACTTGGTGTGGCCCCCCAAAAAGCAAATAAAAAAAATCAAATCAGACATTCAAAAATGAGTCTCCAAAAATAGTTTCCATTTTTTATCACTGACATTTAACTTAACCAGAATATAAAGATCACTGTGATTTTCTTTCTTTTTTGGTGACCCTGTCCCCCCAAGTAATTCTCTGGAGACTTTGGGGATCCACCAAGCAATTCTGGCTGATTAGACAGGCATTTTAGTTTGAAGACTAGAGGATATGCTGTTGCAAGGGTGCTTAAGTGAGACTAGGAATTACCAGTGCCACACTGGTAATGTTTCAGAGACTTCCAGAACTATACCTAGTGATGCTCATGTGGTGCTGGAGATCCAACTCTACTGACTATATGAAGGTATCAGCCTTAACTCCAATACTATCCATCCAATCCCAACGGCTAACTGTAATAGCTGCAAACGCACATATTACTTTCATTGCTGTTTTAGAACTACATTGTGAAACTCATTATCTTTGCTCAAGATTCCATTTTTACTGTTCCTTAGATAATCTAAACTCATAGGCCTTCCTTTTTATGAGAAACTAGTCCCCAAATCTAGAAACAAATTCTAGGCTTCAGAAACTATTTTTTTTTTTTTTTTTTTTTTTTTGGTTTTTGGGTCACACCCGGCAGTGCTCAGGGATTATTCCTGGCTCCAGGCTCAGAAATTGCTCCTGGCAGGCACGGGGGACCATATGGGGCGCCGGGATTTGAACCAATGACCTCCTGCATGAAAGGCAAACGCCTTACCTCCATGCTATCTCTCCGGCCCCCAGAAACTATCTTTTGACACTGAGGACAGACTACCCCTACTTATTACGATACAAAAATTCTTGGTTTGGGGCTAGAGAAATAGCTCAGCAATAGGGCATTTGTCTTGTATGCGGCAGACCTAGGATAGACCAGGGTTCAATTCCCAGCCTCCCATTTGGTCCCCTGAACCTGCCAGAGGTGATTTCTGAGTCCAGAGCCAGTTTTTTTTTTTTTTTTTTTTTTTGTTTTTCTGTTTTGTTTTTTGGGCCACCCTGTGATGCTCAGGGATTACTCCTGGCTATGCACTCAGAAATCGCTCCTGGCTTGGGGAAGACCATATGGGATGCCGGGGGATCGAACCGCTGTCTGTCCTAGGCTAGCGCTGGCAAGGCAGGCACCTTACCTCTAGCGCCACCGCGCCGGCCCCCCAGAGCCAGTTTTAACCACTGAGCGCCACTGGGTTTGGCCCAAAAGCCAAAAAAAAATATTCTTGTTTTAGAGATATAGCTCAAAGGGCTAATGTGCACATCTGGTTTGAAGGAGGACCTGAATTTGATTGTTAGCACTGCACTACTCCTAGAGCACCACTGGGCACGATCCTGGTGATTCTCAGAACTGCTAGGCTTGAACAGTTACTGACTAGCAGAATCTTGAATTTTGTTTTTTTTGGTTTTTTTTGGGTCACACCTGGCTGCGCTCAGGGGTTACTCCTGGCTCTACACTCAGAAATCACTCCTGGCAGGCTCGGGGGCCATATGGGATGCCAAGATTCGAACCTTCGTCCTCCTGCATGCAAGGCAAACGCCCTACCTCCATGCTATCTCTCCGGCCTGGAATCTTGATTATATTGACAAAAAGGATAATGAATGTTCTCCATAAGGATAACCTAATAAAAACAATATCCAGTATATTTTTCAGATGAGATTAAAGCACACACTTACAGCTCTGATGTCTCTCACACACACACACACACACACACACACACACACACACACACACAACACAAAATATCAAATCTGAAGCAGCAGTTACAAAAAGTATTCCCTACCCTCCCACCTTCTGCATTGGGAGTAAAGTAATCTCCCATAACCAAGACCCCATCACCCACCTAATGTTAACAGTATATTTCAATTCTATCTTGTTTACTGGGATATTATTAGAACTGGATTTGTTTGACCAGACAATCTCCTACAGTTCTTAGACTTGCCACTTCAAGGAGTCAATGTCTATTCAAGCAGGCCCAATAAAAGCAATCACGAAGCTTCCTTCCCAACCAGATCTTGGAAGACTAAAGGCGGCTTTAACATGGAATTTGTTGACTTGCACAACAATCAAGAAAAGTCAGCAAATGCCAAGCTGGTTTGCTTCATTTGATGGAAGCTGCTGAAAAGGTCTTCCGTTTGGAAGCATTTACCAGTTTTTCTGGTACAATGGCTACAGCTGTGGACTCTCTGAGTGTGAACGCACATATGTAAGACACAAAATATCAGGGCCAGGCACCATCTGCAAGTGATCGTCTCATAGGCTGGGATTGCAATGTAGGAGTTGGAAGGGTAAAATTTCCTCAAGGATACACACTGTCAAAAAAAGAAAGAAAAACCCAACCCCCAAATTTTAGCTGACAAAGATCTAAAAGACATGAATAAATAGAATTTTAAAGACTGTGTTCTCTGCAGCATATCTTTAGTACTTTTTACCTTACAAGTTATGTTGCCTGATTTTAGAAGAGGAATTCAAGAAAAAAACAAATATTCATTTTCTTAATTAATATTTATCCTCCTATTAAGCGAGACTTCTATAAAGTTTATTAAAGATGATATATACATTGATAGATAACCCCCCCCCCCCAATCAAATACAGGGGCTGGAGAGTTAGTACAATGGGTAGTGGACTTGCCTTCTATGCAGCCAACTTATGTTTGATCCCCAGCATCAAACACAGTCTCCTGAGCACTGCCAGCAATGTTTCCTGAATGATGAACCAGGAGTAATCCCTGAGTATTGCCCATTATGGCCCACAAACAAACAAACAAAAATCACACAGAGGAGAAGACTAGTTTATTAGTAAGCTAACTTTGGCGAGCAATAAGCAGTGATGAGGAATGACTTGAGTTAGCACAAGCAAATCAAATGCCTTATCCACTACACTCTTTTTTTTTTTCTGGTTTTTGGTTTTTGGGCCACACCCAGCGGTGCTCAGGGGTTACTCCTAGCTGTCTGCTCAGAAATAGCTCCTGGCAGGCACAGGGGACCATATGGGACACCAGGATTCGAACCAACCACCTTTGGTTCTGGACTGGCTGCTTGCAAGGCAAACACTGCTGTGCTATCTCTCCGAGCCCCACTACACTCTTTCTCTGCCTCCTCTGAAAACTCACTTTCAAGGCTTCTAATTATAAAGAAGTAAAAAAGGCCATAATTTTTATGACGGTGATATCAGGCTTTCAGGTAAATTCAGAAAATTAAAAAAATCTCAGTGGGCTGGAGCGACAGCAAAGCAGGCATGTGGTTGACCTGGGTTTAATCTTTTTTTTTATTTTAATTTTTTATTTTTTATTTATTTTTTTTTATTTTTTTGGTTTTTGGGTCACACCCAGCGGTGCTCAGGGGTTACTCCTGGCTGTCTGCTCAGAAATAGCTCCTGGCAGGCACGGGGGACCATATGGGACACCGGGATTCGAACCAACCATCTTTGGTCCTAGATCGGCTGCTTGCAAGGCAAACGCCGCTGTACTATCTCTCCGGGCCCTTAATTTTTTATTTTTAATTATGAGAACAATGATGCAAAGTGGACAAGGTAAAGTTACAGTGGAAGGACAATCGCCCATAAACAGAGTTCTCAGAAGAAATCCCCTTGATGACGCCTTAATATTGAACTTACAGTCAAAGAACATTAAGAAAAATAAGGCAGAAGACCTGGGTTTAATCTTTGACACCCCAGGTGGTTCCCCTGAGTTCTGCCAGGAATGACCCCTGAGCACAGAGTCAGTCATAAGCCCTAACCACACTATCAGGTGTAGTCCCCAAACAAAATGTTATTTAATATGCGAAGAAAGAAGAAAAAGAGGTCAGGGGGAGAGAATGAGATCCATAAAGAGAAATTACAGGGGCCAGAGAGCGTGGAGGTAGGGCATTTGTCTTGCATGCAGAAGGATGGAAGTTTGAATCCCAGCATCCCATATGATCCCCTGAGCCTGCCAGGAGTGATTTCTGAGCATAGAGCAGGAGTAACCTGAGTGCTGCCAGGTGTGACCCAAAAGCCAAAAATAAAAAAAAGAAATTACACATCCCAAACTGGGATGTGTTAACTCCAGAATGAAGTGCCTTATATTTAATTTTAATTAATTTTCTATTTACATAGCTACACTTAGAGGTTATCATTTTTGTTTTGCCTCCCCCCCCCCTTTTTTTGTGTGGTTTTTGGGTCAACCCGGCAGTGCTCAGGGGAAACTCCTGGCTCCATGCTCAGAAATTGCTCCTGGCAGGCACGGGGGACCATATGGGAAGCCGGATTCGAACTGATGACCTTCTGCATGAAAGGCAAATGCCTTACCTCCATTCTACCTCTCCGGCCCCAGAGGTTATCATTTTTAATAGTATAGCTAAAATGGCTTATGCTACATCAATACTTTACATTATCAGTACTTTACTAATTCAAATAGCAATAATAAAAATGCAAAAGTTTTGGGGCTAGAGTGGTGGTGCAAGGGGTAAGGCGTCTGCCTTGCCCGCACTAGCTTAGGACGGGTCGCAGTTTGATTCCCCAGCATCCCAAGCCAAGGAGTGATTTAAAAAATGGTCCCCAAGCCAGGAGTGATTTGAGTGCAGAGCCAGGAGTAACCCCTGAGCATCACATCACTAGGTGTGGCCCAAAACCAAACCAAAACAAAACAAAAAAAATTTTTAAGATATTGAGATAAATAGAAAGTTAACTTGATTATTTGGTATTAAGGGTTTTGTTGTTGTTGTTGTTGTTGTTTGTTTTGGGGGCCACACCCTGGCAGTTCTTAGGGGTTACTCTTGCTCTGCACTCAGAAATCACTTCTGGCAAGCTCAGGAGACCATATGGGATGCTGGGGACTAAAACCAGGTGGGCTGTGTGCAAGGCCTACTGTGCTATTGCTCCAGCCCCAAGGCATTCTTACTTTTAAATTTGTTTCTGGGACAAACCTGACAGTTCTTTCTTTCTTTCTTTCTTTTTTTTTTTTTGTAGTTTTTGGGTCACACCCGGCAGTGCTCAGGGGTTACTCCTGGCTTCATGCTCAGAAATTGCTCCTGGCAGGCACAGGGGACCATATGGGACGCTGGGATTTGAACCGATGACCTCCTGCATGAAAGGCAAACGCCTTACCTCCATGCTATCTCTCCAGCCCCAAACCTGACAGTTCTTAAGGACTAAGGACTAATTCCAGCTCAGCTCAATGCTACGTGGTCATTTTTTTTTTTTTTTTAACGTGGTCATTCTTAGTGGTATTCAGGGACCAGGGAGTGCCAGAGATTAAGGCATGCACTCAAGTACTAGCCTGGCATTCTTAATTTTTCGAAGTTACTATGATTTGGGAGGGAAACATAGGGGCTTGAGGCCACAACTAAAGATGCTCAGGGTTTACTTCTGGCTCTGCGCTAAAGGATCATTCCTGTTAGTGCTCAGGAAATCATATGCAGTGCAAAAATCAATCTGGGGTTGTCTGTGTACAAGGTAAGTACCCTGACCCTATAATATATACCTGACTCCACTGTGATTGTTTGAAGAAATCTTCTGGGGCCAGAGCAACAGCACAGTGGTAAAGCATTTATTTGCCTTGCACATGGCTAACAAAGGACGAACTCCAGTTCGATTCCCAGCATCCCATATGGCCCCTGAGCCTGCCAAGAGCGATTTCTGAGTGCAGAGGCAGGAGTAACCCCTAATCACCGCCGAGTGTAACCCAAAAACCAAAATAAATAAATAATAAATAGATCTTCTGTTTTAAAGTTAGTTACTGATATACTTACAGATGTAATTATTTCTAAGATTTACTTCAAAATAATATTGCACAGGACTATGGGTAGACATCTAGATAAAACAATAGTAACTGTGGATTAGTTGTTATATGTAGGAGGATCAATACATTCTACTGTGTGCTTTAAAATTATTAAAATTTATTTTCTTGTTCACTTTTGTAATATCAAATTTTTTCTACTAGCAGTTTTTAGAATATACAGCAAAAGAAGAAAGAGAAAATCAGAGGAGAGGGGCAGAAATGAAAAGACGAATCCAGGTGAAACAACATACAAATAGCAAATTTTTCAATAAGAGAAACCAAGAAAACAAAGGGAGATCGATTAAAAAAATTTTTTTTTAAATCTCCAAAATGGAAAGCAAATTTCCACTTAAAAAGTACCCAATGAATTCCTATTACAATGGAGAAGAGACTCATACAGAGGTGCATCAACAAAATTTCAGAACACTGGAGACAAAGGATTGCACAAGCTTTCTTTCACTGAAAGCAGAAGACAGAAAAGGTCAAGAATCACAATGGCAGGCCTGGGATTTAGCTCAGCAGTCAAGCACTTGCCTGGGTTCATTCCCCATTGTTCTGTGCATACATTCACACATACACACGTATACTGATTATAACTGTCTCAGACTAAAAGGAAAAGTTTTAACTTGACATGCCATATAAAAGAATTTACTTAAAGCTTCAAACAATGCAAGAATAAGGAAGAGATTTAAAAACATGAGGTTTCAGCAATTTTATTTCCTATATACACAATCCCCAGAAAGCTACTAGAGTGGGTCTCTTAAAACCAAGAAAAAAAAAAACAAAAAACAAAAAACAAAAAATATTAAGCAAGTCTCAATAAGAAGAGAGGCAGAAGAAATGTATCCCCACAATGATTGTGATTATAAAGGGATAGCCAAGGATAACAGCTATGTTCCAGGTGTGCAAATAAATCAGTTTGGGCTGGAGGAGGGTAAAAGACTCCAGAGGAGACTTCAAAGACAATGACATTGATAGAATAATTTTACAGAATATTAGTCATGTCTAATCTTTCTAGAATGTGAGACTGAATTATAAACTAAAATTGGAGGCTGGTGAGGTGGCGCTAGAGATAAGGTGTCTGCCTTGCAAGCGCTAGCCAAGTAAAGACCGAGGTTCATTCCCCTGGCGTTCCATATGGTCCCCCAAGCCAGGGGTGATTTCTGAGCACTTAGCCAGGTGTAACCCCTGAGCATCAAATGGGTGTGGCCCCAAAAAACAAAAAAAACCTAAAATTGCAGAAAAGCAACCAAAAAAGATTAATAGGCAAATATGTAATTTCGGGCCTGGAGAGATAGCACAGCGGCGTTTGCCTTGCAAGCAGCCAATCCAGGACCAAAGGTGGTTGTTCGAATCCCGGTATTCCACATGGTCCCCCATGCCTGCCAGGAGCTATTTCTGAGCAGACAGCCAGGAGTAACCCCTGAGCACCGCTGGGTGTGGCCCAAAAACCAAAAAAAAAAAAAAAAACCCCAAAAAAACAAACCCCAAAAAACCCCCAAATATGTAATTTCCCATAAACATTTTTATGCTGATGATCACAATTTTCTATATTTACATATATATTCATAATTATGTGAATATGGAATACAAATGAAGACAAATTCTAAGACATGCTTTGTCAGGAAAATAGCAGAAAATGAGGGAAGTGAGCAAAAAGACTGAAGAGAACTAAATGCAAAAGTTCGCAAGTCACACAATAAGAATACTACAGAGAAATAAATAGGTAAATATCCAAGTTATTAACTAAAAGAGGCTGGCTCTGAGGAAGGTGAAAATCGTGGGCATGTTAAGGAGAGAAGACTGGCAATTGGGTTTTTAACTAAAGAGTAATTAGCTGGCTCAACTATATTTATGTAACCCTGATAAAAGAATAGTGCTATCAGTATTCTTGTTTAGGGCCCAGAGGATAAGGTAGCCAAGCAGCTGTGAAAACCCCATAGCATCATTACAGAGAACACACTGTCATAATTCTATTGTCTTTTTGCAAACACTGACTTGAAGTAGTCCACCTGCTTTGTGTTGTCTCAATAAGTATAATGGGAAAATGTTTCTAAGCAACTAACACAGATGAAATGAAAAGCAGCAACTAACACAGATGAAATGAAAAGCAATGATGTTAGACTTAGAAAGAGATCATTTACAGAAATAATTCACTTAGGCATTTATTAAGGTTTTTGTTTTATTTAAATAGATGGCATAAATTCTCCTTTTTAAGGAATATAATTATATGATATAAATAAACTCAAGTGGAGCTCCAAGTGGGCACAAGCTAAACATTATATTGTGTGATATTTTTTTGTTTTTGGGCCACACCTGGCTGTGCTCAGGCATCACTTACTTTTTTTTTTTAGATTTTGGGCCACATTTGGTGATCCTCAGGGTCTACTCAGGGCTCTGCAATCTAGAATTACTCCTGGTGGTGATGGAGCAATAGCACAGAATAAGGTGCTTTCCTTGCACACAGCCAACTTGGATTGATTCCACCCCATATCGCAGGAGTGATTTCAGTGAGCAGAGCCAGGAATAACCCTTGAGCATCATCAGTGTGTCCCAAAAACTTTAAAGAAAAAATTTACTCCTGGGGCCATAGAGATAGGATAGCAAGCATGGTGTTCACCTTGCTTGTGGCTATCTGGGTACGATCCCCAACATCCCGTATGGTCCCTCAAACATGTCAGAAGTGTTCCCTGAGTGCAGAACCAGGAGTAACCTGGTAACCAACCCCCAATTGGGGCCGGAGAGATAGCACAGCGGTGTTTGCCTTGCAAGCAGCCAATTCAGGACCTAAGGTGGTTGGTACGAATCCCAGTATCCCATTTGGTCCCCCATGCCTGCCAGGAGCTATTTCTGAGCAGATAGCCAGGAGTAACCCCTGAGCACTGCTGGGTGTGGCCCAAACCCCCCCCCCCCAAAAGGAATTACACCTAATTATTTATTTATTTTTTTTTGGGTTTTTGGGCCACACCCGGCGGTGCTCAGGGGTTACTTCTGGCTGTCTGCTCAGAAATAGCTCCTGCAGGCAGGGGGACCATATGGGACACCGGGATTTGAACCAACCACCTTTGGTCCTGGATCAGCTGCTTGCAAGGCAAACGCCGCTGTGCTATCTCTCCGGGCCCTAATTAATTACTTTTTAAATTATTATTTAAATACTTCTTAATCATAGGCCGGAGAGATAGCATGGAGGTAGGGAGTTTGCCTTGCATGCAGAAGGATGGTGGTTCGAATCCCGGCATCCCATATGGTCCCCGGAGCCTGCCAGGAGTGATTTCTGAGCCTAGAGCCAGGAGTAACCTCTGAGCACTGCTGAGTGTGACCCAAAAATGAGAGAGAGAGAGAGAGAGAGAGAGAGAGAGAGAGAGAGAGAGAGAGAGAGCGAGAGAGAGAGAGAGAGAGAGAGGAGAGAAAGAGAAGAGAGAGGGAGAGAGAGACACACAGAGGACAGAGGACAGAGGAGAGAGAGAGGAGAGAGAGGAGAGAGAACACTTATTTTCAGAGTGGAAATAAGCAAGCAAAGAAACAGAGACAAGTGAGATACATGTTCAAGAAAAAACATGCTTCAAGAGCAATCTTATTTCTTTCTTTCTTTGTTTCTTTATTTTTAAGAACTAAAATTTTGCCCTCGATTCTGTGACCCAAATTCCCTCCTTTACTTCTGAAGTTAAACATTCTTGTACTCATGCCGACTACTTAACTACTAGGCTTGAGGCCCTTTGGACCAAACAGGAAGTTAGGTCTCAAGAAAAGAGAACAGATGCAGATTTGGGTTAGTCACTTCAGGATTCTGGGCTGGAAAAGTCCCTTAACACATTACTTTCATCATAGTAACAGCCAATTCCATCTGCAAAGTAATCTTTGCTTAGTTCTTCTAGTCTGAGCCAAGTTATATTGTGACTCACTTATCTTCACTTTAAATCATTACACCATTTGCCAGAAAAAAAAAAAGTAGTCAACCACTGTGGCAACAAGTAGGCAGTGAACTGGCAAATGTCAGTTTTAAACTGCATGTAATTTTTCCAAGTAATGTTTCACCATTAGCACTAGTCTCATACTGCTGTCTAAAGATTGAACAGAAGAATCCCACTTGTCTTGCTAGAAAGATCAAAAGAACTGATGTTCTATTTTTGTTTTATTTTGTCTGTTTTTTTTGTTTTGTTTTTTTGACCACACTTGGTAATGTTCAGAGTTTATTCCTGCCTCTACTCAGGAATTCCTCCTAGTGGGGTTTGGGGAACCATATGGGATGCTGGGGATCGAACCCAGGTTGGTCATGTGCAAGGGAAACGCCCTATCTACCGCGCTGTTTCTCTGATCTTGATATTCTAGTTAGTAATTTTGAACATATGACAGTCTAACTCAAATTCATTTTACTTCCAATTTTTGTTAGAATGTCATTCCTCTTTGGGGTGTTTTCTGACAGTTTTTATCAGTATGTTTTTATTCACTGTTCATAACAGTTTTGCCCTCCTTTTTCCCCTTAAAATGTGAGCTCACTTTTAGTAGATTTTCTTTCCAGTCATAAGTCTGATGTTTCCAAAGTTAGTAAATGCTACAATTTGCTTCTGCGGGGTATCCTAGGTTTTTTTCAGTCTTATATTTTTAATATCGAATACAAATTATAATAATTTTATATTAACCTGCTGGTTTGGCAATCACTGAACTTACAGATAGTATAAATTCTGATTAAATACCTATAAATTAAACTTTGTATTTCTATTTGATTTTGGGCCACATACACTTGTGCTTAGGGGACCACATACATTGCTGGGAATGGCCAAGTGCAAGGCTAACAACTTAATTCCCTGTAATTATCCATAAGACATAACCCTCTGTAACTGACCATAAAAAACCCTGGTCAAAGAGAAACTTTCTCTTCACTTTGCTGAAGAGTACAAATGTTTCTCTAGTTGCCTATTCACACCTGTACCTCTTTTGTCTTTCTCTTTGAAGGGGCCAACATCTTGCAGTGTTCAAGGCAGTACACAGGGGATGGGGCTCAAGCTCAAACCAAGAGGTGCCAAAGATCAAACCTGGATCTCTGGCCACCCAAAAACAAAAACAAAAATTCAGTATTTGGGGGGCCAGACAGAGTATAGTAGGTAAGACTTTTGTCTTATATGCAGTTGACCTGAGTTCAGCCCCCAGCATGCCATACCAGAAGTAAATCCCAGAGTACAAGAAGACAGAAGTTCTAAGCATTAATGAATAAGGCTCAAAACAAACAAAAATCAAAGACCAAATTCAATATTTCCAAAATTGAGACTCTCTATAGACCTTATAAAACTGTTCTGAGCTCTTCTATGAAATGTTACACTTACATATATTTAAATCCAGGTAACTGCTGAGAGGGCTGGAGTGCATGCCTTGAATAAATCTTACTGAAATCTACCGTATTTTCTGGTGTATAAGACTACCGGGCATATAAGATGACCCCCTAATTTTAGACTTCCTCTCTGACTCTGGCCAATCCGAGCAGGCTTTTTACAGTGTAGATTCGGGTACAGAACATTGTATAATTTGCATGCATAAAAAGCCTGCTTTGATCGGCTGAGTTAGAGAGGCGGTCCGGCAACCTTGCAGTATTGGTTCAGGATCGAGTTGGAAAATAGTTTCGTGGCAATATCCAGACGATTTTCGTTTAGCGGCATATTGAAATGTTTTTTGAGATATACTTGGCGTATAAGACGACCCTCCGATTTTCATACACAGTTAAATACAGTTTTGTGTTTTTTTTTTTTTGTTGTTTTTTTTTTTTTTTTGGTTTGTGGATCACACCCGGCAGTGCTCAGGGGTTACTCCTGGGTCTAGGCTCAGAAATTGCTCCTGGCAGGCTCGAGGGATCATATGGGATGCTGGGATTTGAACTACCATCCTTCTGCATGCAAGGCAAACTCCCTACCTCCATGCTATCTCTCCAGCCCTGAAATCTATTTTTATATGAATGATGTACAAATTTGCTATGAAAGTCTTAAGAAATAAAAAGTTCGGGCCGGGCGGTGGCGCTAAAGGTAAGGTGCCTGCCTTGCCTGCGCTGGCCTTGGACGGACCGCGGTTCGATCCCCCGGTGTCCCATATGGTCCCCCAAGCCAGGAGCAACTCTGAGCACATAGCCAGGAGTAACCCCTGAGTGTTACCGGGTGTGGCCCAAAAACCAAAAAAAAAAAAAAAAAAAAAAGAAATAAAAAGTTCATGGAACTGGAGAGATTGTGTAGCAGGTGACGCACTTGTCTTGCACATGGCTGACCCGGGTTTTTTTTTTTGTTTATTTATTGATTGGTTTGGGGCCACACCCAGCAGTGCTCAGGGGTTACTCCTGGCTCTGCACTCAGAAATTGCTCCTGGCAGGGTGGGGGACAATATGGGATGCCAGGAATCCAACTGGGTCCCTCCTAGGTTGGCTGCATGTAAGGCAAACTCCCTACCACTATGCTATCCCTCCGGCCCTGAACCAGGTTTGATCCTAGCACCCTGAGCATCGCTAGGTATGGGCCCCAAATCAAAACAAGATATCAAAAAAATTTTATGAATAAGATAAATTTGTCAACTAAAACAAGACGACAACTTTTTCTTTATTTGTTATTTTTGGTTATATCCAATAGTGTTCAGGACTTACTCCTGGATCTTTATTTAGGGATCATTCCTGATGTTCGGATGACCAATATGTGCACATGAAAAGCAAGTGCCTTAACCCCTTTAATATCTCTCTGGCCCCTTGATTTTTTTCCTGAGATGAAAAATAGAACTTTTCTCTGGTTATTTAAAATCCTATTATATTTCCAAATCTAATACAAGGAAGAGAGAGGGGTTAGTCTGTGGATATATTAAATAAAAAAGCAAGATAAAAAATTGGCAAGAATATTCATTTGCATATTAAATGCAGTAAAAAAACTAACCTGTAGATTATTGAGAGGTTCCATCTTCATGACTGGACCCAAGGTGTTGAGAGGCAGGGAAACATCAATGCTTTGATTTGGCATCAGTGGTGTATGGATGGCCAGAGGAGTACTGGGGATGACACCAAAGCTAAGAGAGAGGAAGAAGAAACCCAAGAAGTTAACATCTGCATTAGTCACACCTTTGAAATCTAACAGTTTTTTACTTGGTGGATCCGACTGTTCAGGGCTCACATCTAGATATGGCATTACTCAGGCCCACAGATATTGGGGGCCAATAGAGTAACCTGCATGGTCCTCTGAGCTCTACTAGATATAGGAGGGAGAAAGGAAGGAAAGGAAGGGAGGAAGGAACTCAAAGAAATAAAATGGAAAAATTAGCAAATGCCCTACTGTTGTACTATCACTCTATTAGCCCAACTGGGATAATAACTTATCCAAATATAGTTACTTTCTAATAGTCCATGGCAAGAAATGAATGTTTAGCAGTTTGACTTTTTCAAGAAGACTTCAAAAAATAAGATAAAAGTGGTTGAGAGACGGGGAAAGCCTGAATTGGAAGTTATGTTAACAAATAAAACAAACAAACATATCCAGTCATTACCTTTATGCAGAAAACATAGGAATAGAATTTCAAAATGATAGGAGCAAAAAAAGGAGAAATGGTCTTACATATGTAACAAGTAAATGACATACATTTATAATGAATTTATATTCTAATTACCCCCAAGAAGGAAGAAAAACTATAGTATTAATAAAATAATAAAATTGTGTATAGGTCGCATCTTTTTTTTTTCCGCCACACATGGCAGCGCTCGGGGGTTACTCCTGGCTCTGCACTCAGAAGTGTTCCTAGCTCAGGGGACCATATGGGATGTTAGGGGTCGGACCCAGGTCTGTACCGGGTCAGCCACATGCAAGGCAAACGACCTACCGCTGTGCTACCACTCCGGCCCATATAGGTTGCATCTTCTTTTTTTTTTTTTTTGGTTTTTCGGACCACACTCGTTTGATGCTCAGGGGTTACTCCTGGCTATGAGCTCAGAAATTGCCCTTGGCTTGGGGGGACCATATGGGACGTTGGGGGATCGAACCTCGGTCTTTCCTTGGCTAGTGCTTGCAAGGCAGATACCTTACCTCTACCACCACCTAGCCGGCCCCTATAGGTTGCATCTTAAAAAATTATTAAAATATCAGGTATTACACAGTTGTTCAAGGTTGTATCTTTGTAAAAATAGGAGAGAGAGAGAGAGAGAGAGAGAGAGAGAAAGAGAGAGAGAGAGAAAGAGAGAGAGAGAGAGAGAGTGTGTGTGTGTGTGTGTGCAATAGCACAGCAGGTAGGGTGTTTGACTTGCATGCAGCCAACCCAGATTCAACCCTTGGCATCCTATATGGTCTAAGCCTATCAGGAGTAATTTCTCTTTTTCATTTTGTTTTGTTTTTGGGTCACACCCTGCAGTGCTCAGGGGTTACTTCTGGCAGTCTTGGGGACCATATGGGATGTCAGGAATTGAACTGGGGTCCGTCCTGTGTTGGCTGTATGCAAGGCAAATGTGTTACCACTGTGCTATTGCTCCAGCCCCTATAAGAAATAATTTCTGAGTGCAGAATCAGAAATAACCCCAAGTGCTGCTGGGTGTGACCCCAAACCAAAACCAAACAGACAAAACAATAAAAGAGGGGCTGGACATACAGTACAATGGGAAGCGTGCTCGCCATGCACGTGGCCAATCCAGATTTGGTCCTAGTACTCCAAATGGTCCACCAAACTCTGCCAGGAGTCTGAGCACAGCCTGATATAAAAGCACCTAGGGCCCGGAGAGATAGCACAGCGGCATTTGCCTTGCAAGCAGCCGATCCAGCACCAAAGGTTCAAATCCCGGTGTCCCATATGGTCCCCCGTGCCTGCCAGGAGCTATTTCTGAGCAGACAACCAGGAGTAACCCCTGAGCACTGCCGGGTGTGGCCCAAAAACCAAAAACCAAAACAAAAAAAAAATCTATTTTCTACATGTAACTCCTTCTAATAGTTCTACAATTCCTAATTCATTCAAATAATCAAAATGGGGGCCGGAGGAGTAATATGACAGTGTGTAGGGTGCTTGCCTTGCATACCCAAATTCAATCCTCGGTATCCCAAATGTTCTCCCAAGCCTATAGGAGTGATTCTGAGCACAGAGCCAGGAATAAGCCTAAGCACTACCAGTGTGGTCCAAAAAACAAAACAAAAAGTATTAAAATGACATAACACATTCAAAAACACAGAAAAAAGTAGAAAAGAACAGCACAAATTACCTAATTAAACATAACCCCCCAGGGGCAGGTGAGGTGGCGCTAGAGGTAAGGTGTCTGCCTTGCAAGCGCTAGTTAGGGAAGGACCACGTTTTGATCCCTCAGCGTCCCATATGATCTCCCCAAGCCAGGGGCAATGTCTGAGCACTTAGCCAGGAGTAACCCCTGAGCGTCAAACGGGTGTGGCCCCAAAACAAAACAAAACAAAAACATAAACCCTCTTCTCCCCCCCCCCCAACAAAATCACTGGAAAATGATGTGCCATTAAAATAAAATTATGAGGGGTTAGGGAGACAGGTCAAAGGTTGGGAGTAGAAAAATATGTTTTGTACATAGGCATCATGAGTTTGATCTCCAGCATAACATGGCCTCCAGAGATTCATATGGGTAGTAGTTGCTAAGCACTGCTGAGTGTGTCCCATCAATCCAAAATAAAGTTAAAAATAAAACAAGGGCCCAGAGAGATAGCACAGCGGCATTTGCCTTGCAAGCAGCCGATCCAGGACCAAAGGTTCAAATCCCGGTGTCCCATATGGTCCCCCGTGCCTGCCAGGAGTTATTTCTGAGCAGACAGCTCGGAGTAACCCCTGAGCAACGCCAGGTGTGGCCCAAAAACCAAAAAAATAAAAAATAAAAATAAATAAATAAAAAAAAAAATAAAAATAAAACAAAACTGGGGCTGGAGTGACAGTACAACTAAGGTACTTGTCATGCATGTGGTCGACCTGGGTTCAATCCCTGACATCCCATATGGTCCACCTAGCCCCACCATTAATAATTCCTGAGTGTAGACCCAGGAATAACCCCTGAACATCACAGGGTATATGGAACCCCCCAAAAAACCCCAAATTCGGGCCCGGACAGATAGCACAGCGGCATTTGCCTTGCAAGCAGCTGATCCAGGACCAAAGGTGGTTGGTTCGAATCCCGGTGTCCCATATGGTCCCCCGTGCCTGCCAGGAGCTATTTCTGAGCAGACAGCCAGGAGTAACCCCTGAGCACCGCCGGGTGTGGGCCAAAAACAAACAAACAAACAAAAAAAACAAAAAAACCCCAAAAAACCCAAATTCCAAAAATACATAAGACAACATTATGAAACATTTATACATGTAGTTATGAGGGAGAAAAACTCAAATCACTTAAAGAGAGCAAAGAACACACAACAATAAAGGAAGAAATTGGGGGCCGGAGTGATAGATAGCACATTAGGTAGGGTGTTTTCCTTGCATAGGGCCAACACAGGACCTGGAGTTTGATCCCCAGCATCCCATATGGTCCCTGAGCCTTCCAGGAGTGATTTCTGAGTGCAGAACCAGAAGTAACCCGAATGCCATCAGGTGTGGTCCAAAACAAAAAACAAAACAAACAAAATAAGACAGCAAGGAACACACAACAATAAAGGAAGAAACCAGAGGCCGGAGATATATATAGCTCATTGCGTAGGACAAGGCCCTGCAGGCGGCTGGTCCGGGTTCAATCCCTGGCATCATATATGGTCGGCCAAACCTGCCGGGAGTAATTTCTGAGCACAGAGTCAGGAGTAACGCCTGAGTGCCTCTAGGTGTGGCCCGAAGAAACAAAAACAAAATAAAAGAAACATAAAACAAAGATACTGCAGAAGATGTGGCCAGACAACAGAAAAGGGAAGCAATAAAACCCAAGAAAGAAACGATAATTTAAAAACCCATTCTAGAAATGACTTAAAGTACACGATGAACGCAGATATAAAAACAAGTTCAAAATTTCAGCAAATCAAATCTAGTATCATCTAAAAAATAACCTTCTGATCAATTAATTTTTATCCCAGAAATACAAAAATACAAAGCTGGTATAACATTTGGAAAAAATTAATCAGTGTTATCCAGCATAACGATCGACTAAAAAAAAAAAACAACAAACCACATGATCAGCTCAATAAATGCAGAAGCATATGACAAAGATTAACATCCTCTTCATAATAAAATTCAGCAAATGAGAGACAGATTGAGGGAACATCATCACCACCATGAAAACCTATAGCTAAAAATGCACTTAATTAGCAAAGAGGAAGGCTTTTCTCCAGAAAATTAGAACATGGCACAAATGTTCCTTTTCATTTCTTCTACTCAACATTTAATGGAGATACTATCTAAAATAAAAAGGGAAGAAAAATTAACTGAAGGGCCTGAGCAGCTGCACAGAGTTAGGGCACTTGCTTTACATGCAGCTGACCCAGGACGACATGTATTCAATCCCCAGCATCCCATATGGTGCCCCCCCCCCCAACCAGGAGCGATTTCTGAGCGCTGAGCCAGGAGTAACCAGGAGTAACCCATGAGTGCCATTGGGTGTGGCCCAAATATCCAAAATACAAACAAACAAAAAAAAGAAACTGAAAGGGAAAAATTTAAATCATCTCTAATAACATGTACAAAGCCATGAAAAATCAGCAAAAGGTTCACAATAACTGGTAAATGACTCGAGTGAAGTAATCAG
Organism: Suncus etruscus; assembly: GCF_024139225.1. Lineage (NCBI taxonomy): Eukaryota > Metazoa > Chordata > Mammalia > Eulipotyphla > Soricidae > Suncus > Suncus etruscus. The sequence goes on along the minus strand of NC_064848.1, from coordinate 168,749,785 downwards.
GCTCAGATATCATGGATGAGACCACAGGAAGGATCACTATATAAAACAAAAAATTGAAATACTTGAGTTGGCAAAAGATTTGCACATAAGGGGCCGGAGAGATAACATGGAGGTAAGGCATTTGCCTTACATGCAGAAGGTCGGTGGTTCAAATCCCGGCATCCCGTATGGTCCCTTGAGCCTGCCAGGAGCGACTTCTGAGCATAGAGCCAGGAGTAACCCCTGAGCGCTGCCGGTGTGACTCAAAAACAAACAAACAAAAAAAATAGAGTTGGGCCCGGAGAGATAGTACAGCGGTGTTTGCCTTGCAAGCAGCTGATCCAGGACCAAACGTGGTTGGTTCGAATCCCGGTGTCCCATATGGTCCCCCGAGCCTGCCAGGAGCTATTTCTGAGCAGACAGCCAGGAGCATCGCTGGGTGTGGCCCAAAAAAACAAAAAAACAAAAAAAAAAATAGATTTGCACATAAAATTTCATTACAGAGGAAAATGAAAGGCCAAGATAAATGATGAACTCTGCCATACTCATAAGTAAGAAGACACAATGCTGTTGGCTATCAATCCTTCCCAAATCTGCTAAGCAATCATAAGAATTTATATAAAAAAAAGGGGGGGGGCAGAGAGATAGCATGAAGGGAAAGCATTTGCCTTACATGCAGAAGGACGGTGGTTCGAATCCTGGCATCCCATATGGTTCCCGGTGCCTGCCAGGAGTGATTTCTGAGCAGAGAGCCAGGAGTAACCCCTGAATGCTGCTGGGTGTAACCCCCCCCCCCAAAAAAAAAACAAAAAAAAAAAAGAGAGAGAGAGAGAGAATTTCTTTTCTTTTTCTTTTTCTTTTCTTTTTTTTTTTTGGTTTTTTGGGCCACACCTGTTTGATACTCAGGGGTTACTCCTGGCTGGGGACCATATGGGACGCCGCCGGGGGATCAAAGGGATCAAACCACGGTCCTTCCTTGGCTAGGGCTTGCAAGGCAGACACCTTACCTCTAGCGCCACCTCACCAGCCCCAAAAGAGAGAATTTCTATCAAAATCCCAGTGGCAAAGAAAACTAGATAAGCAAGTTTTTGAACTAAAAGTCAAGTGGTCTGGGCCGGAGAGACAGCATAGAGGTAAGGCGTTTGCCTCAAATGAATAAGGTCAGTGGTTCGAATCCTGGCATCCCATATGGTCCCCTGAGCCTGCCAGGAGTGATTTCTGAATGTAGAGCCAGGAGTAAACCTGAGCACTGTCAGGTGTGACCCAACCGCCCCCCCCCCCCCCAAAAAAAAGTCAAGTGGTCTATATGATCTGATTTCAAGTCATATTTGGAAAAAAGTTCACTTTTTATTTCTTTTTTTTTTTTTTTTTTTTTGGGGGGGGGGGCCACACCTGGCAGTGCTCAGGGGTTACTCCTGGCTGTCTGCTCAGAAATAGCTCCTGGCAGGCACGGGGGACCATATGGGACACCGGGATTCGAACCAACCACCTTTGGTCCTGGACTGGCTGCTTGCAAGGCAAACGCCGCTGTGCTATCTCTCCGGGCCCCCACTTTTTATTTCTTAGATAAAAATTTACTTTTCTAGTATGCCTGGAGCCCAGTGCCGATCTTATGCCAGAAAACTTCAGGGGTCAGGCCTCTTTGCAATTAGGCCAACACTTTTTTCCATTTTCCCCATACTTTGCTGAGCCTATGCAAACAATGGTGATTGCCACTATCACACCATTACTACTGTATTTTTTTAATACTTATCTTTTAAGAAACAAAAACAGCTTATATATATATATATATATATATATATATACATATATATATATATACAATCTTGGGGGCTGGAGTGATAGCACAGCGGCAGGGCAGGGCGTTTGCATTGCATGCTACTGACCCAGTATGGACTGGGTTCTATCCTCAGCATCCTATATGGTTCCCTGAGCCTGCCAGAAGCAATTTCTGAGCACAGAGCCAGGAATGACCTCTGAGTGCCATCAGGTGTGGGACCACCCCCCCCAAAGTAAATATTCTTTAAAAATGATTGAAAACAAAACCTATTCGCTTGATTTTAAAGGCAAGCTTTAAAGGCAAGCTAGAGACTGAGAAAAATATTTAAAATATGCAATGTATACCTAGAATATTAAAAAACTTGTTCTTATTGTGTGCGTGTGTGCGTGCGTGCGTGCGTGTGTGTGTGTGTGTGTGCGCGTGTGCGTGTGTGGTTTTTGGGTCACACCGGCAGTGCTCAGGGGGTTTTCCTGGCTCCGTGTTCAGAAATTGCTCTTGGCAGGCACGGGGGACCATATGGGACGCCCAGATATGAACCAATGACCTTCTGCATGAAAGGTAAATGCCTTACATCCATGTTATCTCTCCAGCCCTGGTCTGATTATTTTTTAACAACATAAGAGGGGATGAAGAGAGACCTCAAAGGGCTGGAGTATATGCTTTGCATGGCTGGAACCTGGGTTTAATTACTAGAACCACATGGTCCCTTAGGTATTGCTGAAGAGTGATCTCTAAGCACAGATTTAAGTACCCATGAGTCCTATTAAGTTAAGGCACAAAAACCAAGCCAGATGAAACCAAACTTTTAGGGTCAGGGAGATAACTCAAAAGGGCTGGAGCACATTCTTTACATGCAAGAGTCCTTGGTTTCAAGCCCTGGAAAAGCATGGCCCTTCAAATATCACCAAGAGCAACCCTTGTGCACTGTTGGATGTGACCCAAATACTAAAAAATACCTTTTCCCCAGTAAAAATAAAAAGGGTAAGCTTTAAGCTGATGCTTCCCAAAAGACACAAGGATGGCCAATAAGCTATACCTAGGACAAGAAAAAAAAAATCTCTCAATATGGGAGTAGGGGTGCTGTTGCTGAGACAATGATAGAGGGAAACATGCACTATAATGGAGAGTTTGGTGTTGGGACACTGTGCATAAAACCCTACCAGTGACAAGATTGTGAGATTGTAAATCACAGTGGCTATAATTTTTTTAAATGCCATCAGGAAAACTTAGAAAAATGGCTTAAATTCAAGACTGGGCCAAGATAGTGGTAAAAAAGTGTAAGGAAAGCTGAAGAAAAACAAAACAGAAACAGTGCCATAACCTTGACATTCTACTTTCACAAACCTGATGTGGAGACAAGAACTAAGCTAGATAAGATAGCCAGAGCCAGACTTCACAGCAGGTATTGCAGCCTGCTGGTAAACTGGCAGGGTTGGTTTCTTGATCCCTTTCAGAATAGAAAGAAGCCCACAGGCAAACTCTATCATGAATAACATCTGCCTGCCACAGGCAAAACAAAAGCAGAATCTCCTAATAGCTTCAGACTGAGAGCAGACTAAGGAATCAATGCCTCAAGTCAGAAAATAAACTTCCGAATGGGAGTTAAGGAAAGCTGGCAATAGACTTACAGTAGCCTGCTGTGTATACGTGATACAAATAAATAAATAAAATAAACTTAGAGTCAGATAACTGGAAGCTTCTCAGGCTAGTCTGTGCCTGACAAATGTATTCCCTACCTAGCACATAACACATCTGCTTTGAGTTATGGATGATCTTTACAACTCCTGCCAATAAGATTCTATTTGCTGCCTAAACCTGTGGGGCACAACATGATAACTGCCAGCACCAGCAACAGTATTATGGGATGCAGCACAAGATGGTCTGTATTTAGAAATACAATTGTTGTGATATATTTACGCCTGCAAAATCCCGGCAGCAGTCCAGAGCAAGATAAACTCAGTACCAGTCTCTGGGTTAAATTAGTAAACATAAACTTTACATTGTGACTAAACCTACACAAAACCAGACCCTCATTCCTAGAACCTTCATCCTATGAGACACAATGAGGAAGTGGAGGAATTCATTCACACTTAGTGAATGAATGGATACAGATAAAAGTGACAAAAGTCTGGACCAGGACCCAAGCACCTAAGAGTTCTCTACACTCTGATTAAGACTTAAAAGTGAAATGGTGAGCCCAGAGCAATAGCACAGCGGTAAGGCGTTTTTTGCCTTACACATAGCTGACCCAGGATGGACCTGGATTCTATTCCTGGCATCCCATATGGTCCCCAGAGTCTGCCAGTAGCAATTTCTGAGCGCAGTGCCAGGAGTAACGCTTAGCACCACTGGGTGTGACCCCAACCCCTCCCCAAGTGAAAATGGTAAGGATTTGCTTAATTGAGGTAATCAATAGAAGAAAGCTTCAACATAGAAAGAGAAAATATGAAAAAATTTAATCAGGAATCAATTAATTGAACATAGGTAAACTATAATACAATAGAGTAGTTCAGTAGTAGAATGAAAGATATTAAAGAGAGAATGGGTTTACTTGATGATTATTAAATAAAACCATAAAAAAAAAAGGAAGGAAAAAAGAATGCAGACAGCATAAGAGGTCGATGGGAGAGCACCAAGAGAAATAATATTTGCATCACTGGGATTCAACTGAAGGAGAGAAGAGAATGTGAAAGCTTTGTTGGTTAAGGAAATGATAACGGAGAACCTTACTAATCTAGGCACAGAGTCATGTACTCAGGAAATCCTAAGACTTTCTAGATGAGTAGAAATAAGACAGGAACTAATGCAAATTGCTATTGAAACATTTCATTAAATTTTTTCTAAGGTACAATTATTACTTTGTGAAGTTTGCAAATCTTGTACTTATGAATAAACTATTTCCTAAGCCCAACATAAAAACCAATGATATTTAAGAAATAGAGAACATTGGCATTTTATTTCATGTTATTTTCTTTATTCAAGGCAGAAACTTGATTGCTAATAGAAGTAGCAATACTGTTAGTCTATAAGCAATTATTTAATTGCTTAATTAATTATAATGATTTTTCTTTTCTTTTCTTTTTTTTTGATTTTTGGGTCACACCTGGTGACGCTCAGGGGTTACTCCTGGCTATGCGCACAGAAAATGCTCTTGGCTTGGGGAGACATATGAAATGCTGGGGGAATCGAACCATGATCCATCCTAGGCTAGCGCGGGCAAGGCAGATAAATGCCTTACCACTTGCACCACCGCTCCAGCCCCTATCTCCTGATTTTTCTATCAATCAATGTATGTTCATTTTTTGTTTATTTTTAAGATCATGTATGGAGTGCTCAGGGATCACTTCTGGCAGAGCTCAGGGAATATATGCAATGTTGGGGACTGAATCTAGGGTACCCTTTGAATGAAAAAGTGTAAAATAAAATTATTTTAGCAAAAGCACTCTAGACCTAGAGTACTTCTTCAAGAAGGCTAAATTCCGGTTTCCTTTAAATAGATGAGTTTTCTAATTAATTCCCAAGGGTTTAAATAGTTGAAGATGGGGTTGGAGTACGATGGGCAGGCCACTTACTTTGAATATGACCAACCCAGGTTCAATCCTTGGGACCCCATATGGTCCTCTGAGCTCCACCAAGAGTGATCCCTTAGCAGAGAGCCAGAAATAAGCCCTCACCACAAATGGGTGTGACCCCCAAACCAAAATAACTAAAATAGTTGAAGCAGATAACTCTAATACACTTGTTTAGAGCTCGCTCTCCAGAAAAGGGCTGCCAAGTGAGAGCTTTTGCTCACTGTTAAATGAACATTCTCATGTAGGATACAAGGTACATTGTGGTCTCAGGATTAAGATCTTTTACCTGTTCTTGTTAAACTGGATTGCAAAGTCTGTCATGTGTTGTAAAGCCTTATTAGTGAAGTTCATTTCCATATAGATGTGCCCTTGGCGGTGAGTAAATGTTCCTGAAATCTCCAAGCCTTTAGCCTTTACAGCAGGCAGCCAGACCTGAAACAGAGTATAAAGTCCATTGGAACCAGACAGGATTTATTTCTATGCTATTTGTTTTTGAATAAGGAAAGATGAAGTGAAGATTTTACTTCCTTAGGCAATTATGGAGATTTTCATCATAAATACCAAGTCAAATGCAAAAGGCTCAAGATAAAGTCATGTTTTCTGAATTTTGATATCATTCTTTTTTTCGGTAACCTTTTTTTTTTTTGGAATTTATTTTTTAATTTTAATTTTATTGAAACCATTGTGATTTACAAAGTCCTTCATAGTTGGGCTTCAGACATATAATAAATCAGGGCCAATCCCACCACCAGTGTCCATCTCCCTCTACCGATGTTCCCCAAGTCCATTCCATATCACTCTCTCTCCCCCGCCTGCCAGAATAATAGTTTAGATTTAGTTTGGGTCTCTTGATTCCAATGTTGTTGCCCCTGGCTTGGATATTTAGTTTTGTCCTTTTTTTTTTTTTTTTTTTTTTTGGGTTTTTGGTTTTTGGGTCACACCCAGCAGCGCTCAGGGGTTACTCCTGGCTCTATGCTCAGAAATTGCTCCTGGCAGGCTTGGGGGACCATTTGGAATGCCAGGATTTGAACTACCATCCTTCTGCATGCGAGGAAAACATCCTACCTCCATGTTATCTCTCCGGCTCCCGTTCTGTCCTTTTTTAACACTACCAATGCACCTGAGACCGCTTGGTCCCTGGCCCCTATCCTTTCAAATATATTTGTGTTTCTCTTCTTCTACTCAGTTTCTTTCCTTCTCACTATATTCTGGGGTCAAGGGGATCTCATATTTATTTAAAGCTCCCCCATTCACTACATTCCCTGTTTCCAAAAAAAATCTATGGTAAACCCAGGCTTCTTCCCTTTCTTCTGTTCCACTTGGTAATTTTATTGCCTTTGAGGACTGCATAAAAATGAAGGGGGAAAGAGAGAGGAGAGAGACTTTAATAAGTGTAATGTAGTTTCAGTTTATGTAGTTTTTGTTTTTGTTTTGGGTCACCCTCAGCAGCACTCAGGGGTTACTCCTGGCTCTGCGCTCAGAAATTGCTCCTGGCAGGCCGGAGCCTGCCAGGGATCATATGGGATGCCAGGATTCAAACCGCTATCCTTCTGCATGCGAGGCAAATGCCTTACCTCCATGCTATCTCTCCGGCCCCCATATTTCTGTAATTTTTAAAGACATTTTTATAGCTACTCACTCTTCTATAGAACAGATATGCCACCATTTATTTAACCATATTAACCTCTATTAAATGAGGTTTGGTTTGTTTCCAATCTTTACCTTAAATAACTCAATAACCTGGTGCATATAACATTTCAAAATTTTGTCAGGCATCTTTGGGATGGAATTATAGATATGGCAGTGTAGGGATAAAGAATCAATTTACAAATGTAATTTTGCTAAGTCTCATTTCTAGTTCAAATTGGGTTATGCCATTTTACATTCCCATCAAAAATATATAAGAGCTCTTTTTCTAATGAGTATAATATCAAACTTCTGGATTTTTGCCAATCTGATAAAATGACTAATAGAATCTTGGCATAATTTTTACTTAGTATATTTAAATTATGAGTGCAGTGAACATCTTTGCAAATGTCTGAAGAATCTACCACTTCTTATTCCGTCAACTGTTCATCCTTTTGCCTACTTTTCTACATTAGGTTACCAAATAAATATTAGATTTAGTAAATCTGAAACCTATTTCTTTACTTACAGCTTTAGGTGCCACATAACCACCAGGTGCCATGCCTATCCCTGTAGAGAGTTCAAATAGGTCATTCAAACCACTGCTGACTACAGCAGGAGTAGGTGAAGGAGCAAAGGTTGTAGGCACTGATGATGGGATGAAGGACTGTCCTACCTGTGAGGAAAGAAAGTGGGAGGAAGATCAAGAACAGATTAATAGTCCTTAAATTTTTTGCTTATATTATTGTAGCACTTATAAATCAATAAGAACATACCATAATTATAATAGTCAAAGGAATGGAAGTTTTTTCAAATTTGTTTTTCAAATACTGTTATTTTTCATCATTAATAAGATACCCACACTCTTAGAAGTTCTATAAAGGGATTATCAGTAGTATCAGAACACAAAGATCTAAGATACTTTCCGTTTGTTTCCAAGTTTAGTTTTCATGACTCTGTGCTAAAGACCTACAGGTACCCTAAAAGGGAAGTTTGTTTCCATAGAAAGAAGCATCCAGGGGCAGGAGTGATAGCACAGCGAGTAGGGCACTACCTTGCACATGGTTAACCAGGATTCAATCCCTGGAATCCCATATGGTCCCATGACCGTGCCATGAGTAATTTCTGAGTGCAGAGCCAAGAGCAGCATCTAAGTGCTGCTGGGTGTGGCCTCAAAAAAAAAAATCCAACTTAATAGTTCCATTTCCCTTCAGGTCCACGTAAGCCTTCCTCTGGTTAAAAAAACAAACTCTCCTAGGAAATACTGACATACTCTCAAACTAACTTAGGAGAGTCTCACTCTGAAGCTTAGCTGACTTTCTCAAGTTCTTTTTAGATGACACCAGAGAGTAAGAGAATTCTCCAATCAAGATGACAGGTTCCATTTTCTTTAGCTCCTTAATCAGGAAGAAAAAGATCTCTGTAGACACTTGAGTGCCAATGCCTAAAGAGTTCCCTATGCTGTTAGCATGTGACTCCAACTGCAAGTAGCCCTGCACTACTTCCTTGTCTTCATATACTGCCTAAGAGGTTTTGGTGTTCAGGGTTAGAAAGCAGCAGTGGCTGGTTGAGAATGTGGGTATAACAAGGCATCAACAGTTGGGGAGCAGATCCCAGGTGAATAAAACAGATGGCACTTACTGCCGGACTTCCTCCAATGCCCCCGCCAAGGTCACTGCCAAGCTGAAAGAGAGAATGGAGAGAGAAAAGAGAGAGGTAGAATTCATTTAGCTAAGTACTAGATTCCCATATAGAAATTGCAAATTGCTGTAAGTCAATGGTCCTCAAACTACGGCCCGCGGGCCACATATTGTATTTATTCCCATTTTGTTTCTTCACTTCTATGCAGTGTGCATAGAAATTTGTTCATAATTTTTGTTTTTACTATAATCTGGCCCTCCAACAGTCTGAAGGACAGTGAACTGGCCCCCTGTTTAAAAAGTTTGAGGAATACATGGGGGAATACATGCTGTTCAATTCACCTCTCTGTTTTTGAACTTCTAAAATGTTAGAAATACATCAAAGGGTAAAGTGCATGTTTGGCATGTGGAAAACCTACATTCAATCCCTAGACTGGTCCCCCAAGCTTCATTAGGAGTGACTTCTGAGTATATAGGAAAGAGTAGCCACTGAGCACTGCCAGTTGTGGTCCCAAAACAAATTCTAGATTGTAAAAAAATATGACTTAGTATGGTGTATGGGAGATTTGAGAAAAATCTGTAAATATGTAGAGGGACATCTTAGGCATGTTTTAGCTCCAATCTTCCCACTGGGGTACACAGACATAGACCAAACAGGATTTTAAAAGTTTGTAAACTTTTACTGTTGCTAAGTAGTAATGTTTTGTTATTTAATTTCAGAAGAAATCGTAAGGGCAGAAGAAAAAGAAAAGCAAAAGGGTGGGAATCAAACAAATGCTGAGCTACAATGTCAAGCATTGAAAATGATAGGTGGAATAGATTGATTTTTAAATCTGAGACTTTCATAAGAAAGAAAACAGTTGGGATAGTGGGATAGTAAGATATATACCTGTAGGGGGCATGGGAAGGAATATAATGTTTCAGACAGCCTTCACAGTCAATATTAATAAGGAGAAATACTATGATTACTTGGAGGAGATTATTTAAAAGGATGCTAACTACTGAAAATTAAACTAAATAAGCTAGGTGACAAAAATAATTATGTGCAATCTTTGTCTTTCCTTTTCCCAGTTAGGTCCCAGATATAATTTAACTGAAGTCTTTCATGACAAAAGCACCTAAGAACTAAAGCTGAAATAAAACTGGCAGAAAGAAACATAAAATACATACACACAACTAAGGGTGCTGTATGAAAAATAAAGACTAGGACCAGAGAGATAGGACAGGTGCTTGCCTTGCAGGTAGCTGATTCTAAATTTAATTCCCAGGACCTATAGGATCCTTTGAAGTTATCAAGAGTAATCCTTGTTCTTACGCCCCCATATACTCCAATAATGCCACGTGGCTTTATTTGTTTGCTAAGGCACATTAAAACGGGAAAATAAGTTCTTATCTAATAGAGATGGGCACACACAAATCTTGTAGTGCGGGGCCGGGCGGTGGCGCTGGAGGTAAGGTGCCTGCCTTGCCTGCGCTAGCCTAGGACGGACCGCGGTTCGATCCCCCGGCGTCCCATATGGTCCCCCAAGAAGCCAGGAGCAACTTCTGAGCGCATAGCCAGGAGTAACCCCTGAGCGTCACAGGGTGTGGCCCAAAAACCAAAAAAAAAAAAAAAGAGACTTCCCTTAACATTGAGAAGATTTAACAACAACAATGACCTGCTTACTGGACTGGGCTTTCTGTATTGCCCCTTAATTGTGAGGTGAAACTAGAGGATACTCCACACCAGCCTGACTTCAATGTAGGATGTGCAGATTCCAGGATCTTTGATACAGAAACCTGATGCCAACAATAGAGACTGCGTGAAAAATAAAACTATTGGCACTACAGACAATGACTTGGATTGAACAAACTAGTTTGCCTGGAGCCTAGAGTTGGTCTTATGCCAGGAAACTTCAGGGGTAGGATCTCCTTGTATTTAGACCAAGGCTTTTCCTTTCCATGTCCCCCATATTTTGGTGGGCCTATGCAAACAATATTTGCCACTCCAACATCGTTTTTACTGTGCTCCTTTGACTCTAACCCTAAAAAAAAAACTCTTAAACTTTTGATGTTAACTTAAACTAATATGCATGTGCATGAAAATATAAAAAAACACTATGCCTTCAATGTTTAAGTAGTCACATAAATTTAATGGCTTTAGATTGCTTTGTGTACTGCTAAGAAATGTTATAATGTACTACAATCTAGAGACTTGTGGACAAAGTAATTGTACATGGGTTCTGCCTTATTTTTCTTAATGTTCTTTGACTGTAAGTTCAATATTTAGACATCATCAGATTTCTTCTGAGAACTCTGTTTATGGGCGATAGTCCTTCCACTGTAACTTTAACTTCTCCTCTTTGCACCATTGTTCTCATAATTAAAAATTAAAAAAAAAAAAGTAATCCTTGACCACACAGACAGGAATAAACCCTGAGCAGTTGATTATGGCCTATCTCTCCACCACCCTCCTAAATAAAAATGTGCAACCACCTTTTCTTTTGTCACAGTTCCACATTTGTTTCCTTCTTAGTTCTTATTGTGCATTTAAAATTCCATTTTGAATCGCCAATACCTTTTCTTCTCTATAAAATTCCCTTGATAGCCTGCTACTTACTGGACAGAAACATGGAGATCATCAGACTGTGTTCAAAACAAAATCTTAATGGCTTCAGAATTTGGACTATGTTCTCAACGAACAAATAAACCATATATATAGCTGAGACTGCCAAATTCTAAAACATAATCTACTTGAGATTTAGTGAAACCTTTTTCCACATTGACAGAAAATAACCCAGGTAGGTGCTTCATAACTAGCTACTATGTTTTTGTGTACTGAACTGAGTATTCCAAACCTCAACGAGCTATTATTTCCAGAGTTTGATTACTAAAGATAACTTAGCCATGACATCAGATTAAAAAAAATCACATGGTCTCTGGGGTATTCTCAGAATGGGTGGGGTACAGATTCCCCTTTCTGCCTGAAGAAACACAACAGTCCAGCATCATACAGGACATACTCAGAAACGGCCCAGTTTCACAACTGAACCCAAATAATACAAGCAGCTGTACCTTCTCAGATGCAACCAGACTACAGGCAGAAAAATAAAATATTTTTGGAATGGGAGTGGGCTGAACCCCCCAGGCTGAGCCTCACTCCACCCATCCCCACCTCATCTGCTACTGGAAAACTCAGCAGCCTTCACCCAAAACCACACCTTCCTGGCAGAAAAATGCCCAGCTCCTCCACTAAGCTCCAAAGGAAATGATGGCCACTTACTCTTCCCAGTCTGGTCCATGCTGATACCTCAGTGGTATTCTCAAGAATGGGTGGGAGCAGATTCTCTTTTCTGCATGCGCACAGTCACACTCTATATCTTCCTACAAAATCAGCCCAGCTTCAAAACTTAGCCCTATTAACTCTAAGCCACCAAATTTGTTTCAGATCTATAGATCCTGGTCAGCACAGCTGTAAGTGGTTGCACAATACCTCAAAATTTCACAGTATTAGTACCATCACAGGAAAACTGGTCCTGAGCACTGTCATGTGTGGCTCCAAAGCCTTCCCCTAATTTACATTAGTAAATTATAAAAATACACCTTTACAAATAAGAATCTAGTAATAGGAAATGATGGAATAGAAATGAGATAGCATATCTGTTTTCTCTCTGATTCTAGCACACAGTTGCAACATATCTGAAAGGCAGGACATGTCTTTTATTCAAGCACATACACATTTGAATACAGGCAAATGGGGAATGTAAAGATGCTAGGTGATGAAGGAATACATAGATGGTAAGATAAAGAATTTGTGATATGACAGAAGAAATAAAATATGAATACAAAACCATATAATAATCTTAGAGTCAAAAGGGGAAGTTCTAAAGGGAAAAGCCTCTTCTCTTTTGGTGAAAAGAAAATGAAAAAAAGCTTCAAAGTAGTAGTAGTATAGGCATTTTAAAATGGGGGTTTAAGGGCCAGAGCGATAACATAGAGGGCAGAACAGGTAGAGCCTTGCACATGGCCAACCTGGGTTCAATCCCTGGCATTCCATATGGTTCCCCAAGTCTACCAGAAGTGATTCCTGAGCACAGAGCCAGAATAAACTCGAGCACTGCCAGGTATAGCCCAAAAATAAAAGGGGGGGGAGCTGAGAACTGGATCTGGAGAGATAGTACAGTGGGTGGGGCGCTCTTGTATTGCATGCTGTCAACTTGGACTTGATCCATAGCATCGCATATGGTTCCGAGTCCTGCCAGGAGTAATTCCTGATTGCAGAGCCAGGAGTAACCCCTGAGCATCACTGGGTGTGGCCAGAAAACAAAACAAAGAGTTGGGGCTGACAGGCCAGAGCAACGGAACAGTGGTTGGGTGCTTGCTTTGCTCAAAGTCAATCCAGGTTTGATTCCTAGGATCCCATATGATCCCAGGGCCCACCAGGAATAATTCTTGAGTATAAGCAGATATGGCTCCTAAACAAAAAAACTATTTCTCAAAGAACAGTGAACAAAGTCTAAAAAGACAATAATAAAGGCTTGATTACGAGGAATGAGTAGACTAGCAAACAGGGCATCAATGTATTTGTATTATTTTAAGCCACAGAAAAGAAAGTTTAAATTGGCAGACTTAATTATGATGGTCTTTAGGTTTTAGTTTGGCCTTTATAAAAATCTAGAGACTTTTTTAAGATGTAAAATTTCCAAGAGTACTAACAACTACTTCAACTGCTTTCCAGCTGAAGTATAAAAATCATACTGACAACTGGTTTTCAACTTTAGTTTTTGGTTTTTTGGGTCACAACCGGCAGCGCTCAGGGGTTACTCCCGGTTCTGCACTCAGAAATCGCTCCTGGCAGGCATCTCTTTTTGGGGGCAAGGGTAGGTCATACTCAATGGTGCTCAGGACTTACTCCTGATCCTGCACTCAGAGATCACTGCTGGTGGACTCAGGGACCATATGAGATACCAGGGACTGAACCCTGATTGGCACCATGAAGGCAAGCATCCTACTCATTGTTCTATAATCATTTTAACTCCTAAAAGGTAATTTAATATTCTTTTACGTTTTATATATCCAATACAATTCACTTTCCATGCATAATTATCTTTAGAGATGTTATATCGAGAGGAAAGGTTTTAAGGTCAGTTAAGCTTGTTTGTCGGTCACACCCAGCTGGGTTCAGGGTTTACATCTGTGATCATGCCAGGACTGAACCTGGGTTGGCCATATGCAAGGCAAGAAAGTGAACTATATCTTTCATCCCAGAAAGGTCAACTTCTTTGTTTACTAATCAACAAAACCATGGCATACGAAAACTTTATTCAGACCTTTTCTCTTGCCTGAAAAAAGGCTCTAAGGAAAGTTATCATTTTCTCTGAAGGAAAAAAAAAGGAGAAAGATAACATAGTGTATGGGCATGAGACAAATAAGGAGATGGAGCATGTAACTGGTCATTTTTCTTCACAAAAATTAGATAAAATGGAAGGGGAGAAAGACAGAAAAACCAATTTTAGAAAAAAAGGACCTTTTTTTAGAAGAAAAGTACTGTTGATGGTTTAGGTAATTTATTTGCTTTGAAAGTACTAGTTTATATCACAATTTACTTTCAAACAAATGGCAAGATGATTTTTTGTGACTCTACTTAAAGCAAAGAGTTACGATGACTAATGCTATTGCTTTTTTTTTTTTTATAACAAGATGGATGTCTAAACTTACTCAACTTCTCATTGCATGAAAGAATATACTTTAGAATCCTCAAACTTTCAAGTAACTCTTAACAACATGATCGGCCCAGACTAACACACCCAAGGCACTAGGCATAGGATTAGAACCATCAAGTCTTGTGTTTTATCTTAAATATTCAAATAATTATACATTCTTTTTTTTTTTTTTTTTTTTTTTTTTTGGTTTTTGGGCCACACCCGGTAACGCTCAGGGGTTACTCCTGGCTATGCGCTCAGAAGTCGCTCCTGGCTTGGGGGACCATATGGGACGCCGGGGGATCGAACCTCGGTCCGTCTCCTAGGCTAGCGCAGGTAAGGCAGGCACCTTACCTCCAGCGCCACCGCCCGGCCCCTCAAATAATTATACATTCTTTTTAAAATTAATATCTTTATTTAAACACCTTGATTATAAATATAATTATACATTCTAAGCCTCAACACAGTAATATTAGTCTGGGTTTACATTAATTAGCATCAAGGAAGACAATGACTAAGTTTATCCTGTGGCTTCAAAAACCTACACTCTGCTATGTACTCCAGAAACTGCATATTCCAATTTGAGAAGGACCAATATCAAATGAGACTGAACTCTTTCTAGAAGACGATGATGACAAACTGGAAGAATCAAAGGGTAGTGGAAAGAACATAGACTTTGAAGTTTTAAAGAAATCCCAAGACTTGCAATGTCTTCAGTTTTCTTTTTTTTTTTTTTTTTTTTTGGTTTTTGGTTTTTGGGCCACACCCGGCATTGCTCAGGGGTTACTCCTGACTGTCTGCTCAGAAATAGCTCCTGGCAGGCACCGGGGACCATATGGGACACCGGGGTTCGAACCAACCACCTTTGGTCCTGGATTGGCTGCTTGCGAGGCAAACGCCACTGTGCTATCTCTCCCTGGGCCCATCATCTTCAGTTTTCTATAAAATGGGACCTTAATTATTTTGCAGTGTGATTCCATGGAGAAATTATAAAAGACCTAACAGAGGGAATGGCATAGACACAGTCACTCAGTAACTGATAATTAGTTCCCAACCTGCTTGAGGCAAATCTTTAGTAAATCTATGCATTGACAAAAACAAATGGTTACAGAAGCCACACTGAGAAATTCATCAGGAAAAAATTAGCTATAATTTACAAAGATCTCTCCAGACCACCAACTCCAAAGCATGAGCTCTGAAATTGGCAAATCTTATCTAGTGGGAGAAACATGAAAATGAAAAAATAATGTATACAATGGATGTCCTGTGGGCTAAAAAATTCTAATTATATTATTAATGTATTTTTTCCTTCTTTTGGCAGTGCTCAGGGCTTACTCTTGGCTTTGTGTCCAGAGGTCACCCACAGTGGTGTGCAGGGAGCCATAATATGGGCTCATCCATGTGCAAGACAAAAGATTTAACTACTCTCTCCCGCCCTGAGAGTGGAAGGTTCTGAAAAACATATAAAGGAGTCTGGAAAAGGCAGTTTCTCTTCTATTTCACTCCATTCTGGCTGGGCACTCTAAGAAAACATTTCTCTAGCAGGAAAATCCCTTTGTCAGTATAGAGAAAGTGTATTGTGAATAGTAGTTAAATTCCATTTTTGATGCATAATAAACACCATGTATCTCAAAAGAATTAATGTACAGCAAGCTCAGATAACAAAAGGCTACATATAATTTAGCCAAGGTATGTGCTTAGAGCATGAATGTAAAAGCAACAAAAATGAGATTCCATGATTCTGTTAATGACTGCCACAGATGTCCAAATCATTAAAAAATGGTGTATTTTGGGGGGGCCAGGTTGAAGTGATAGTACAGTGAATCAGGTGTTTGCTTTGCCTGTAGCTGACCTTCGTTTGATTCTTGGTATCCCATATGGTTAATCCCTAGTATCCCATTAGGTCCCCCCAGAGCCTGCCAGGAGTAATTTCTGAGTGCAGAGTCAGGAGTAATGCCTGAGAGCTGCTGGATATGGCCCCTCCCCAAAAGAAAGGTGTATTTTTGTAACATGTATGCATGAGCTATGCACATAGGCATTAAGGTACCTCCCCTATATTAAGTAAAATCAGAAGGATCTGCACTGTGGGAAGAATCACACTACCCAGAACTAACAGTTTCAGAGATTCAGTACCAGAGATATCACAAGGCACAACATACAAGGCCAGGGAGATAGTCAAAGGGCTAAATCACATGCATGACATCATAAGGCTTCAGGTTCAATCTCTAACTGAACGGCCTCTTGAGGACTGTCAGGTGACCCTGAAAGAATCCGCCCCCCAAAAATAAACAAAACAAAAAAGATCCACAATTTTTTTTAAGTTTTTGGGTCATACCCGGTGATGCTCAGGATATACTCCTGCACACAGATGCCCAGACGGACCTGAGTTCGATCCCCAGCATCCCATATAGTCCCCCAAGACAGGAGTGATTTTTTTTTGGGGGGGAGAGGGTCATACCCAACAGTGCTCAGGGGTTATTCTTGGCTCTACACTCAGAAATTGCTTCTGGCAGGTTCGGGGGACCATATGGGATGCCAGAATTTGAATCACCATCCTTCTGCATGCAAGGCAAACACCCAACCTCCATGCTCTCTCTCTGGCCCCTAGGAGTGATTTCTGAGTGCATAGCCAGGAATAACCCGAGTGTCACCGGGTATGGCACAAAAAAACAAAAAAGAAAAGAAAAAAAGGCATTTGGGTTTACCAAAGGCTATAGTTCACCAAACACTTTAGTATGTGGTTTCCAGAGGCCACAATTAATCAAAGTCCTTACTATTCAAAATGTAGTCCACAGATGTGGGAGTCTGTTAAAAATGGGATCTGCTTGATTTTGCCCCAGAGCAACTAGATCAGTATCCTTCTGATGCAGGATATTCAGGAAATTCATTTGTAAAATATAGTAAAATATAGCTTGCTCTACTTTTGTAGAGCAAAAATTCGGCCTATTTATACACAGTAAATGCAAATTTGGGAGGTGGGCATTTGCCTTGCATGTGTCTGACTCGGGTTTAATCCCCAGCATCCCATTTGGTCTCCCCCAAGCCTGCCAAGAGTAATTTCTTGGCTCAGAGTCAGGAGTAATCCCTGAGCATTGCCAGGTGTAGCCCAAAAACTAAAACAAAAAACTAGCTAATCTATACAAGAATAGGAATTTTTATAAAGTGGCAGTCTACTACTGCCTTAGAATCTAATCTTCCACAGAGCCAGATTTAGGCCTTTCTTGTAAAGTTTCCTTAAAGGAAATCTTGATTCTCTGAATGAATATATATTTAGCTACATATAGATTTAAAACAACAAGAAGGGGGCTTTTCCGTCTTCTCATTTTATTTCTCATTTTAATTTCTGGGATATGTTTGCATCTTAGAATTAAGTAGACTAGAACTATATGTAAACACTTTCTGCAATTATAATACCAACTATACCATTTAAACCCCCAAAGTCAGAAAAATTTAATGTAAATTACATAGGAACTTGTCTACATAACAAAGGTAATATAGTATTTAGAAAATCAACTGGAAAGGTTTTTATGCATTCTAACAAGAACATCCACACAAACAAACAAACAAAAGAACACCCATAAAGAGGAAAAGAAAAAAAATCTCAGGTTACTGCAATTTAGAAAAGTTCTAACAGCTTCTCTATATGAAGAAATACTGCAAGCATTTTCTAACCAATGACCAGGTAGCTAGGTAAAGTAAGGGAAAAAATTTATTGGTCAAAGGCAAGTAGGAACTAATACAAAAGCAAATGTAAATAATGTATTGTTCTGATGCTAAAGTAGATGAAAAAAGTGTAGAAACCTGACCAAGGAATATCAAAACAGAGGATCTCTCCCAAACATCACAGGCTACTATAGTCCTGGCTCCCCAAGCACCACCTGGGTGACCCTTGAAGTCTTTATCTTTAACGCTGCATGACCTGAGCAATCCTGCATTCTTGGACCCTAACATAGAACTAACAGCAGGATCATTTAGTATCACAAGGTATAGGCCCTAGAGCAGGGGTCTCAACCTCGCAGCCAGCGGGCCGTTTAGGGCCCTTGGTACAACATTTTGTGGCCCTGCCCTAGAGGAATCCTTTTTTGTTTTGTTTTGGTTGTTTGGGTCACACCCCCCAATGTTCAAGGCTTACTACTGACTTTGCACTCAAGGATCACCATGACTTTGCCTCCTGAGGCCCCCGGGTAAATTGAGTTTGAGACCCCTGCGAGCTAGGTGATCCTTTAGGAGGTATTTCCTTGCAAAATCAAGTCAAATTACATAGAATCTCTTTTTTCTTCTTAAAATTGAAATGTTCTTATTTTTTTCTGGGGGCCACATCTGGCAGTGCTTAGGGCTTATTTCTGGCTCTATGCTTATGGATCACTCCTGGCAGTGCTTAGGGGACCATATATGCCAGTGATCAAACCAGAGTAGACTACATGCAAGGCAAGTGTGTTAACCCCTATATAATCTCTCCAGCTCAAATTTGATATTTTTTGGTGCAATCTTACTACCATGTCATATTACTAAACAAAGTAATAAGTACATTTGTGCCAGGCATAAGATTGAGGAGGATAAAACAATGTAAGCTATAAATGTCTACAGAATAGAAAGGGCTATTTTTTTTGTCGGGGGTCACACCCGCAGTGCTCAGGGGTTTCTCCTGGCTCCATGCTCAGAAAATCGCCCCTGGCAGGCACGGGGGACCATATGGAATGCTGGGATTCGATCCACCATCCTTCTGCATGAAAGGCAAATGCCTTACCTCCATGCTATCTCTCCAGCCCCAGAAAGGGCTATTTTTAATGTTTTGTTTTGTTTGGTTTGGTTTGGTTTTTGGGCCACACCCGGTGATGCTCAGGGGTTACTCCTGGCTATGTGCTCAGAAGTCGCTACTGGCTTCGGGGACCATATGGGAGGCCAGGGGGATCGAACCACGGTCCGTCCAAGGCTAGCGCAGGCAAGGCAGGCACTTTACCTCTAGCGCCACCACCCGGCCCCTATTTTTAATGTTTTAAGGCATTACTGGAGTCTCCACAAAAATTTCAATATTCATAATTCAGTTCTCCTAAAGTTTATAGAAGGCTGTACATAATAATCCTGAGGAAGTTAAGTATATATCAATTCTACTCATTGAAGACATGATTATGAGAAGTAACTGCTAATATGCCCAAAAAAGACAATAGTGATTATTGTGCTGGCATGATTCTCCATTAATAAAATGTAGAACCTATAGAGATAGGACTATTACTCTATTTCCTTAAATTCTCTTTAAGTCAAAAAGTAAATGGACCTATATGGCTGGCATACATCCCAGACACATCACAATGTTTATAAAAGTAGGAGAGAATGTTGATGTGTGTAGAAGAAAAGGCTTTTTTGTTTGTATAATCTCTGGGAACATATATTTTCATATCTATGGCATCTGCTTTTCAATATCTTGTGTTAGAAAATAAATCAGTTTGTTGATCATCTTTATAATTATAAGGTATAACAGACATCTTATTTGCAAGCATCTAGCTAAAAAAAAAGCTTAATTTCTTTCACCACAGTTAAGTAGCTAGCTTATAAGAACCATGTGATAGATCTGTTTTTTTTTCTTTTTCTACACAGAAGAAAAATATTTCTCGTTTATCTCACAGAGAAACAAACACTAATTTTAGTTTCCATTGGTGGCACATTTTCAGATACGCTGGACTTTGGAGCCTTTCAGTATTAGATCTGAGGAAGTTAATTAAGTTGGAGTTTGACAGGGTGGAAGAAAAAAGAATCAAACAAGTAGTACTTCCCAATCTAAATAAAGTTTCCTTTTTTAAATGCAAGTAACTCAAATGGCTGATTCAAAACCTTGCAGAAGCTTCTACACAGGGCATAAGATAATAAAAATATTAAAAAGGCAAGTATGCAAAGGGCCCCAAGGGGAAAACATCTTTAGGGTTAGTTAAATGCTATTCTGGTCAAAAGGGAAATCTGTAGAAGTTATCCAGAAGCAAAGGCAATAATAATAAATTGTTTAAACACCAAATGCTAGTTAGTGACAGGGACAACAAAATAATCCTGTACACTTGTAACATATCCCATTATGCAGTATTAATGAGCTCTCATAATGGCAAATAATCCCTTCTGTTAACAAAGGACATTGCTCTGCTCAGCAAGGAAAGGTCGAGTTCTGAAAAACAATTGGAAGTTCTTAAGTACATGAAGAGTTTAAAATAACCAAAAGAAAGACAACAGATGCTTACCAGACTATCTAGTCCTCCTCCCAAGAGATCCACTGCTCCCATCGGCACAGAGGATAGTTGTGGCATATTGACTGGAGGACCAAGGTCGAGGTTCAAAAGATCCCCCAGAAGGTCACCCTGAGAGGGAATAACCTGAGGCTGCTCCAGGTTGGTGGCAGTAGTGGTGCCAACAGGGCTGTCACCTGCATCAGTGCTGCAGTCATGCAAAGAGGGGAAAAGAGAAAAATCAGTCTCACCTGAGACATAGTACCAAGGTAACAATATTGGATAAAACATATATATAAGGGGGAAAGGCTCTTATTTTGTAAATAAGATCTATATTAAGCAATTATATGGAAAAAAATCATAGGAATTTATTTTTATTTTATTTATTTATTTATTGGTTTTTGGGTCACACCCAGTGGCACTCAGGGGTTACTCTTGGCTCTGCGCTCAGAAGTTGCTCCTGGCAGGCATAGGGGACCAAAGCCAGGATTTGAATCATCACTGTGTTGAATTGGCTGCGCACAGGCAAACCCCCTACCACTGTGCTATCTATCTCTCCGGCCCAGGAATTTATTTTTAAATTAATATTTTAATCTACTCACTATGGGATAGAATAACAAAGTTTTTCATGACTGAGTTTCAGTCATAAAATATTCCAAAACCCATCCTTTTACCGGTGCATATTTCCCAACACCAATTTCCAGCTGGCCCCCTCCACCCTAGCCTGTCTCTGTGGTGGAATTAATTTTTTTCATTCAAAACACAGTTGCTTAAAAAAAAAGCAGACTTCAATGATTATTCTATTTTAGTTGAGCAACTATTTTATAAGAGAACACTAATGAGAATGCTGAGGAAGCATTTAATGTCATTTTTAGAAAAGGAAATAATTTTCTTTTTCTTTCTTTTTTTTTTTGTTTTGTTTTTGGGCCACACCCGGTGATGCTCAGGGGTTTCTCCTGGCTGTCTGCTCAGAAATAGCTCCTGGCAGGCACGGGGGACCATATGGGACACCGGGATTTGAACCAACCACCTTAGGTCCTGGATCGGCTGTTTGCAAGGCAAACACCACTGTGCTATCTCTCCGGGCTCAGGAAATAATTTTCTATCCTCAAATGATTTACTCTAACAACACACAAAGCAGTACTCACAAAAATAACTGGAAATACTTTATAACAGCAGAAATAAGAATTGTGTACGTGTCTACATAGTGACAAGCAAAACAAAAGCAGATGGGGCTGATTCTAAAAGCTGAGAATAATTTTATGACTAGATTTGATTAATATAAAATTTTTGGCTTTGGGGTCATACCCAGTGATGTTCCAGGTAACACCCGGAATGGTTGGGGGATACCGACAATTAACCGAGTCAGTCATGTGGAAGACAAGCAACCTAATCCCTGTACTCTCTCTCCAGATTCCAAGATTTAAAAGAATTATCAGAATCTGGGGGATAAGACTCCCCCAAAACAAGCAATAGGAAGTAAATTTGTTTGTGCCTTCTTGGAGGCAGGTTATGGTGGTGAGTGGGAGAATGAGGACACAGGAGAAAGGAGGTCATATTGGTAGTAGATAGTATTTGAATATTTAATGCCTGAAACCACTCTACTATGAACAACTTGGTAAATCACAGTGTTGTAATAAAAATTAGAAAACAAGCTTTGGGGCCGGGCGGTGGCGCTGGAGGTAAGGTGCCTGCCTTGCCTGCGCTAGCCTAGGACGGACCGCGGTTCGATCCCCCGGCGTCCCATATGGTCCCCCAAGCCAGGAGCAACTTCTGAGCGCATAGCCAGGAGTAACCCCTGAGCGTCACAGGGTGTGGCCCAAAAACCAAAAAAAAAAAAAAAAAAAAAAAAGAAAACAAGCTTTAAAAAAAAAAGAAAAATAGTAAAAGCAATCCTAGATAAACTTTAAAGTAGAGAATTGATAGCAGAGTTGGGAGTGTGGTTCAAGTGGTAAAGCACACGTTTTGCATGTGTGAAGCTCTGGGCACCCATGCCCCCAAATCTCCTAGCAACACCGGATATAATACTCCAACAGCAAAAGCACCAATAACAAAATACTACAGGTTAAGAAACTTTAAGCTTATGGGGCCGGGCGGTGGCGCTAGAGGTAAGGTGCCTGCCTTGCCTGCGCTAGCCTAGGACGGACCGAGGTTCGATCCCCCGGCGTCCCATATGGTCCCCCAAGCCAGGAGCGACTTCTGAGCGCATAGCCAGGAGTAACCCCTGAGCGTCACCGGGTGTGGCCCAAAAACCAAAAAAAAAAAAAAAAAAGAAACTTTAAGCTTCTTATTTAGTTAAGCAGGTAAAGACCTTCTAAGGATGAGGCCATAAATTAGGTCCTTCGATCCACAGTGCTACCCACAAGAATTGAACATGGCTATTATGCTTTGTTCTTTGGCCCCACACCCACCCCAACCAAGTATGCTATCTAAGATGCACTGCAGTCAGGTGTATGTGAGCAGAACTATGCCCCCACTAGGAAGCAAATAAATGTACAGGTAAAAGCACCAAGTCATGTATGCCAGCCAGATACAACAAGGGGAAGGGAAAGGGGAAAAGAATAAAAAACAAAATTAGAAGGGCTGGAGAGAGAGCATGGAGGTAGGGTGTTTGCCTTGCATTCAGAAAGACGGTAGTTAGAATCCTGGCATCCCATATGGACCCCCAAGCCTGCCAGGAGCGATTTTTAAGCGTAGAGCCAGTAGTGACCCCTGAGCGCAGTTGGGTATGACCCAAAAAAAAAAATAAAAAAAAAAAAATTAGAGAAGGGTGATTGATACTGTATTTTTTAAAAGTGCTTCAGGGAGGGGCCGGAGAGATAGCATGGAGGTAAGGCGTTTGCCTTTCATGCAGAAGGTCATCGGTTCGAATCCCGGCGTCCCATATGGTCCCCCGTACCTGCCAGGAGCAATTTCTTAGCATGGAGCCAGGAGTAACCCCTGAGCACTGTCGGGTGTGACCCAAAAACCACACACACACAAAAAAAAAAGTGCTTCAGGGGCTGAAATGATAACACAGTGGCTAGGGTGCCTGCTACATGCCCTCAGGTTCAGTATTTGACAACCCATATAATCCCAAGTACTGCCAGGAGTGATCACTGAGCACAAAGCTAGGAATAAACCCTGAGCATTGCTGGGTGTAGCCCAAAATCAAAAAAAAAAAAAAAAAAAAAAGAAATAAAGCTTTATTTCAACACAAAGAGGGTGTTTGCATCCTATGCCATCTTAAATTAGATGCTTTAAATTAAAGTGGGGGAACTATTTCTTTTTTGTTTGTTTGCTTTTTTGTTTCTTTGGCCACACCTGGCGGTGCTCAGGGGTTACTCCTGGCTGTCTGCTCAGAAATAGCTCCTGGCAGGCACGGGGGGGACCATATGGGACACCGGGATTCGAAACAACCACCTTAGGTCCTGGATCGGCTGCTTGCAAGGCAAATGCCGCTGTGCTATTTCTCTGGGCTCACTATTTCTATTTGTTTGTTTGTTTGTTTTGGGGCCACACACGGCTGTGCTCAGGGGTTACTCCTGGCTATCTGCTAAGAAATAGCTCCTGGCAGGCACAGGGGACTTGGGATGCCGGGATTCGAACCAACCACCTTAGGTCCTGCATCGGCTGCTTGCAGGGCAAACACTGCTGTGCTATCTCTCCAGCCCCACTATTTCTATTTTTTTTGGGGGGGGGGTTTGGGCCACACCCGGCGGTGCTCAGGGGTTACTCCTGGCTGTCTGCTCAGAAATAGCTCCTGGCAGGCACGGGGGACCATATGGGACACCGGGATTTGAACCAACCACCTTTGGTCCTGGATCGGCTGCTTGCAAGGCAAACACCGCTGGGCTATCTCTCCGGGCCCCACTATTTCTATTTTTTATGTTTGCCAACACACTTGATTTTTTTAAAGTCCATGCCTTTTAGAGATACCAAACAAAGTACTTATGGATGAAATGATAGATCTGGGATCAGATTTAAAACACTCCAAGTAAAAAAAACAGTGCAAACTGTAAAAGGCTTGTAATATACTTTTTTTTTTTTTTTTTGGTTTTGGGGCCACACCTGGTGATGCTCAGGGGTTACTCCTGGCTATATACTCAAAAATCACTCCTAGCTTGAGGGACCATATGGGACGCCGGGGATCAAACCCAGGCCCATCCTGGGTCAGCTGCGTGCAAGGCAAACACCCTATCACTGCGCTATTGCACCGGCCCCTCTCTGTAATATATTCTTAGTTATTATGGTTAGTAGACAAATCATCTAAAGAAATACATAAAGGGGGCCGGGCGGTGGCGCTAGAAGTAAGGTGCCTGCCTTGCCTGCGCTAGCCTTGGACGAACCGCGGTTCGATCCCCCGGCGTCCCATATGGTCCCCCAAGCCAGGAGGGACTTCTGAGCGCATAGCCAGGAGTAACCCCTGAGCGTCACCGGGTGTGGCCCAAAAACCAAAAAAAAAAAAAAAAAAACAAACCAAAAAAAAAAAAGAAATACATAAAGAAGCACAGAAGGAGAAGGTTTGGAAACTTGAGGTAAAACCAAAAGTTTCTGGGACCAGAGAGATGGCATAGAGGTAAGGCGTTTACCTTTCATGCAGAAGGACGGTAGTTCAAATCCTGGCATCCCATATGGTCCCCTGTGCCTGCCAGGGACGATTTCTGAGCCTAGAGCCAGGAGTAACCCCTGAGCACTGCCGGGTGTGACCCAAAACCAAACAAACAAAAAAACCCCAAAAATTTCTGGGACAGGAACGATAGCACAGCAAGCAGGACATTTGCCTTGCACTTACACAATTTGGTTTTGAATTCCGGTTTCATATATGGTCCACCAAATCTGTCAGGAGTAATTACTGAACAGAGCCATGAGTAACCCTGAACAACGAAGGATGTGGCACCAAAACAAAACAAACAAAACCTAATAAACCAAAGCTACTGGTTAGAGAAAAGAAAGAACACAGAAGTGCACAGATTAAAAAAGAAAAAACAGGGATCAAAGAGATATATAGTGGGTAAGGTGCTTGCTTTACATACGATCTGGGTTCAATTCCTGGCATCCCATATGGTCTTCAGAGCACTGCTAGGAGTGATTCCTGAAAGCAGGCCTTCCTGGCTCTGGTTGGCTATGGCCAAAACCAAAATAAATAAGGTCTGGATGACAGCACCCAGGTAGGGCATTTGCCTTGAATTTATCCAACCTGGGTTCAATTCCCCGCATCGCTTATGGTCCCGGGAGCCTGCAGGAGTAACTTCTGAGCACAGTCAGAAATAACCCTTGGGGCCGGGCGGTGGCACTAAAGGTAAGGTGCCTGCCTTGCCTGCGCTAGCCTTGGATGGACCGCGATTCGATCCCCTGGTGTCCCATATGGTCCCCCAAGCCAGGAGCAACTTCTGAGCACATAGCCAGGAGTAACCCCTGAGCATTACCGGGTGTGGCCCAAAAAATAAAAAAAAAAAATCAAAAAAAAAAAAAAAAAAAAAAGAAATAACCCTTGAGTGCCGCTGGATGTGGCCCCCAAACAAAACAAACAGAAATGTAAAATAAATTAATTAGTTAAAAAGAAAAACAAACTAAAAAAGATGACTTAAGACAGAGTATCAAAGAAGTCAAACATGAAATCTCAAGCTGAGAAAAGGAACAAATTAGCTAAAAGAATTTTTAAAATAACAAAAAAAGTACCTGCACACACATCTGACAATAAATATATGAAATCTTCATAAAGGATATTCTCTGCATAAGAAAGTATAACTTTGTAGTAAATGAACTATTTGGGAAATTACAAAACACATGCATTTATTAGCACCTTTACAAAAAGTGAAACAGGTAACAATGTACATACTTTTAAATCACTATATGAAAAAAATAAGAGTAATATAAGGGACGAGCGAGATAGGACAGCATGAAAGGCATTTGATTCACATGCAATAAACCTGGGTTCAATCCCCAGAATGCCCCATAAGATCTCCCCCAAATCAATAGGAATAATCCTTGAATGCAGAAGCAGGAGTACATCCTGAGCATATTCCATGTAAGGCCCTCAAAACATACCCACCCCCAAGAGAAAGAGTATTTACAAGACAAAAAGTTAATTAGAAAAATAGATCCTGGGGGGCTGGAGCAATAGCACAGCCATAGGGAGTTTGCCTTGCACACAGCCAACACGAGATGGAGCCTGGTTCAATTCCCAGCATCCCATATGGTCCCCTGAGCCTGCCAAGAGAGATTTCTGAGCGCAGAGCCAGGAGTAACCCCTGAGCATCACTGGGTGTGGCCCTCAAAAAAGAAAAACAGATCCTATAGTTTCTATAGGAATATGGACAATCAATTACTATGCATATTTTCTAATTATACAATGAAAGAAAATAAATATATTTCCCATTGTTAACTCCTAGGTATTAATAATTGCACAACTGTCATCAAATCAGTACTTTTAAAAGGTGAGATTTTTCTAAATTAGACAACTATTTATCACCTCACCCCCAAAAGCAGCTGGTAAACAAAATACAATAAGCAATTATCAAGGACAAGGCATTTTCCCCTTTCCTACCTAATTTTAAAGACAGTGAAGTAAGAATATTTAAAACTCGGGGGGCCGAGCAGTGGCGCTAGAGGTAAGGTGCCTGCCTTGCCTGCGCTAGCCTTGGACGGACCGCGGTTCGATCCCCCGGTGTCCCATATGGTCCCCCAAGCCAGGAGGGACTTCTGAGCGCATAGCCAGGAGTAACCCCTGAGCGTCACCGGGTGTGGCCCAAAAACAAAAACAAAAAAAAAAAAAAAGAATATTTAAAACTCTAGAAGAGGAAGGATTGATTAGGTTTTAAAGTATTGTATTTGATGTTAGAGGCTATTACTTTTAATGACATTTTTGAGGGAGTGGAAAGGTTTAGGACATAATGATGGTCTACAAGAAACCTAAGTAGTATTAGTACTATTATGACATGCTACTTGAAGCTATATGTAAAACCTATTTATTCCAAAAGGGATTTCTCCTCTTGTGCTTCCTTTCAGAACACAAAACAATTTATACTATAAGGAACTGAGAAGATAACAAAGATATTAATCAAAAAAGATCATGTAAGAAATTGTGCTGCTGCTTTTTTGTTGTTGTTTTATTGAAGTTGTTTACGTATTGGTTTTTTCCTTGTGTTCTAGAAAGTTTTTTAATCTGACTGTTGATTTGCTTCACTTTACTCTTCTCATTTGAGTCAAAGTTGATTAGGAAAAATGTAATTTAAATGGCATGTAATTATGGCTACAAAGGCAAATAAAACAGGAAGAAAAGCCTTATTTATTAACAAAACCTAAACCAGAGTAAGAAATTATAGTCATATGTAGAGATTATTATATATAATTGCCTACAAGGAGCAACAGTTTAATGTAAAAAGTCTTATAAAGTTCAATGACTCTCTTGGGTGAAAAAAATGCTATAAGGCTAATGAAAAAAACATTTTTTTTTTTTTTTTTTTGGTTTTTGGGCCACACCCAGTAACGCTCAGGGGTTACTCCTGGCTATGTGCTCAGAAGTTGCTCCTGGCTTGGGGGACCATATGGGACACCGGGGGATCGAACCGCGGTCCGTCCAAGGTTAGCGCAGGCAAGGCAGGCACCTTACCTTTAGCGCCACCGCCCGGCCCCGAAAAAAACATTTTTTCTTTGGGTTGTCCCCTTTCCTTTCCATTTGTGCTCATAGTCTATTTTTAAAAAAACGTTTGTTTTGTTTTGGGGCCTGAGGAATAACATAGCAGATAGAACATTTGCCTTGCATGGCTGACCGGGTTTGATCCCCGACATCCAATATGATCTCCTGAGCCTGCCAGAAGTAATTTCTAAGCAGAATAGGAATAACCCCTAGTTACCACTGAGTGTGGCCCAAAAAACAAAAGCAAAGAAAGTTTGTTTTCTGGGCCACACCTGTCAGTGCTCAGGGCATACTCCTTGCTCTGTACTCAGGGAACACTTCTGGTAGGCTCAGGGGAACATATGGAGTGCTGGGGATCAAATCACATACAAGGCAAATGTCTTACCCACTGTACTCTCTTTGACCCTGCTTCCAGTATATTTAAATAGAACTCAATGGGCCAGACATTGTTCAGTGGGCTGAGCACATGCTTTGCATGCAGGAGGCCTGAGTTTAATCTCCTTAAACCACATGATACCAGAACCATCCACCAGGAATAACCTAGGCACAGAACTAGAGTAACCCGGGACTGAAGCAGTGGCGCAGTAAGGTGTTTGCCGTGCATGCAGCTGACCTAGGACAGACCACAGTTCGCATTCCCGGGCGTCCCATATGGTCCCCCAAGCCAGAAGCAATTTCTGAGCATATAGCCAGAAGTCCCCCTGAGTAGCCCCCCCACAAAAAAAAGAGACTGAAATGACTCTAAGATAACCATTTTAAAATTTTATTATATATTACTCCCAAATTAAAAACTAAAGCTAAAATGCAAGAATTTAACTGTTATCCAAAACTGTTCTTACAGAATTCTTATTAATAGAATCAATTCAATTTGGTTAAGTAAAATTAACCAAACTGGACACAGTTGAAATTTATTGTCTACATAGAATACAGACTATTTTTTTATAAAATGATTCTGCATGCCCCAGATATATAATCAATTAATTTTTGATAAAGGGGCAAGAAATGCAAAATAAAGCAAGGAAAGCCTCTTCAACAAGTGGCGTTGGCACAACTGGTCAGTCACTTGCAAAAAAAGTGAACTCAGACCTCCATCTAATACCATGCACAAAGGTCAAATCCAAATGGATTAAAGACCTTGATATCAGGCCCGAAACCATAAGGTATATAGAACAACATGTACAACATGTAGGTAAAACGCTCCATGACATTGAGACTAACAGCATTTTCAAGGAGGAAACAGCACTCTCCAAAAAATGAAAGCAGAGATAAACCAATGGGACTAAACTAAGCTTCTGCACCTCAAAGGAAATAATGCCTAGGATAAGAGGGGGGTCAGATCATTCGTCCTTGAAGCTGGAGTAAGTTTCAGTGTGCTGTATACCAGTGTATAAGATGACCCCCGACTTTTAAGAAGTTTTTCATGGGTTAAAAAGTCGTCTTATACACCAGAAAACACGGTAATATAAAATTAATACATAAGCTTTTTCCAAGTTTTCTACTCAGGGATGACTTCAACCCTTTTCTAACTAGAGACTTAAGCAACTATCAAACTTCAAAGGTTCTTACAAAATATTCTAAAGTTGTAGTTTTATTTACTTTAGAAAACAGAATATAAAGAGACCTATTCTGTGTATGGTCACAGTTATTTAGATGCACCCCTAAGGCAATATTGCAAATTTATTCACAGCAAGTTCTTTCCTAGACTATAAATGCATTGAACAATGTTTGAACACAGTTATTTCTTTTTTTTTTTTTTTTTTTTTTTTTGGCCACACCCGGTGACACTCAGGGGTTACTCCTGGCTATGTGCTCAGAAGTTGCTCCTGGCTTGGGGGACCATATGGGACACCGGGGGATCGAACCGCGGTCCGTCCAAGGCTAGCGCAGGCAAGGCAGGCACCTTACCTTTAGCGCCACCGCCCGGCCCCAAACACAGTTATTTCTTATTTAAACCTCATTCATCTGCTTACCTCCCATGATGTATTGGCAAGTGTTTGCGGTGGATTCCATGACTTCCTTCCACAAAAGCATTGGGAGGTTTATGGTACACAGAGGCCAAAGAACCAATATGGCAGATCAGCTCATCCAGTAGAGTTGGTTCAATAAGATCTGTCTCTTCAGAGATCAGAGGCTTCTCAGATAAGACCACTTCTTTGGCTGTGACAGGGTCCGTTGAGAGAAGGCGCCAATAAATGTAGCCCCGGTCTCTAAGGTCAGGATTATCAGAGTCCTAATAAAAGCAAAGGCAAGAAAGCTTAAATAAAATTTTCCTTCACTAGAAATCCAAGCTGCAAATCTCTTACCAAGATAGGCAATGCTGGGGCTGGAGAGATAGCATGGAGGGAAGGCATTTGCCTTGCAAGCAGAAGGACTGTGATTCAAATCCCGGCATCCCATATGGTCCCCTGAGCCTGCCAGGAGTGATTTCTGAGCGTAGAGCCAGTAGTAACCCAAGTGCTGCTGGGTGTGACCCAAAAACCAAAGGGAGAGAGAAAGATATGAGAGAGAGAGGGGGGGGGGCAATGCTGCAGTGATTTATTATGAAGAGTTGGCTATTAAGATATTTTGCGGGGCCGGGTGGTGGCGCTAGAGGTAAGGTGCCTGCCTTGCCTGCGCTAGCCTAGGATGGACCGCGGTTCGATCCCCGGCGTCCCATATGGTCCCCCAAGCCAGGAGTGATTTCTGAGTGCATAGCCAGGAGTAACCCCTGAGCTTCTCCGGGTGTGGCCCAAAAAACCAAGAAAAAAAAAAAAAGATATTTTGCTTAGCCCTTTACCTGGTCTGTATTGTGAATTGGGGGACAAAAAAAAAAAAAAAAAAGGTATTTTGCTTAGACTTGGGTTCTAATGAGTCCATGGCTCAACTAAGGCATTTGTGGTTAAATCTAATTCAATACCCTATACCACATAGGCCATACATGGTTCAAATCCTTGCATTACATGCCAGGTAAATCTAAGCACAAAGGCAAGAGCTAATATTAAGAAATGCCTGTTGGGGCCACAAAGATAGCATAGAGGTAGGGTATTTGCCTTGCATGTAGGACGACGGTGGTTCGAATCACGGCATCCCATATGGTCCCCCAAGCCAGGAGCAATTTCTGAGCAAAGAGCCAGGAGTAACCCCTAAGCACTGTCAGGTGTAACCCAAAAACAAAAACAAAAACAAACAAACAAAAAAAGAAATGCCTGTTGACACAGGTTAGTTCTTTGAACATAGTTGGTGTAGCACATAGTCTCCCAATCATCATAGGACACAGCCCTAGTGCCTTGAACATCACTGGTATGGTCAAGATAATCCTTGACATTGCACAATTCTTGTAGCACCTCATCCAGGGGGCTGGCACTGAAGATTGCACAGCTGTGTCAGTATTGCTTGGAGAGGCTCTGGGCCTCCTAAGCCTCCTTGGAGTAACTTCTAATCTCTAAATTAGATCTCATCAACCACGAATGTTTCAAAGAATTTAAATATACCTTGGCCCAGAGAATAGTGAGGAGTAGTAAAGAAACTGAGTAGAAGAGGAGAAACAGGGGGCCGGGTGGTGGCGCTGGAGGTAAGGTGTCTGCCTTGCCTGCGCTAGCCTAGGACGGACCGCGGTTCGATCCCCCGGCGTCCCATATGGTCCCCCAAGAAGCCAGGAGCAACTTCTGAGTGCATAGCCAGGAGTAACCCCTGAGCGTCACAGGGTGTGGCCCAAAAACCAAAAAAAAAAAAAAAAAAAAAAAAAGAAGAGGAGAAACACAAATATGAAAGAATGGGGGGCCAGGGGCCAAGCAGCCTCAGGTACATAGTGTTAATGAAGAATAGAACTAAA